>NC_134112.1:59854696-60157727 GCF_040939455.1 Microcebus murinus
AGGGTATAAAATGAGACTCTCTTTTCAACATACAGGAATTTCTCACTTATCAGGCAGTAATAGGAAAACCAAATACATTAAAAGTCTAAACTAAAGGTATTTGTACCCAAATGTTTATGGCAGCAAAATTCACTATTGCAAGAATGTGGAAACAATCCAAGTGCCTGTCAATTCATGAGTGAATTATTAAAATTTGGTATATGTATACAATGGAATATTACTCAACTATAAGAAACAACAGTGATCTAGCACCTCTTAGATTTTCCTGGATAGAGCTTGAGCTCATCCTCCGAAGTGAAGTATCACAAGAACAGAATAGGCTCCACATGTACTTGCCATCAAATTGGCACTAACTGATCAACACTATGGTGCTCACACGGTAGTAATATTCTTCAGGGATTAGGGGGTTGGGGGTGGGTAGACTCACAACGAATGGACGCGGTGAGCATTGCAGGAGGGTGGGAAGTCATGCCTCAAATGATGATTTGGGTGTGGCAAAGTCATAACATGTAACCAAAATGTTTGTACCCTCACAATATCCTGAAATAAATAAATGGGGAAAAAAAAGTCTAAACTAGGCTAGTACAGTGGCTCATGCCTGTAATCCTAGCACTCTGGGAGGCCCAGGCAGGATTGCTTGAGGTCAGAGTTCCAGACTAGCCTTAGTAAATTAGCTGGGCATGGGTATACCTGTAGTCCCAGCTACCTGGAAGGCTGAAGCAGGAGGATTGCTTGAGCCCAGGAGTTTGAGGTTACAATGAGCTATGATGACACCACTCCATTCTAGCTGGAGTGACAAAGCAAGACTATGTCTCAAAAAAAAGTAAGTCTAAACTTCAAGAGATGCAAATTTATCACTCACAACTATTCACAATAACATGTGGGAACAGCTAACTGGGGATTGCTGAAATCATCTATGCCTTCTGTACATTCTTTAATGAGTAAAGATATTACCATATTAACATATTTATTATATGCACATGTCTATTGTTAAGTGCTAAAGGTGTTTTTCTCATATTTTATTGTCAACCTGCTTACAATATAAATATACAAATATATGGTCCCATCTATTTGGTGTAGAGATAAGTTAGTTTCAAATCTATACCAACTTCCAGGAATTTTGAATTCTACTTTCCTAAAGCAAGTGGCTTCTCCTTTGCACACTGCTATAAATGCTTTGTTAAATGAACAGATACAGTACACATATGTAAATCATGGATTTATTTTAGGCATGCAAGAAAGCCCCATAGGGCCCCTGATATTCTACCTCACATTCAATGACATTTCAAAATCCTCACTCTTGATGGGGATTAAATGCAAATTATGCTTATGGTGAGGGAAAACATAAGTGATTGAAATCATTCTTCACTAAATTCATATTTTTATAGGGAAAAGGAATCCAGATGAGTAAAGAAGAAGGAATATTAAAGCTATCACAGCAGAGAGGATAAAACCAGGAAAGGGGATGGGGTGGCAGAGGTAAAGACAAATTACATCTACATTATAGCTTTTTAGCTCTACTGGAGGTCCCTAAACTACTTAACCCTGATTCTCTTCAGAATATTACCTGGAAAGTGGTACAAAAATAACTATAATAAATGGTAGCAATACCATTAGTTTTTAACTTTGTAAAACATTATCCATATATTATACATGAAAAATAGATGTATTTAAACAGTTATAGAAAAAAATTTTTAGTTCTATAATATTTAAAGTACCTAGTATAGTATTAGGAATGTGATAAGAACCAAATGAAAAACGATGTAAATCACTAACTTCATACAGTAATGATTTTTAGCTTTCAGCCTATTATTATATAAGGGAATTCCCTTTTTTTCTCAATCTTTGAATCAAGAGATCATATATGAAATTATCTTAATGTATTAATATTTCACCATATTTTAAAGTACCATCCCTTTATTTCATTAATTCACTAATATCACACATAGTATCATTCTAGAATAATATATGCTTTTTTTAATGTTTAATATGTGTTGAATGGATATGTCTAATTTAAATCTTTCCCAATTCTGATCTTTTATTTTTCATAGTCTCTCAAAGTTAATAATAACAACAATAGTAAAAAGGAGCCATGCCTTTTTTATTTTTAAAATTATTTTGGGTACATAATAGTTGTATATATAATATTTATGGGGTACATGTGATGTTTGGGTATAGGCATACAATGTGTAATGATCAAATCAAGGTAACTGGGGTATCTATCATCTCAAGCATTTATCATTTCTTTGGTTTCTAACATTCTAATTCTACTCTTCTAGGTTTTTTTTTGTTTTTTTTTTTGAGACAGAGTCTTACTTTGTCACCCAGGCTAGAACGAGTGCCGTGGTGACAGCCTAGCTCACAGCAACCTCAAACTCCTGGGCTCAAGCAATCCTCCTGCCTCAGCCTCCCGAGTAGCTGGGACTACAGGCATGCGCCACCATGCCCGGCTAATTTTTTCTATATATATTAGTTGGCCAATTAATTTCTTTCTATTTATAGTAGAGACAGGGTCTTACTCTTGCTCAGGCTGGTTTTGAACTCCTGACCTCGAGCGATCTGCCCACCTCAGCCTCCCAGAGTGTTAGGATTACAGGCGTGAGCCACCACGCCCGGCGTCTTCTAGTTATTTTAAAGTATACAATAACTTATTTGTTAACTACAGTCATCCTATTATGCTACTGAATACTAGATCTTATTCATTCTAACTGTATTTTTGTACAAATTAACAATCCCCACTTTATCCCTGCCTTCCCAACTACTCTTCCCAGCCTCTGGTAACCATCATTAGATTCTCTATCTCCTTGAGTTCAATTCGTTTAATTTTTTTGCTCACACATATAAAGTGAGACCATGTGAAATTTGTCTTTCTGTGCCTGGTATATTTTATTTAACTTCATGTCCTCCAGTTCCATCCATGTTGTTGCAAACAACACTGTTTCATTCTTTTTTATGCTCAACATCACTAATCACCAGGGAAATGTGAATCAAAACTATAATGAGATATCATCTCACTCCAGTTAAAATGGCTTTTATCCAAAAAACAGGCAATATTGAAAGCTGGTGAGGATGCGGGGAAATTAGGTACCCTCTTACATTGTTTGTGGGAATGTAAATTAATGCTGCCATTACAGAGAACAATAGGAAGTCCCTCAGAAACTAAGGTGTGGTGGCTCATGCCTGTAATCCTAGCTCTCTGGGAGGCCCAGGCAGGCAGATCCTTTGAGCTAAGGAGTTCAAGACCAACTCTGAGCAAGAGTGAGACCCTAGCTGGACAACTAAATATATATAGAAAAAATTAGCCAGCATAGTGGCGCATGCCTCTAGTCTCATCTATTGGGGAGGCTGAGGCAGCAGGATTGCTTGAGGCCAGGAATTTGAGGTTGCTATGAGCTACAAGACACCACGGCACTCTAGCCTGGGGAACAGAGTGAGACTCTGCCCCAAAAAAAAAAAAAAAAAAGAAACTAAAAATAGAATCCAGCAATCCCACTGCTGGGTATGTGTCCAAAAGAAAGGAAATCAGTATATCATCATATCTGCATTCCCATGTTAACTGTATCACTAGTCACAATAACCAAGATATGGAATCAACCTATATATGTCTACCAATGGATGAAGTGATGAAGAAAATATGGTATATGTACACAATGGAATATTAAGAAGCCATGTCTTTAATACACAGTCAGCAGTGTCTGTATATACAGAACTATGACGTGGTTTGAGGTGTTGAATTTTTCATAATGAGTAATTTTTCTTATTTCTTGATCTTTTGCAAATTACTAAAAGTCCTTAATACCCAAAGGGCTTTTGTACATGGAGATAAACACTCACTGCTCTTTGTACTTTAATTCTATATTTAATATTAATAATTATACATGTTTGTATTTACTTAAATACACACATATTTAAATAAATATAACTTTGGAATCTCAATCTCTCTTAAACATGTAAATGTTTATTATGAACTTTATTAAGTCCCTGGAACAATTTAAACCACAATTTACAAAGAAATTCCCTAGAACACCTTGAATGCCATAAACAGCAGACAAAACATAAATAACATATCATTAATATTATACATTATACTTAAAGATCCTAAAATACACCATATGAATCTAGTTCATACCTTCATTATTTCCACACTTCATTATTTCTACTCCTTCCTGATTATAGTAATATTTATTTTAATGCCTTCTCAGATAACAGTAATCTACCCAGTCTCAAAAGAAAAGGAATACCTTTACACAACATCAAGGATACAGGTTGATAACCAGACATACCAACCAATTGATTCTTATTTGGAGCACAGGACCTGTCTGTCTCTCCTAAACAAATAAAACTCCAACGCCTAAAGTTAAGTTTCTTTTCCATAGTTAAAAGTTTTTGTTACATAAGTAAGACTTTTAAGGACCACATCTTTCATTTAGACTTTAGATATTTGTTACGCGATGCTACCTTATAACAGTATCACTTAAAAACTGTACAAGGGCTCACTGTAGGGGAAGATCAAGATGGCGGACGAGAAACACTGCCAGACAGAGTGTCTCTGCAGAAAAGACAGATTCTAGCAGAAATTAGAAAAAAGAAGCAAGAACACGAGCATACAGTGGACGAGGGCCAGAAGGAGGGGTACATGAGACCACAGGACACTCCACGGAAGGAGGATGCAGAGGAGAACTGGAAGCTAAGACCGCCGGAACAGCCCGGAGACCAGTGGGAAGGGTAGGTGGATCAGTCACCTTTCCCCGCCCCTGCATCTGGGACTGCTGGTGGGCTCCCCAGCGGGTGGAGAGACTTGTGGACACCAGCCCAGAGACAGTCGCCGCCAGCGAGCAGTAAGCCAGTAGCGGACAACGCACCAGGCTCCCTACTCCCGTGTGCACAGACCCGAGCCGCGTGGCAGACGTCATATTGCCTCCTTTTCCCCTCCGCCAACCCTACCAGCGGCTACCCAAAGAGACAATACAGCCACCAGCCAGAGGACCTCCAGGGAACGGGACCTTCCCTTTCAGGACCGTACAGCTGACTAAGGGCAACTCAGACTGTGATTTCCCTACCCGCCAGCTCTCCCAGGTGCTGCTGGCACCGTGATCCCAGGAGAACGAGGCAGACCCTGAGGCTGAGAGACATAGACCCAGCTTGGGCTCCCTGTGGGCAAATTAGGACTGGCACTCCTCTCCCTGGTGGGGATATAGTTTGAACTCTGGGACCCAGAGGTCAGACCAACAGACCAGATCGCGTACACCAATGTCTCGCATTGCCCGAGGCACAGAAGGGATATACGTGAACAGCCTACTGAGGTGTGTGTGCCTTCAGGAGCAGATCAGGGTCATTAGAGGGCAACCCTCTTCCCAAAAGGAGGCCGTACGCCCAGCCCAGGTGGTGTTCCTGCGCAGGGAACCTCCCCGCCGGCATCACAGTCCGGGGAGGCCTGGTGACATGTGGTCTGGCCTGCTGGCAGAGAACCAGGAGTAACTGTGGAGTTGGAGAGGGTGGAAAGAAACAAGGCCCACTCCAGACTGCAGGTCTCAGACAGGCCCACCCCCACACGCAGACTTTCTGATTGAGCCGGGCCATTCCAGCCCCTCCCTGATAGCTTTTCCTGGAAGCAGAGAACAGAACTTTGACCCCTGCTAACGGCATTGGTGGTGCCTGAGGGCAGGCTTACCCAACCCAGCTCCGCCCAGACTCTCTCCTAGACCAGCCCTCACTGAGGGGGAGAAAAGGACACACCTGGAAGTCCCAGGGCCCCACCGACCACCAGAGCCACTAAAGTGCCTCTCTACAGGAATAAGAGCTGATAACACAACACAAAAACAATAGAGTAGCCTGTTCCTCCAAGCAAGCGCCATCTACTGACAGGGAGGACATCCTGCACAGCCTTTTCATGGCATCCACTGACTCATTATACAGGGAGTGGTTGAATCTCACCCACAGACACCACCTACCGGCTCAGAAACTAAACAAGGCGTGTAAATACCCAAACAAAAACCAAAGGAAAAGAAATCACAACTGATTGACATGGGAAGAAATCATTGAAGGAACTCAGGAAATATGAAGAACGAAATGGAAAACACACCCCCAAAGAGGAGCACCAGCCACCTAGAAAAGGGCACCAACCAAAATGACAGAAGAGGAATTTCCTATGTGGATAATAAGAACACTCACCGACCTGCAACAAAAACTCAATAACCAACACAAAGAAACCACAAAAAGCCTCCAGGACCTAGAACAAAAGTAAACTAAAGAAATAGACACAATGAAGAAAAGTTTAACCAAACTCCTGGAAATGAAGAATCAATTCAGGGAACTACAAAATACAGTGGAAAGTCTCAAGAACAGGGTACATCAAACAGAGAAAGAATCTCAGAGATTGAAGATAACGTCCTTCAACTAAATAAAACAGTCACAGAGATAGAGCAGAGAAACAAGAGAAACAACAAAGCCTACAAGAGATGTGGGATTATGTGAAGAAACCTAATGGGAGGGTCATAGGGTTACCAGAAGGGGAAAAAGACAACACTCAAGGGTTGGACAAGCTATTTGAAGATATAATAGAGGAAAATTTCCCAGGCCTTGCACAAAAATCTCGATGTACAAGGTCAAGAAGCTCAGAGGACTCCTGGGAGATTCAATGCAAACAGGAAGACGTCACGACAGGCAGTCATCAGACTGATCAAAATATCAACTAAAGAGGCCCTTCTAAGAGCTGTAAGATGAAAGAAGCAAGTAACATACAAGGGAAAGCCAATTTTAATAACACCAGACTTCTCTAATGAGACTTTACAAGCAAGGAGAGAATGGGGCCCCATTCTCACTCTTCTGAAACAAAACAATGCCCAGCCTAGAATCTTATGCCCTGTAAAACTAAGCTTCATATATGAAGGAGAAATAAAGACATTCTCAGAGTAGCAAAGCCTCAGAGAATTCACAAAGACAAGACCAGCCCTACAAGAACTACTCAAAACAGTGTTACACATGAAACACCTTAATAAAAACTCACCAATATAGAAACAACCAAAACCCAAAGATTAAAGGCCAGATAATACAATGGCTCAAGAGAGAAATCAAAGCAACAACATCCAACCCAATAAAATAAACAGAAATCTACCTTATCTATCAGTTCTCTCAATAAATGTGAATGGCTTAAACTCTCCACTCCAGAGACACAGGCTAGGCTGGCTGAATGGATAAGAAAATACAGGCCAAGTATATGCTATCTTCAGGAAATACATCTACCTGTAAGGATGCATATAGACTAAAAGTAAAAGGGAGGAGATCAGTATTCCAGGCAAGTGGAAGCCAAAAGAAGGCTGGCGTGGCAGTTCTACTTGCAGACTATTTAGTTTTTAAACCAAAAAAAGTAGTGAAACACAAAGAGGGTCATTATATAATGGTGAAGGGCACAGTCCAACAAGAAGAGATAACAATTTTAAATATATATGTACCCAACTTAGGTGCACCCAAATTCATAAAGCAAACCTTACTGGAGCTAAGCAAATGGATTAACAGCAACCCCATAATCACCGGAGATTTCAACACCCCACTGATGGCACAAGACAGATCGTCCAAACAGAAAATTAATAAAGAAATAATAGACTTAAACAAAACTCTACAACAACTGGGTCTGACTGACATTTACAGGACATTCTACCCAAAATCCACTGAATATACGTTCTTCTCATCAGCTCACGGGACATTCTCTAAGATTGACCATATCCTAGGACACAAAGTAAATCTCAAGAAATTTCAAAAAATAGAAATCATACCATGTACCGTCTCAGATCACAGTGGAATAAAACTAGAAATCAACCCTAATAGAAACTCACATTTCCACACAAAAACATGGAAATTAAACAACCTCTTACTAAATGATTACTTCATAAATGAAGAAATCAAGACAGAAATAAAAAAATTCTATGAAGAAAATGACAATGGAGAGACAAGTTATCAACTCCTCTGGGACACAGCTAAAGCAGTTCTGAGAGGAAAGTTTATCTCCATAAATGCCTATAACCAAAAGTCAAAAAGATCACAAATAGACAATCTAACCAAACAACTCAAAGAGTTGGAAAAAGAAGAACAAACCAACCTCAAACCCAGCAGAAGAAGTGAAACCAACAAGATGAAATCAGAACTAAACGAAATTGAAAACAGGGAAGCTATTCAGGAGATTAATAAAACAAAAAGTTGGTTCTTTGAAAAAATAAACAATATTGACACACCATTGGCTAAGCTAAGGAAAAGCAGAAAAGAGAAATCTCTAATAAGCTCCATCAGGAACAAAAAAGGAGATATCACAACTGATCCCAAAGAGACACAAGATACAATTTATGAATACTACAAAAATCTTTATGCACACAAACTGGAAAATGTGGAGGAAATGGACAAATTTCTAGAAACACACAGCCTCCCTAGGCTCAACCAGGAAGAAATAGATTCCCTGAACAGACCAATCTCAACAGCTGAAATAGAAACAGCAATTAAAAATCTCCCTAAAAAGAAAAGTCCCGGTCCAGATGGCTTCACACCCGAATTTTACCACACTTACAAAGAAGAACTAGTACCTATCTTGCAGAAACTATTCCACAACATCGAGAAGAACGGAAACCTCCCCGACACCTTTTATGAAGCGAATATTACTCTGATACCAAAACCAGGAAAGGATGCAACAAAAAAAGAAAACTACAGACCAATATCCCTAATGAATATAGATGCAAAAATTTTCAACAAAATCTTAGCTAACCGAATCCAGACACTTATCAAAAAAAATAATACACCACGACCAAGTGGGCTTCATCCCAGGGATGCAGAGATGGTTCAACATAGGTAAATCTATAAATGCAATTCACCACATAAACAGAAGCAAAAACAAAGACCACATGATTCTTTCAATAGATGCAGAAAAAGCTTTTGACAAAATTCAACACCCTTTCATGATACGAACACTTCAGAAAATAGGCATAGAAGGGACATACCTACAAATGATACAAGCCATATATGACAGACCCATAGCCAACATCATACTGAATGGGGAAAAATTGAAAGCATTCCCACTTAGAACTGGAACCAGACAAGGCTGTCCACTATCTCCACTTCTGTTCAACATAGTGCTGGAAGTCTTGGCTACAGCCATCAGACAGGAAAATGGAATCAAAGGTATCCAAATAGGGGCAGAAGAGATCAAACTTTCACTGTTTGCTGATGATATGATATTGTATCTAGAAAACCCCAAAGATTCAACCAAGAAACTCCTGGAACTGATCAATGAATTTAGTAAAGTCTCAGGATACAAAATCAATACACCGAAATCAGAGGCATTCATATACGCCAACAACAATCTACTTGAGAACCAAATCAAAGACTCAATTCCCTTCATAATAGCAACAAAGAAATTAAAGTACCTAGGAATATACTTAACCAAGGACGTAAAAGACTTCTACAGGGAGAACTATGAAACACTGAGGAAGGAAATAGCAGAGGATGTAAACACATGGAAATCCATACCATGCTCGTGGATCGGCAGACTCAATATCATCAAAATGTCTATACTACCCAAACTGATCTACAGATTCAATGCAATACCTATTAAAATCCCATCAGCATACTTCACAGATATAGAAAAAATAATTTTATGCTTCGTATGGAACCAAAGAAGACCCCGAATATCAAGAGCAATTCTAGGCAACAAAAACAAAATGGGAGGCATTAATATGCCAGATATCAAACTATACTACAAAGCTGTAGTAATTTAAATCAATCTGGTATTGGCACAAAAATAGGAATATTGACCAGTGGAATAGATATGAGAATCCTGATATAAAACCATCCTCATATAGTCATCTAATCTTTGACAAAGCAGACAAAAACATACGCTGGGGAAAAGAATCCCTTTTCAATAAATGGTGCTGGGAAAACTGGATAGCCACCTGCAGAAGGCTAAAACAGGACCCACACCTTTCACCTCTCACAAAAACCAACTCACGCTGGATAACAGACTTAAACCTAAGGTATGAAACTATTAGAACTCTAGAGGAAAATGTTGGAAACACTCTCCTAGACATCGGCCTGGGCAAAGAGTTTATGAAGAAGTCCCCAAAGGCAATCACAGCAGCAACAAAAATAAATAAATGGGACATGATCAAACTACAAAGCTTCTGCACAGCCAAAGAAATAGTCATGAAAGTAAACAGACAACCTATAGAATAGGAGAAAATTTTTGCATCCTATGCATCCGATAAGGGACTGATAACTAGAATATACTTAGAACTCACGAAAATCGGCAAGAAAAAATCAAATAACCCCATTAAAAAGTGGGCAAAGGACTTGAACAGAAATTTTTCTAAAGAAGACAGAAGCATGGCCAACAAACATATGAAAAAATGCTCAACATCTCTAATCATCAGGGAAATGCAAATCAAAACCACAATGAGATATCACTTAACCCCAGTGAGAATGGCCTTTATCAAAAAATCTCCAAACAATAAATGCTGGCGTGGTTGCGGAGAGGGAGGAACACTCCTACACTGCTGGTGGGACTGCAAACTAGTTCAACCTCTGTGGAAAGCAATATGGAGATACCTTAAAGTGATACAAGTGGATCTACCATTTGATTCAGCAATCCCATTACTAGGCATCTAACCAAAAGATCCAATGACACTCTACAAAAAGGACACCTGCACTCAAATGTTTATAGCAGCACAATTCATAATTGCAAGGCTGTGGAAACCGCCCAAGTGCCCATCAATCCAAGAATGGATTAATAAAATGTGGTATATGTATACCATGGAGTACTATTCAGCTCTAAGAAACAATGGTGATATAGCACATCTTATATTTTTCTGGTTAGAGCTGGAACCCATACTGCTAAGTGAAGTATCCCAAGAATGGAAAAACAAGCACCAGATATATTCTTCAGCAAACTGGTATTAACTGAGTAGCACCTAAGTGGACACATAGGTACTATAGTAATAGGGTATTGGGCAGGTGGGAGGGGGGAAGGGGGGTATATACATACATAATGAGTGAGATGTGCACCATCTGGGGGATGGTCATGATGGAGACTCAGACTTTTGGGGGGAGCGAGGGAAATGGGCATTTATTGAAACCTTAAAATCTGTACCCCCATAATATGCCAAAATAAAAATAAATAAATAAATAAAAATAAAATATAAATAAGAACAAACAAACAAAAAAAACCCAAAAAACCCCAGAGAAGCAACGTAGGACATTCAGAATGAAGGAAAAGGTGATGGGGCAAATCATTTGGCAAGATCAAAGGGATCTGTGGGAAGCCAACCACATATCCAGAAGCTCAGGAGGGTAGAGTCCTGGGGCACCATGCTCACCCTGCAGGCACTGTGGCCCCAGTTGTGAGGGGGCTCCCTCCACCACTGCAGAACTCTGGACTGATCAGGGAGCTGCTTAGAGTCTGACACCATACTGATCTCTCAGGTACAGGGTGCCAGGTCTGCTTGGGACTTGGCTCTGCAGCAGTAGACTTTGCATCACTCCCAGATGGGCCAGGGCTCCCTGTGACTGGGAGCCAAGCCACCCTCCCACCCAGTGAGGGATCTGAGCAGAGGAGGTGCCTCAGGCACCATAGGCACCACCTGGGAAATCTTGGACAACTGCCTCAGCAGGACCTAGGTGAGGGAGGACCCCAGAGAGCCAGCAGCCCTGGCCTGTCTCCGTGGTCCCTGGGCCACTGGAACCAACCCCTGCCCACGTGACTTGGCATCTGCAATCCCTGTGCTAGCAGAATAGGCCCCACCAGCAAGGCTCTAGATCCCCTACCAGGCCCACAACACTACCCCAGAGATTCCAGAGTTGCACTGAGACCCCAAGACCCCAAACCTGAGTATCCATCCCCTAGGCCAGCAGAACTGCCCTGAGTTCCAATCCCTTGCTAGGGACCCCCAGCCTTGAGCCACCATTACACCTGGACCTGGTCCAAGCACACAGCCTAGTCACCCAAAACCACTGCCTAGACAGCCTCACCCAGGAGCCACTATCACCTCTGCAGGGGAGAGCCCACCACAATGCCAGCCTCCATTGGAAAGGGTCTAACCCAACCCCCAGCATTAGCTCCCTACAATAATCTAGGGAACAATCTACCACCCCACACAAAGATCATCCAGCACTGGCTTGAACTGTGGCAATCATAGGGAAACAGGACAAAACAGAACTGCTGAGCTACAGGTTCTCAGTGTGCCTACCCCTCCCCTTCCAGGTCAACATTCCAGAGGAAGACACAAAAGGACCATCTGTGGACCTCCCTTTCTTCTAACTAAACAGGAGACTTCTCAGCAAAGGAGAACAAGTATCCAGCAAACCTATTAGCCCTGAGCCAGGAGAAGAAGAATCAGATAAGGAGAAACCAGCAAAAGAACCCTGGAAACATGAAAAAACAAAACAGTTTGATGCTCCGAAGGGATCACAATGGAGCTACAGTAGTGGACTCTAACCACAAGGAAATTGTTGAAACAACAGAAATGGAATTTAGAATATGGATGGCAAATAAGATGAATGCAATTGAAGAGAAAGTAGAAAACGAACAATAGGAGCCAAAAAAATATTTCAGGAAATCAATAAAAAAAAAATTTTAAAAGTCACTAAAGAGCTAGACAACATAAAGGAAATAACAGAACTTAAAGAAATGAAAGAAACATATGAAAAAAAGCTCAATCATCACTAATTATCAGCAAATTAAAACCACAATGAAATATCATTTTACCTCTGTCAGAATGGCTATTATTAAAAAGTCAAAAACCAATAGATGCTAGCATGGATGCAGAAAGAAAAGAACACTTATACACTCTTGGTGGGACTGAACATTAGTACTATCTCTATGGAAAACAGTATGAAGATTCCTCAAGGAAATAAATGTAGACTTAACCATTTGATCCAGGAATCCCACTACTAGTTATCTACCCAAAGAAAAAGAAGTCATTTTATCAAAAAGACACTTGCCCCTGAATGTTTATTGCAGCACAATTCACAACCACAAAGATGTGGAATCAACCTAAGTGCCAATTAATTCATGGGTGGATTAACAAAATGTGGTATATATACCATGGAGTACTACTCAGCCATAAAAAGGAATGAATTAATGTCTGGTGCAGCAATTTGGGTAGAACTGGAGACCATTATCCTAAGTGAAGTATATCAGAAATGGAAAAACAAACACCACAGGTACTCTCTAATAGTTTGGAACTAATCTACAGGCACACATGTGCAGAAAGAGAAGTAAAAGCCACTGGAAATCAACATGGAGGAAGGGGGGAGGGGGAGAAGGAGAGGAGTGAAAACCTACCTAACAGGTACAATGAACACTATTCAGGTGATAGGCACACTAATAGCCCTGACATAAGCATTATAAAAGCTACCCATGTAACAAAAAGATTTGTACCCATTAATATTTTGAAATAAAAGAGAAAAATAGCCCTGAGCCAGGAGAAGAAGAATCATGTAAGGAGAAACCAGCAAAAGAACCCTGGAAACATGAAAAAACAAAACAGTTTGACGCTCCGAAGGGATCACAATGGAGCTCCATTGTGAAGTTATAAAGAGAAAATTAATATTTTGAAATAAGACACAGAAAAAAAAAAGTGACTTGACCAGACCATGTGTACCTCCTGATGTGATGCACTAACAAGGACACAACACCTCTATGCAATTTTTATTTATTTATTTTTTTTAAGACAGGGTCTCATTCTGTCTCCCAGGCTGCAATGTAGCAGCCTCATCATAGCTCACTGCAATCTTGAACTCCTGGGCTCACGCAATCCTCCTCCCTCAGCTGCCTGAGTAGCTAGAATTACAGGTGGGAATCACAATATCCAGCCTGCAATTTTCTTGCCACCATAAAAAAGGGTAAGGGGACTTCAATGTAATCAAGCTGGTAGATTTAAGTACCAGCTTGCAGGAAATACAGGAAACAGAGCAACTGAAATGACACGAGAGGAAACAATGAGGGCATGGGACATTTTACAAAACAAGTGATCTATTTCTTTCCATCAATAAGTAGCATGGGAAAAAATAAGAAAGGAGAACTGTTGTCAATTGTAAGAGACATTAGATATCCAAGAGCAATATGAAGACTCTGTATGGATTCTGATTTAAATAGAGCCATATATTAAAAGACATTTCTGAAACAATTAAGGAAACTCAAATATGCAATATGTACCTAAATATAATCAGCACTAGATGTTATTCAAGAATCATTGCTATTTATTACATAAGACAATGGCACTGTGTTTATATTCTCTAAAAATATTATTTCCTATTAGTAATGCACACTGAAGTATTTGCTGATAAAATAATATAATTTCTGGGATTTGCTTTCTAATACTCCAGCAAAAAGAGAGGAGGGGAAAATAAATTAACAAAATTGGCAAAATGGTGACTGTTGTTTAAGCTAGATGATGGGTAATAATTATGGTATTCTTTCTAGTTCATGTTACAATTAAATTTTTGCATAATAAAAAGATTTTTAAAATGTTATTATATATGTCTTTTTTTCTTGTAATTAGTAGGCCCATCTGGAGATTTCATTTCCTAAGAAATAAGAGTCAAGTCTGTGAAGTTAGTTTCCTCCTTACTATGGTTGATTCTTTCAGCTTGGAACACTTGAAACAATTAAAGTGTCTTTCTCTCTATTGTTATGAGAGCAGTTCCTACTTTTTCTGTAACTATTTGGCTTATTTACAGTTTCCTATATTCATTCTTCTCTAAATAGGGAGACATATTTGTACTTTATAAATACACATATACAAGTTTTCCTCACTATGCAGAACTATATAGTGATAGACTGTAAAACCCTGCAAAGCCATCTTAATAATTAATGGAAAAAATTATAATTGTTTGTGATCTTTAAATTTCTTTGTTAAAACATTCAAAATCCTCTTACTGCCAGTTATAACTGTACAGGAAACTGTATAAGAAATAAATATAAAAAACACAACTAATATTTATTTAATATACTATACTTTATAATTTTTAAGAGATGAGGTTTCCCTATATCGTCCAGGCTAGTCTCAAACTCATGAGCTCAAGCAACCCTCCTCCCTTAGCCTCCCAATTACCTGGGACTATAAGCATTTGCCACCACACCCGGCTTTAGTATTACATACTTCAAAATATCAGAAACGCTGAGGATTAAAGTGTTTTACTTTAAAAAATGAAAATTTTTCATTTTTCTCTAAGGATAAAGAAGAAATGAATTAATCTAGATCCAACCCAGGTTAAGCCCTCTAAGCAACCCTGTGACACTTGCAGATTCCCATTTTCATGTCTAACCTTAACAAATATGTTCCTCATTGCTCTTGCAAAGTCCTACCTCATTTCTATTTTTTCCAACTTATAATATTAAGTGGGCATCTTTTTTATGCCTTGGCAAATTGTCACACTCCTTTCTAAGTTTGGATCAGCTTCCAACATTTTATCCTTTGCATTTTCAATATCATGAAATATCTCTAAGAATCTTTTCTTTTTTTTTTATTTCAGCATATTATGAGGGTACAAATATTAAGGTTACGTATATTGCCCTTGCCTCTTGCCTTGAGTCAGAGCTTCAAGCATGATCATCCCCCAAATGTTGCACGTCTCACTCATTATGTTTGTATACACCCATCCCCTCCTCCCCTCTCCCACCCGCCCAACATCTGATAAATGTTATTCCTATATGTCCACTTAGGTGTTGATCTGTTAATACCAATTTGCTGGTAAGTACATGTGGTGCTTGTTTTTCCATTCTTGAGATACTTCACTTAGTAGAATGGGTTCCAGCTCTATCCAGGAAAATACAAGAGGTGCTATATCATCGTTTCTTAAAGCTGAATAGTACTCCATGGTATACATATACCACATTTTATTAATCCACTCATGTATTGATGGGCACCTGGGTTGTTTTCACAACTTTGCAATTGTGAATTGTGCTGCTATAAACATTCAAGTGCAGGTGTCCCTTCTGTACAATGTCATTTGATATTTTGGGTAGATGCCCAGTAATGGAATTGCTGGATCAAGTGGTAGATCTACTTGTATCGCTTTAAAGTATCTCCATATTGCTTTCCACAGAAGCTGAACCAGTTTGCAGTTCTACCAGTAGTGTAGGAGTGTTCCTATCTCTCCGCATCTACACTAACATTTATTGTTTGGGGACTTTTTGATAAAGGCCATTCTTACTGGAAATAAGTGATATCTCATTACAGTTTTGATTTGCATTTCCCTGATGATTAGAGATGTTGAGCATTTTTTCATGTTTGTTGGTCATTATTCTGTCTTCTTTTGAAAAATTTCTGTTCATGTCCTTTGCCCACTTTTTGATAGGGTTGTTTGATTTTTCTTTGCTGATTTTCCTGAGTTCTAAATAAATTCTAGTTATCAGCCCTTTATTGGTTGTGTAGCTTGTGAAAATTTTCTCCAATTCTGTGGGTTGTCTGTTTGCTCTCTTGACAGTTTCTTTGGCTGTGCAGAAGCTTTTTAATTTGATCAGGTCCCATTTATTTATTTTTGTTGCCACTGTGATTGTCTTTAGGGTCTTCTTCATAAATTCTTTGTCTAGGCCAATGTCTAGAAGAGTATTTCCAACATTTTCCTCTAGAATTCTAATAGAAATAGCTATTCTGTGCAGTTTTTAAAAGATTCCCTATAAGCTTCTAACTGGACATTGGACACAGCCTGATTTTACATTTTATAAGATCCTTGTCAAAATATTGACAATGAGGTTTACCCCCTCTAGATCAGTGGTTTTTAAAAGTTTTAGCATCTTTTGGTAATAGTTTTCAAGCTTTTTTCAAGTAAAATTATACTGAAAGCAAAATTAGAGTACAGGGGTGGGGTGGAAGACCCAGAATCCCATTCCCTGGGCCTTCCCTTCAGCTCTTGAGATTGCCTCCAAACATATCAAAG
Source organism: Microcebus murinus (assembly GCF_040939455.1). NCBI lineage: Eukaryota > Metazoa > Chordata > Mammalia > Primates > Cheirogaleidae > Microcebus > Microcebus murinus. Next base: position 59,871,614 of record NC_134112.1, read on the forward strand.
AACATAGCTTGCTGATATCTGCACTCCATAGTACATCAAAGGTATGTGGTTAATAAAGTACAGCTAAGACATCCACACACCATGATGCAGATCAACAGGATCAGACATGTGGATTATGCACAGTATGTTGGCACCATTCCAGGCTTGGCAGACTCATCCCATTCCTCTATTTTTGTTGCTCTGTTGCAGACCACTAATTAGGATCCAGTGTTACTCTCCACCCATCCTTCTAAACAGATGCTTCAAATTGTTCCTGGCTCTAAGTGCCAATCCTTAAACATGCTTTGATTCCACTTTTCAACACTCAACTTCACTAGCAACTCCCAAATCCTGCCTGGGCTTACCCAGAAGACAGCCCTGGGATCAAGAGGTATCACACACGGTCCCACTCACATCTAATTTGGGTTAGTATTTCTCTCCCCACATGCCTTTTGCTCTTTTAGTTTCTCTTAGACACACGGTCTTTGTTCTAAAGTGTTCATATCCTGATTGCTTCCTTGCCCTCTTTACAGGATCAAAACCAGCTGCTGGAGCTGGTTGTTCCTCTCATTAACAATGAGGTTTGGCTTTTAAGTTAGATCTCGTTGATGTTTTAGCCATGTCTTTATAATCATGATTCCCTGTATCCTAATCTGAGAGGGCAGACAGCAGAGAGAATGGGCAGGGAGATGGGATGCAGAAAGAAGCAGATTAGAAAGGAAAGAAAACATCTTCCTTTAAAGCTTTCCATAATGCTGTTTTTATTTTTATAAAGATGCGTGAGAGGAAGTGGAGAAGAAAGGGAAATGGGAAAAATTTAATGGAAAGATTTTATCAGAAAGAGAAGGAATAAATGCCATCTAAATGCTTCTTGGAAATTTGAGGAGGTTACTATGAGTACGGTTGTGTGTGTGTGTATATGATATTCCTTCACTTTTCTGGTCCCCCAATACCAAAAACAGTCTGACCTCATACCTCCCATAAAATATAAAATCTATGTGGAAACTTCCATCAAAACTTAAGATATATATTTTAGAATTTCTGGTTACTAATAATTACCAGCTGATCATCCAGTCCAAAAAGTTGTTCCAGGTATGTTTCAGACAATCTTCGAATTTTTGGTTTCATTGATGGTTCAATGCACATATCCCTTTAATAAAATCATAAAATATGGTCAAAAACTAATTTCATTTTATAGTAGTTAATTCCATAATTACATCAGTGATTCTTGTGGGTGGAGTAAAAAGAAGGGGAATGGTTATTTTCCCCTTAGGGGAAGCAAATTAGAAGTACCTAGAGGACTTTTTTTTTTATTATTGGATGGCCCTTTTGGTATGTTAACAACCTGGAGGACTTTTTCAAACTATCCCCCAAGATTTTGCTGTGACCTACAAGGAAAATGTGCTACCCTTTCCCCATTCCCAACTTGAAATACAATGGCCCTATGAATACATATTACTGGTGAGAGTATACTATATTTCTCAAGTTGAAAACCAGTGGGCAAACTATTCATGTTTAAGTCTTTGGAACTTAAAAACCTATAGAGGGATATCATTGGCAAGACCTTATTTTGATATTATACAATAAGTATTTTACCTTTAAAATAAAATATTTCCCTATCATAAATCAAAACAATCCTTACCAAAGAAGACTTTCAAGACCATTTTCAATTATAGTCATGATCATTTCCTCTAAATATTTCAGTGGATCCTCAGGACATGTAACAAGTAAACCACATAATAGTGCCTGTAAAAAAAAAAAAAGGAATGGAATGGAATCAATGTTTCTGAATTTGCATGTCATTACTAAGTTGCAGATAGATCCTTATACAATTAAAATGTCAAATAGTATAAAGAAAAAAATAAAATTCAAATAATGTGACAGTTTTTAAGTAAACATGCTTTTAACTTACCCCCCCCCCAGTATTTATTCAGGGTTGATAGTTTGCTAAACTCAAATCAAAATAAAGCTTACCTTGCCTCTTTCCAAAAATCTACCATAAATGACACAATTGAGTCACTGTACCATGTTTTGTATTATGTGAGAACTAAGTTCTTTATAGCCAATCTGAAGACATAATTGTGCTGCTTTAGCTCAGTGGTTTCTACCCTCTGTAAGAATGAGAACCTGTTTTTTTGTTTGTTTGTTTGAGTCAAAAATTCCTCAGACCCAACCATAAAGTAGATTGAGAAAATCCACCATCAAAATCTACTATGAATGCAAAAACTCTTAAAAAATGCACTTGTGGACTGGGTGTAGTAGCTCATATCTGTAACCCTAGCACTCTGGGAGGCTGAGGTGGGAGGACTGCTTAAGGCCAAGAGTTCAAAATGAGCCTGAGCAAGAGTAAGACCTCATCTGTACAAAAAATAGATAAATTAATTGGGTGTGGTAGTCCATGCCTGTAGTCACAGCTACCCAGGAGGCTGAGGCAGAAGAATCACTTGAGCCCAAGAATTTGAGGTTGTAGTGAGCTACAATGATGCCACTGCACTCTAGCCCTGACACCAGAACAAGACTCTGTCTCAAAAAAAGAGAAATGCATTTGTATTTTATCATTCACAACATCTACAGAGTATACATATTAATATTTGGAAAATTACAGCACAATACACCTAGATAGGAAACAAATGACTTACTGGATCTAAAATACTGTTTAAAGCTCACATATGGAGCTTAGAAAGCTGCTGTGGTCTCATTTTCCTTACAGCAAGACACACAATTATTAAAGATTTCTCCACTTGAGACAGAGAAAACGGTTTATAACACACATCCCACAAAAACCACCTGCAATTCTCCTTAGTCATTTCTTTTTTCCTTTTTGGTTCGCTGTCTCTTGGTGAGGTCTAGTGTTCGTGTGTTGCAGGTAGGGGTATACTTTCTTTAGCCCTTCTCCCAAAAAGGTCTACTCTTGCTGGCTTTTTCCTGCTCCTGTATTTCAGGAACAAAATAATTCCATTGTTTGAGTTATGCAGAGCACTTCTTCCCACCTCCATGGGCCAAGTGTCAGCAGATCTAGGCCTAGGGTCTTATCTTAGCTTCTCAGCAGTTCTCATAGCATTTCTCCAAAAATAAAAACAATAATTTCTCCCAATTGGACCATGAATAATACAATTTCCCCCTTTGCAATAGCTCCATGTCCCCCTCTTAGTGTGTAGCCTTCAGGCTGGGACAATGGCAAAATGCTAAGACTTAGATCTCTCTCCCTCACTAGCTCTGCCTCCTCACCTAACACCATCCCAGTTGATCATAATGAGCACTCAGCCATCTGCAGACTGATTTCCTTCTCCCACAAGCCAAGAGAATACAGTTGCACAGGAGATTAGTGGTTCTAACCACAGTGGCAAGCTGGATTTGAACAGTCATGTATTACTTAAAGAGTCAGCAAGAGTGAGTCCTATGTGGGACCTACTAGAAGGGCTGATCAGATTTCCAACAGCTTCTGACATAGCCCTGAGGGAAAGCCCATCTGTTCTCTGGCACTTCATTCTGTGCATAAGTCTTCAGAGTATGGAGTTTCTATACTCCCAACTCCGCGTCCCCTCCTCTCTATCTTATTATGGCACCCTGAGGACACCTATATCAGAATCAACTGGAGAATAAATTGGTCTCTGAGGATAGAGCTTAGGAACATTTTCTAAGCTTCCCTGGTGATTCCTACACACTGAAGTTTGAGAATGAGTGCCTTATGGAGTTCAGCTTTACAGTGAATTTTCAAATTGAGGTCTGGTCAATAAATATCAGAAATTGCTTATTTATTTATATTTCCAAGCTCCACAAATCAGAAAACTACTTTTCCTGAAAAGTGACCCTGCAGAAGTCAAGACAGGTTGGGAGGATAAGTCTCTGAGATGTTAATAAAGGCATACGGAACTAGCAAAGTTAAAATGTACATTTTTTGCATAAGAAATCTCACTGTTTATCTTTTCCCATCAGACAAAATAACACAGCATGAGGTTTTATATATTGAGAGAACAATACATAGCTGTATGCCAGTAAGATAGCACAGTTAACAAATCAATACCTTTTTTCTGCTTATTGTAAATAAAGATCTCAAAGCCATTAACTTAGTCTTTATGATAAGCAGAAGCAAAATAAGCAAACATGCCCATAAGACTAATAATGTTTGACTCCCCAAAACATTAACCAGGGCTTTATTATTACTAATCTTCTTAGTAAAAACTTACACAATCAAGTACAAAAAAGATTATGACCTAATTATCTGGATTGGCTTTCTCGAGCTGGTAATTCACAAAACAATTATGCAATCCTTACTTTCTTTTGGCTCTGCCTCCCTAATCTAAGTCTCCAATATTTCTCAAACACTCTGAAAGAAGTTCTGGGTACTGAGGTTTATCCAGGACTGTTGCTTCCACTCCTTTCTACTAGTACCTGTCTTTCAAGGAGCAAGATAATACAATGGGTGGAGTCCACTGGGTTAAGTGTGGGATCTGTAATCTTATCCCATGCAACTTCTGACAAGTTACTTGTCTGTTCCTATGTTTCCTTAACTGAAATGGAATAATAAAGGTTCATATGTCACAGGGCTATCGTGAAAATTAAAAACTGCCTTCAATAGTGTCTAGCACAAAATAGGCACTCAATAAATAATGATGGCAAGCTAGCATCATATTTTTAATCATTCCACTGATAATTATCACCTCTAAAACTTGGACAAAGAAAAAAATAAATTTAAAATATTTCCTTATACCACTTAAAGTCCGGTGTGATGACAGAGAGAAAGAGAGACACATACTAACTTAAACCAACCCTAATGGAAGAGGTTAGGACAAATGCATAGGCATGAGCCACCATTCCTGGCCTAGGGGAAAATGGCTAGAAGAAAGAACTTGATAGAACAACAGTTCAAATATAAATAACAAAACAGTAACTATCTATTATAACTCTGGGTGAACACACAAAAACAGATGTTAGACACTTAAAAGAGAAAGTCTTATTTATCTTTTTAGATACTCAGATAAATATGGTTCAAAATATGCTAAGGGCCTAAATGGGTAATATAAAAAATAATTGCTCCAAGAATGCATAGATAAAAGTGATTACCAAATGCTTGTGGGACCTCAGCAGTTGGAGAAATTTCCAATTGGCAAGGAGAGGGCAGGGAGCTTGCAGGTGAGAAAATAGAAAAAGCAAAGCCTAAACACTGTTGGAAGTCCATTCTACCTCCCCATCCCCTACTCTCAACCCCTAAAACAAGTACAAAATGATACACAAATGATCACCATCCCCATCTAGGGTGGAGATGGAGTTGGCATGCTGTTGTTCTGCGGGATGTCTTAATTTGTATTTACAGGAGTTAGTAAGTTAAAAATTTGAAAATTAAGGAGCTTTTATGTCTTGTCAGCACTTAAATAGAGAGTGTCAAATTTTTATTTTAGAAACTCTATGAACAAAAAGATCTTGAAGATTACTGAAAGGGGCCAACTGGTTTCAACATTCAGAAGAGAACTCAGGAAGAGAAAGCTGTCCCTTGGGGCCAGACTTAACAGATCTTAAGGCAGACTGGACAGGTAAGGAGCTGTGGTGTGGGAACAAGACAAAAGGTTCTGATACTTGGGGACTGTGCCTATCCCAACAGGGAAGCAATCCCAGCTGGCTAATCCCTAGATAAGTAAATTGTACTGGAGAAATAATAAATTCATATGCTTTTCTTTTCTTTAGTATCCCATGGATTCACAATTCACATGCATGTGTGAATTGTCTGGCTGGGCTCAGGGAACTCAGCAAAGATAACTTCCTAGGGGGAGGGGGGCAGCCACAACTTTCTTGCCCTGAGGCCCAGAAAAATGAATTAATGTAACTAGTTCCTCCTTTCCTAAACTGGCAGGGTGGTTCCTTGCTCACATAGTAATTTCTGATTCTTGCATCTCTAACAAATATGTGCAGCTATTAGTCCCTAAACAAAATATCTGATAATAGAGTCTATGTGATTTAAAAACAGATGTAATACTTTCAAATTACAGATTGGCAACTTAATCTTGAAAGAAACATAAAGCATAAAAACTTTTCATAAAATCATTAAAATAAAAAAAAACTTTGCTTTAAAACCATAATTTATACAGAATAGCAAGGGCTGGAAAAGAAAAAAAAAATAAAATAAAAAAAAAAAAAGAATAAAACCATAATTTATAGCTTAAGTACGCCATCTGCTGAACAGATCTAGTTTTACAAACTCTTTTCATCTTTCCTAAACATTAAACTGAAATCAGAGCTCGCATTAGGAAGAGCACTTTGTTGCTCTCAGATACAATCACTACGTATTAATGTATATCTGCTTGATAATTCTGTGGACACTATATTCATAATATCTAGCTCATCTTTTGTCCTGTTGGGTAGACCCTGTTTGTCTATAGACAATATGCTGACTTCTGCCTGGTAGAAAATTGAGGGAGAAACACAGATTTCTAAATTTTTTTGATGACCTACTTCATTGTGCAGACTCCTATATCAATATCAATGATCTCTTTGAAAATACAAATGTCTTTGGGAAAGAAGATCTCAAAAAAAAAAAAAAAAAAAGAGCATAAAGCTAATTCCCACAGTGGTGGAAAAAGCATCTCAGAATTCTCAGAGAGAAAAATCACAAATACAGCGAGAAAGAGGAATCAGAAGGCAATACTCCGTTTTCCTTGAATTCTATCCAGGTCCAGGCCCTGTGTGCCTATACTAGGTATTTTTTTTAAACTTTGAATTTCTAAAATATATTTTTTCCTGAACCTTAAAATAATATACATAATTTTGTCCAAATTGCTAAGTATCTGATCATTTAGTTTATTTTAAATCTAAGATAAATGTTCAAAACATACTTGACTCCAAGGCATAAAAACACAGCTATCCTATATCTTGATATGTTTACATGTTTTCTACAAACAACAGATTCATATTGCACAAAAGTCATGAGATGCTGATAGTCTATGATGGAAAAGATCAACTTGCTTCAAAGCTGAGATCATAATCCATGAAGGAAGAGATTATTCCCTGACAGAATCATGATGATTGACCATAATGGCTTCAAATTCATTTTTTACATTAGAAAAACATCTTTCAAAAAAGACCTCATAGGAATCCTAAAATATAACCCAGATAAAAGCAGAGTTGTTCTTAGATGTGCAGGGTGGGAATAAAGAGAGCAAGCAGAGCTCACACTTTGTCCCCAGTGCCCTTTCTCCTCCTGCAGAGCATTCCCACAGGTCCTTAGACCCCCCGCCCCCCCCAGGATTCTGCAAAAAAGAAAAAATCTTGGAAGTCTACCAGTATGCAATTAGCTGCACACAGGCCTACCTGAAAGCTGAACAAGAGTGAGAGGGTTTTACGCAGATGCTAGCTGGGACAGAGGATGGCCCATCTAGGAAATAAGATATCCAGGAGACCTCGGCTGTGTGACAAGAGAAAAAAGACACTCACCCAGGCCTGCAATCAGGCCAGCCAGTAGCCTAGGATGAGAAACCAGTGCTTCCCAGTAATCAGTGCTTTTATGCTTCCTGCACTTTATTTCTTTTTAATTCTCCATCAAGAAAGTTCATTCAAAAATGATACTGGAAAGCAAAAAGGGAAGCATTTTTTTCCTGCATTTAGGCTATGATTTTTCATTATTTTGTTTTAATGTATGAACATTTTTTCTGATTATAAAAATAGTATATGCTCTATGTAATTTGGCAAATTCAGAAAAAAAATGCAAAGAAGAAAATAAAAATCAACCATAATCTTGCCAACCAGAAGTAACTTCTCATAAAAATTTTAATTTCAGTCTTTCCTCAATGCATGTATTTTTTACAAACTTAGTATCATACTATATACAGTTTTGTATTTTTTTGGCTAATTATTATTTCATAAACATTTTTTCCTCTTGTTATCCAAAATTCTTTTAAAACATCACATAATTAGTTTGGTTGATAATCTCTTTAAAAAAGTATACCATGAATGCTTAATAATTTCTATTAATAAATCATTACCATTTAGATTGTTTCTTTTTCCTATTATTAAAAATGATATGGTATACATATTAATTATCACTACTAATTGTAAAATGTACATATCTTCATCTCTATTTCTTAAAGGCAGATTTTGATAGAAATACAGAGTGAAAAAGTTTAAAGATCTCCATACATATTTCGAAATTGCTTTCCCAAAAGGTATTATCAATTTATATTTTCATCAGAAGCCAATGAGAGTGTCCACTTCACCTCACCCTTGCCAATACTGAAATCTATTTTAAAAAGAGAGAGAGAGAAGATAGGGCCCAGGCTGGAGTGCAGTAGTGCGATCATAGTTCATTGCAGCCTTGAACACCTGGACTCAAGAGATCTTCCCACCTCAGCGTCCAGAGTAGCTGAGACTACAGGCATGTCCCACCACACCTAATATTTTTTTTATATGTTTTATAGAGACGGTGGTCTCACTCAGGCTGGTCTTGAACTCCTGGCCTCAAGCCATCTTCCTGCCTTGGCCTCTCAACGTGCTCAGATTACAGGAGTCAGCCACCATACCCAGCCTGAAATCTATACAATTTTTATTTTTATTGATTTAATAAATGAAAAATGGTAATTTATTTTCATCTACATTTCATTTTTGTCAGTGGGGTTAAATTTTCTTATGTTTACTAATTATCTCTGATTTTCCATACGTTTTATTTATTTTTTACAGCCACAGGCTTCATTTAGATAGAGAAGCAGATACAGCAGCAACCAAAGGGAGAGAAGCCCAAAGGGATGGTAAAATTCAGAAAGACAGAAGGGAAGCTACTTGTTGGACCTCCACTTGTGTCCCCAGAAGTCTCTCTAGGGTCCTTCTCAGGTAACAGTTTAACCATTTTGGTATGGTACTCACCAGCCGCAAAACCTTGCCCACAGCCAGCACTCATAGTCCGCATGATAGTTTGTGCTATGCATTGACAATGAATCCGTTTTGCTCTTGTGTGATGAGGAAAGCTTTAAAGCACTAAAAGCTTGTTTTACTTTACAGGCAGCTTTACTTGTCATGTAAATCAGAATAGGTAACATATACATATATGTTTTCATTACGTTATTTTTAAATGTTCACAATTCTATTTTAATAAATGAAAAATTAGAAAAGTCATATCATGGCTGTCAGCTAAAGTCACTGTGCACATTCATCTGTGGCTGTCGAATATAGTCAACGCTCAGCTGTGTGTGTTCATCTGTGGCTGTTGACTATAGTCAAAGTGGTTAAAGGGTTTTGTGATTTAACAAATCATTCCAACAGTTAGTCCATGACTTGGGCTCTTATCATTTCTTTCATTTGCATAATACAAATCTAATCACTATTATTCCTAAAGTAAATTTTTTTTTTTTTTTTGGCATTCCCAAACATTCTGTATCTAAAGTAAATTTTGAAGTAGAGATCAAATTCATGAGAACAAGTGCCCCACATGTGACCCCTCTGATCATTGGGATGGGGGTGGCCAACTTGACTGGCCAGTGGACAGCCCCTTGACTGTCCACTCAAGACTCTTCCTGAAGATCCAGAAACTGTGCTGCAGTTGAAAAGAACCATCTTCTCAGAGAGAATGATCATTTCTGGGTCAACTGTAATTTTCCTTGGCTTGTTAAATTTGTCAATATATTCTAGACCTGCACTGCCCAATATGACAGCCACTGGTTACATGTGGCTATTGAGCATTTCAAATGTGGCTAGTCAATGTCAGGTGTGGTAGCTCATGCCTGTAATCCTAGCATTCTGTGTGGTCGAGGCGGGAGGATCGCTCAAGGTCAGGAGTTCAAGACCAAATGTGGCTAGTCCAAATCAAAGCATGCTAATTAGAAAGGAAACACACAGTTTTGAAGACTTACATGATTTTATATTAAGTCCATATTGAAATGATTATATTTTGGATAGACTGGTTTATATAAAATATATAAAGTTAATTTCACCTATTTCTTTTAAATTCTTTAATGTGTTGTTGGACACCCAAATTGATAAATGCTCAGAGAGCTTAGGAGACAAATTTCAGCTAGAGATAGCTTCAACGTCACAGCTGCAAGTGGTTGAAGCCATTGACGTGTTTTCTTCTAGCACATGGTAGAAGACCAACAAATACTTGTTGACAGAATAAGCTAATATACAACCCACTTAGCTGACCACTCTTGCCATTCCCCAAGAAAAAAGACTAGGTGATGTCAACAGTCTAATCTGTTAAAATAAATAAATAAATAAAAGTTATCTAACTTTAATTGAACATACAATCCAGCAGTCTTTAAGTGGGTGTGTGAAGTTCTAGAAGCCTACAAAGACTTTCCGAGAGTTCTGTGGTCATGAATAGTATAAAAGAATCCATTTCTATATCCTCACCTTTCCAATGTACAATATCCATGGGTCCTTCATCCATGAATTCAACCAACCCCAGGTCAAAATACTCAAAAACACTGAATCTGTACTGGATATGTACATACTTTTTTCCTTGTCATTATACCCTAAACCAGGAATCCTCAAACTTTTTAAACAGGGGGCCAGTTCACTGTCCCTCAGACCCCTGGAGGGCCAGACGATGCTCGTGGATCAGCAGACTCAACATCATTAAAATGTCTATACTACCCAAACTGATCTACAGATTCAATGCAATACCTATTAAAATCCCATCAGCATTCTTCACAGATATAGAAAAAATAATTTTACATTTCGTATGGAACCAAAGAAGACTCTGAATATCAAAAGCAATTCTAGGCAACAAAAACAAAATGGGAGGCATTAATATGCCAGATATCAAACTATACTACAAAGCTGTAGTAATTAAATCAATCTGGTATTGGCACAAAAATAGGAATACTGACCAGTGGAACAGATCTGAGAATCTTGATATAAAACCATCCTCATATAGCCATCTAATCTTTGACAAAGCAGACAAAAACATACACTGGGGAAAAGAATCCCTATTCAATAAATGGTGCTGGGAAAACTGGATAGCCACCCGTAGAAGGCTAAAGCAGGACCCACACCTTTCACCTCTCACAAAAACCAACTCACGCTGGATAACAGACTTAAACCTAAGGTATGAAGCTATTAGAATTCTACAGGAAAATGTTGGAAACACTCTCCTAGACATCGGCCTAGGCAAAGAGTTTATGAAGAAGTCCCCAAAGGCAATCACAGCAGCAACAAAAATAAATAAATGGGACATGATCAAACTACAAAGCTTCTGCACAGCCAAAGAAATAGTCATGAAAGTAAACAGACAACCTACAGAATGGAAGAAAATTTTTGCATCCTACGCATCCGATAAGGGACTGATAACTAGAATATACTTAGAACTCACCAAAGTCAGCAAGAAAAAAATCAAATAACCCTATTAAAAAGTGGGCAAAGGACTTGAACAGAAACTTTTCTAAAGAAGATAAAAGAATGGCCAACAAACATATGAAAAAATGCTCAACATCTCTAATCATCAGGGAAATGCAAATCAAAACCACAATGAGATATCACCTAATTCCAGTGAGAATGGCCTTTATCAAAAAGTCTCCAAACAATAAATGCTGGTTTGGATGCGGAGAGAGAGGAACACTCCTACACTGCTGGTGGGACTGCAAACTAGTTCAACCTCTGTGGAAAGCAATATGGAGATACCTTAAAGCGATACAAGTGAATCTACCATTTGATCCAGCAATCCCATTGCTGGGCATCTACCCAAATGATCCAATGACACTCTACAAAAAAGACACCTGCACTCGAATGTTTATAGCAGCACAATTCATAATTGCAAGGCTGTGGAAACCGCCCAAGTGCCCATCAATCCAAGAATGGATTAATAAAATGTGGTATATGTATACCATGGAGTACTATTCAGCTCTAAGAAACAATGGTGATATAGCACATCTTATATTTTCCTGGTTAGAGCTGGAACCCATAATACTAAGTGAAGTATCTCAAGAATGGAAAAACAAGCACCCATATACTCACCAGCAAACTGGTATTAACTGAGCAGCACCTAAGTGGACACATAAGAACTACAGTAATAGGGTATTGGGCAGGTGGGAGGTGGGAGGGGGGGCGGATGTACATACATAATGAGTGAGATGTGCACCATCTGGGGGATGGTCATGCTGGAAAGTCAGACTTGTGGGGGGAGGGGGGAAAGGGCATTTATTAAAACCTTAAAGTTTGTACCCCCATAATATGCCGAAATAAAATAAAAATAAAAAAAAATAAACTATGAACAAATTCCTATAGACACCGCACATATCTTATTTTGAAGTAAAAAAACAAACAGGCAAAAACACCCGCATGTGGCCCGCTGGCCGTAGTTTGAGGACGCCTGCCCTAAACAACACAGTATAACAACCATTTACATAGTACTTACATCGTAAATTATATTATAAGTAATCTAGAAATGATTTAAAGTATACAGGAGGATATACATACGTTATATGAAAATACCATACCATTTTATATAAGGGACTTGAGCATCCAAGGATTTTGGTATCCTCAGGACCTAGAACAAATACCCCATGGAAACCAGTGGAAAACTGTATTCTTTCCTAAAATTGATCTGCCTCAGGACACATATTGCAATTTTCTTTTCCTTCTTTCCCCTTCCTAATTATTCTCTCCCACTCTAGAATGTAAAGACCTGCATCTCATCCATCTGGAATCTTACTATAAAGAAAACTGAGGTATATGCTCGTTTCAGTAGCACATATACTAAAATTGGAATGATACAGAGAATATTAGCATGGAAAAAAATAAAAGAAAATTGAGGTAGAGAGACTTAGAAACTTGCTCAAAATCACCCAATTAATATGAAGCCAAGAAGCCAAACCTAGGCAATCCTATAATAAAATATAATCCTTGCTTCAGATGCTTTAGGTTTCAAGTAACAAACTCAACATGGAATTTATTGGTTCCTACGATAAAACTTATTGATGTCACTAGAGGCCTGACTTCTTCCACTATGCCTTTCCCAGAATTCACTTTACTCTAAAATTGTCTTTCCTTGTGGACACAAGATAACTGCCAATGGCTCTCAAGGCTACATGCTTCCCTATCAACAACATCTAGAGGTGGTATATCTCTGTACCAGCATTCCAATCAGCAACCTGATCTAAATCCGTTTGGATAACATCTTGTCCTCTCCTGTGATCCTATACTGCCCCCAAACACACACTTTGGTCACAGACATTATGACCAGGGAAATTGAAGGCACTGGCTGCTGCAAGCCAGTCAGAGTTCCACCCCAGAGAAGGGGATAATCAGTTTCCTGAAGCACTTTGACTATGTGAAAGAAGAAGTAGGTTATGGAGTAAGAATGTAGGAAAAATTAGGACGAGGGAAGTAGATGTTGTATAGGAAACTGATGAATGCCCAGTACATTCTGCTTCTGGAGAACACAGACAGAAAAGAAAGGAGAGGGAGGAGGAGGAAGAGAAGGAGGGAGGCAAAGGAAGAAGGGGAGGAGGGGGGATGAGGAGGAAAGGAAGAAAAAAAAGGAGGTAATTATAGAAAGTTTGAGACCCACTCACTAAGTGATGCTGTTGTGATCCACATCTTAATTTTTCAGATAATGCTTTGAGGTCCAACTTGATCTGAATCCCCTTGCATGAACAAGCCAAGAATAGCAGAGTGTATTTTCCAAAATGGCCATGACAACACCTCCCATCCTCAAATGTTCTTTACAATGTGACATTGATATGCCTCCTATCAAGAAATGGGTTCTGGCCAGGCACAGTGGCTCACACCTGTAATCCTAGCACTTTGGGAGGCTGAGGTAAGAAAATCACTTGATGCCAGGAGTTCAAGACCAGCCTAAGCAACATAGCAAGACTTCATCTCTACAAAATAAAATAAAAACAAAATTAGCTGGGAAAGATGGCACACACCTGTAGTCCTAGCCACTTGGGAGGCTGATGTGAGAGGATCACGTCAGCCCAGGAGATTGAGGTTACAGTGAGCTATGGGTGGTGCTACTGCATTCTAGCCCAGGTGACAGAACAAGAACCTGTCTCAAAAAAAAAAAATATATATATATAGAAAGAAAAAGAGAAATGGGTTCTATGTTACTTCCTCTTTAAGTAAAAATAATTTTATGTTGACTACTAAGCCTAGGTCATAAACGATGGTATCCCTGGTCCCCTATGGGAAGGCTTGATCTTAGAACCCAGCCACTGTACTGTGAGGAAGTCCAAGCAGCCCATGAAAAGGCCCAAATGGAAAGGGGACAGGCACAGAGGAATGAGGCCTCCTGATTCACAGACCTGGCTGAACTCCCAGCCAACAGCCAGTACCAACTTCCTAGGTATGCAAGAGGAGAGAGCCATCTTAAAAGTGGATCTTCTATACCCTGTTGATATATACCCCAGGTGGTACACATGGAAAAGAGATAAACTGTCCCTGTAAAATCTTGCCAGAATTTCGTATTTTTGAGCAAATCAAATGATTCCTGTTGTTTTAAGCCATTAAGTGGCCTGTGTGGTTATATGTTCCGTAGCAATGGATCATTGATACACCAAGCAAACAAAATAATTATACAGCCAGAATCAAAGCTATCATTCTATCCACCCCTAGCTATATACATTCTGAGAGAAAAAAAAAAAACAGCTATGACTATACTTTATATTTTTAAATTTCAAACATATATAAATAGTAACAACAGTATAATAAATCTTTAGGTACCCATCTCCAAGTTTTAACAATTATCATTAGTCTTTGATTCTTATATAATCTATATATTCATCCATTTCCCCCACCTATTCTCGTAAATTGTTGAAGGTAAAATTTACATCAACTCAAGTGCACAAATCTTAGTAGTATAATTTTGACAATGGAAACAACCCACACCCCAATCATACTCCAACTTCACAGAAAGTTCTCTTGTGTCCTTCTCCAGTTAATCCTCCTATATCAGAGTCCAGTCAAGAGACAGAAATCACACCAGTGATTTGAATAAAGAAAAGTTATTCTATCTAATATATAAATTCTAATCAAAAATTTAATTCAAAGAATTACTAACTAGTAACAGTGGATTAACTACTAAGAGGATGAGATATAATGCTAAAGAACACCCTGTGACTTACCAAGGATGGAACAAACTTGGAAGGGCAGTCACCACCCCAAGGCTCAGATTCAGAAAGTATAGAGTGTGGCTCAGGTGTGATGGAGAAGTCTACCAGGTTGCCTCAAGCCACAGCTGATTTTCACATGTGGGCCAAAGATGGTGAATAGGTAACCACCCCCTAAGACTAGTGAGCAGATCCCCCCTGCTGAGGTACCAATGGGCTGAGGCTGATGAGCAAAACTTGCTGGAGAGTGAGCACCACTGGGTATACCACACACATGCTGCTGGCAGCTGTTTCATATGAACAAAAAGGCAGGAAGCAGAGGGGAACCAGAAAGAGAGGCCCATCTTCCCCAAGGTCCCTCCAGCACTCTCCACTGACAAGGCTTACCACTGTGCTAGCTCAAAGGAATTCCAAGGTCTAGCTCACAGTACCAGTCCAGCTTCCAGATGTCAAGGGCTACTTTTTTCTTCCTCAATATTAATAAAGCATTATAATCAGGTTGTCTAGTTTATAAAAAAAAACGTTTTGGGATTTTAACTGAAATTGCATTGAATTTATACAGTATCTAGGAAGACTTAGCACATTGTAATTTACCCATTCATGAACATGGCATTTAGGTCATTTATTTAAGTCATTAGGTCACCATAAATGTCTTTTAAATAAAGTTTTATGAATTCCTCCAAACAGATTTTTCCCATCTTTTGTTAGATTTGCCCTTAGACGTCTTATATTTCTGGTGCTATTAAAAATGTAATTTTTCCAGCCTGAGCAAGAGCTAGACCCTGTCTCTACTAGCCTGGCATGGTAACACACCTGTAGTCCCAGCTACTCAGGAGGCTGGGGCAGGAGGATTGCTTGAGCCCAGGAGTTTGAGGTTGCTGTGAGCTAGGCTGACACCATGGCACTCTAGCCTGGGCAAAAGAGTGAGACTCTGTCTAAATTAAATGAATGAATGAATGAAATTTTAGAAGACGGTGAAACTTTGAGACAGGAGTCTGCCAACCTCCTCATTTGCTGGCAAATTATTAAACTCCTCTCTCCTTCCCCTTAAACCACTTGTCCTTGTTCTTCTGATGTGGCCCTGGGGACAAGTGCTATCTCTTTGCCTCCAGACAGTAACAGCTACTTGTGAGTTGTTATTAAAGACCATGTTTATTTCCAATCCTGCCACCCTTCTGCCAGCCAAGGAGAATGAGCCTTTGCAACATGCCTGTCTAGGCGTTCTGGAGGCTGTCTGGATATGCGGTGATCACAGCAGTGACACTGCCACCTGGGACTTCAGCCCAAAAAGTTGAGCTGATTGCCAGAAGAAATCAGGCCACTGACACAACAGTTCAAGGAGTCACTGGTGGTGAGCTGTTCCTCAGGGCCTTGATATCCCAGCTAGATTTAGATACCCTCTAAAACTAAAGACTGGGGCTCTGACACTTGGGTTGACACAACTAAGTGGAGACAGAATTCTCATAGACTCGTTCTCCTACACAAAGCTTTGGTTTGGCCCCTTATGAGGCACCTCCATGAATACACACATTGGGAGTGTGATGCCTTGATGGATTTGGTGGGGCCTCGTTTGAGAGGACCCCATTTACAATTAACTGTTTATGTGCTTGGGGCAGTTCAAGTCCAGAAAGGTGACCTACTAAACAGGGAGCCCAACATGTGGGGGTCCACTCTTTCAATGAATGACAGTGTCACTCAGATGCATAGGCTTGTCTAGATCTCTTTTCAGGCTGGGTAGAGGTTTGTCCTACCCAAATGGAGAGAACAACTGAGGTTCTGAGACAGGCTCCTACCAAGAGCTGCTGGCCTGAGACAGGACCTTCACCAAGTTCTTGCACATGTATGCCAGCACAGAACAGCAACAGGCCCCAGAGGACAACAGGATAATGGACGTTAGCCGTCCAGGGAAAGAGGCTAAGCAGCTAGAGAATGGCAGCCTAGTGATGGATGCTGAGGACAAACAGCTACAGAGACGGCTCAGCAGCTCCTCCTTTTACAGCGAGGACATCAGCAGGAACCCCACTGTCAACAGAACCCAGGAGCACATTCCACCGAGCCCTGGACATTTCACAAGAGTGATAATGGACCCTCCTTTGTAGTGAAGGTAACCCAACAAGTAAGCAAAGCCCTACACCTAGAACAGAAATGACATACATCCTGGAACTGATACAGAAACCCATCTAAAGTGATATAGGGTGTTGCTGCTTGCCCTCCTCTAGATAAGAGTAGCCCTTTAGAAGCAGGCTTAATTTAAACCCCTAAAAAAATTTTGAGACCCTCCCTAGCACCCCAAGGGAAGTATGGTAATATAACCATGAGTAAAAGAAAATAGAATAAAACATGTCAAATGAGTAGGTCAGGTGCTAACCACAATACATGAGTTTACCTCTTTCAGGTCCTCTCCCCACTTGGAAACAGAAAAGTGAGAGACCCTTTGAAGTCCCTCTAACAAATCACACCTTGTTGAAACTGTCAGAAGTGAAACTTTGGGTCCACCATATTAAAGTAAAGAGGTATATCTCCCAGTGGAAGGGCTACCTTTAGGTGGTCTAAAGTATCTGAGAAAAAGAAAAAAAGATGAAAATGATATTTTACTAATCTTTCTTTGGTTATTTGTTCTGTCTATAGAATAGAGAGAAAACTCCTTAGTGAGGATTTCCCCAGGCTATCGCCTCTTCTGTTGCACTATCTTGCTGTTGGGTATGTTATTCCTAAACCTCATTCAGTGCAAGTATTTCTGTACATCATTTCTGAATTTATGGAAGCCAGTTTTCTCAGATCACCTACAGGATACAACTAATACCTCCGCAATCAGAGGTTCCATGTTCCTTTCTTAACATTATGTGCAAGGAAACAGGAAGGACACACAATCCTACTGGTGTATTTTCAAGCAGGGTAAAATCTCTTTTATCAGGTATCCCCATCTCACCTTGTCAATCCTCATGGTTGTAGTTGTTGCTTATGCCCTTTTCTGCCTGTTAATCTGTTGTTATAAATATACTTCCCGAATTTTGTAATGACACAAATAAGTATAAACCTACCAACTAAAACACTGCCCCAATTCAGCAGGAAGTAGCTTGATGACTACGTCATCCCTCCTCCCATAGATATGGAAGGGTAAAAATTGATGGTGAGGAATGTGTAACAGAGAAAGTGGCCTGAGAAAGGGCAAACATGTTTTCTGTCTCTTCAAAACCCCCTCACTACTTGTACCCCCATAATATGCTAAAAATAAAAAAAATTTTAAAAACCCTCACCCTTTTTGAGAACTAAAACCTACATCTCTGCCCTCAGGCCAGTGGTTGGGAGGGGAAGGAGAGTGTCCTTTATTCTCTGTGCCACAGGACATGGCTTGAGGGAATTGCCAGGACAAAGGTCAGGAAATCATCTTAGCCGAAAATGGGATGAATCCCAGCAAAGGTCATGAGGTTGTCTTAGCCAAAGAGGGGATTATGGGATTAATCAGAACCTTTAAAAGCTCTGTACTTCTGCTCAAAAGCAGAATGTTGGTACTTTGAGACAGGAGTCGGCCAAACGCTTCCTTTGCTGGCAAATTAATAAACTCCTCTTTCCTTCTCCTCAAAAAAGATAATTTTAAAAGCTACTGTTTAAAATTTGTCTGTTTGGTTCTAAAGGACTGAAATGTAATTGACTTTTTCATATTTAGTGGAAGAATTTAGTTTTTTAAATCTACCCTTTCACTATGAGTGTAACAGATACAGTTGGAAACTGAATATACTAGGAAATACAGTACTATTGTCATTGAGAGCCCATCTGACAACTGAAGATTGAATTTAAAGGGACACAAGTCAATTTAATTGTGTGTTCTTCCTTTAATTAATGTTCAGTTTCTCAGAGGTAGGCATGGATTGGTGAATATTTGAGCATTACCAGGGTTAGGTATTTGTCACATCAATAGGATAGAGGGAGAGACAGGTAAAGGAGATAATGGTATTTGAAAGTGATTATCATGATTTTAGCATTTTAAAAACATGTCTGCAAATGTTTGACACTGCTCTCATCAGAGGTAGAGTTTAATTCCTTCCTTTGAATATGGATTAGCCTTAGTGATTCACTGATTCACTTATAATGAATGGACTAGAGTGAAAATAATGTTGAGTAACTTCTGAGCCTAGGTTATAAAAGGTAATGCTACCAGGCTCTACCACTTGGACGACTGTTTTAGAACCCAGCCTTCAAGCTACGAGGAAGCTCAGCCACATGGAAAGGTTATACATCACATAGATGTTCTAGCTATCAGGCCCAGCTGAGGTCCTAGTCAACATCCAGCATCAACTGCCAGGCATGTAAGTAAGGAAGCTTTTGAGATGACTTTAACTCCAGCCCCTCTGACATGCAAGTGCATGAGAGATCTTGAGCAAAAAAGTTCTATCAATTCCTATAACTGTGAGAAGCAATAATAAAATGTCTACTGTTATTTTACACCATTAAATTTTGTGGAAACTCATTTTTCAATGATAGATACCTGCAACATTATGAATCAAGGAATCTAAGGTGGGTAGAGAGAAAAATGAGGACATGGGAGTCATATTTGACAGTGAATGAACGAACTGGTGGTGTCAATCAATTGAAGACATGATAGAGTAGAAATCCCAGATTGAGTGAGGTGGGAAGTTAGATGAAAAGTGAGAAGAAGAAATGGAGTTTTCAGAGATGGTACAGTAATTTGGGATAAATTATCAAGAGTCATGAAGTAGAATGACTAAGAAATAGTAAAAGCAAAGATAATTGGAAGATAGGTTAGGGATGTGAAAGGAACATCTCTGAGGATGTTGAAGCCGCCTAGAACAATGATAGGAGTAGAGGTAGAAAGGAAGGTGGTAAGCCAGATTCTAAAGTTATCAAAGAAGTACAAAGAGTAACCAAGAGGTTGGTACATAATAGAGTGAGTACTAAATTTGACATTATGAACTATAAAGCGGCTTTTATAAAAAGGAAGGAAGAGATGCCATTTGGAAGTGGAAAGTGGGAGCCAAGGAGGACAGCTATCCCATCTGTGGATCCCAGGTTAACTGAGGAGTGAAACAAAAGCAGTCTCCACAGGACTTCATTTCCAACTCAGAAGTAGAAAGTCATCATGGTCCAGTGATTCTGCTACAACTAGAAAAAATCAGGTATGATACAAAAATCACATTTTAAAAGGTATTGGAGAATGATGAAACTCCAGAGAAGGGAGAACTTTCTGAAATGAGCTGACAATGCACAGCTGTTTTTTTTTTTAACTCAAGATGTGCTAATTCTGCATATGGAAAGAAGACTGGGCTAGGGCCATGCAGGGGAACTTCACCACGAAGGAGAGAAACCAACAGGATTTTGGTGGTTGCATGGAGCTAATACGACAGATTAGAAACTTGAGGTGCCCCAAATGTGGCCACTTTCTCCCATGAGACATTTGCTGAGTGTGTTCCATGCAGGAGGCTGGGGAACTAGAACATCAACTCCCAAAAGGCAGAATGAGTATCTCATAATCTTAGGTAAGGGAGAAGAAGCCTGTCTCAAAAATGCAGCTAGCCTAACTCTCAATATATTTGCCAGATTTTTTTTTTTTTTTTTTTTTTTGTAGGACAGCAGTAAAGTCAATGATATTTGCCAGATTTTTAAGTTGAGGGCCTGGAGAAAAGGCCAAAGAGCTAAGTTCAAATACCTCTGAAGGGCAAAACTAAATCTTTTGCAGTCTTTCCGGGTAAGGAGACACAGACCTGCTAGCTAGCTTCTGACCCTATCTCAGAAGAAGAAGAAGAAAAAAAGCCCAGCACTTTGGGAAGCCAAGGCAGGGAAATTGCTTGATGTCAGGAGTTCAAGACCAGCCTGACAACATAGCAAGATCCTGTCTCTACAAAAAATAAAAAAATTATCCGGGCATGGTAGCATGCACCTGTAGTCTCAGCTACTCAGGAGGCTGAGCCAGGAGGCTTTCTTGAGCCCAGGAGTTTGAGGTTGCAGTTAGCTATAATCATACCACTGTACTCTACCCCGGTGACAGAGTGAGACCATGTCTCCAAAAACAAACAAAAAAGCCCAGAAAAGTTATAGCCAAAAAACAGGGACAAATCAGATATGGATGGAATCTGAAGAAAACTGAAAACTGCAGTCCAGCCTCCACCCAGCTCAATCCCCACCTGGACTGAAGCCATCCAAAGCCATCAGCTCTTTACCTTGTAGAGAGGAAAGTAAGAAACTTCTCCATGAAAGAGTATATCATCTGGAGTTTATAATTTTTTTAATATATGATGTCTAATAAAAATAAGAAATAACAAGATATATATAGAGGCAGGAAATTGTAATTAATAATCAACAAACAATAGAATCAGACCCACAGATGATCCAGCTATTCAAGTTAACAAACAATGATTTTAAAATAACAACCAGACTGGGCATGGTAGCTGTAATCCTAGCACTTTGGAAGGTTCACTTGGGCAGGAGGATCACTTGAGCAGGAGTTCCAGACCAGCCTGAGCAACACAGCAAGACCTTACAGGCTCTACAACAAAAAATAGAAAAATTAGCCCGGCATTGTGGCACATGCTTGTTAGTTGCAGGCTGAGGGAAGCAGGAGAGTCACCTGAGCTATGACAAGGCACTGTACTCTAGGCCAGGCAAAAAAGCAAGACCCTATCTCAGGAAAAAAACAAACAAAAAAAAACATTAACATCTTAAAGAAAATGTGAAGAGACAGATGAAATGAATAAAAGATGCATGATTTTAAAAATCAGAATGTATAAAAAAGAATCAAATGGACACTCTAGAACTGAAATTAAGGTTTCATTTGATGTATTTAACAATAGATTGGACATAGCAAAAAACAGAATTAGTAAACTTGAAGACAGTCAATGAAAAAGATCCAAACTTGAACATAAAGGAAAAAATGGGGGAAAAGGAATAGAACAAAATAGACATGTAGGACAAAATAAAACAAAAAACAAAACAAAACCTAACATACTTATGATTGGAGTCCCATAAAGAGAATAGAGAGAACTAAATAATATTTTATTAATAAAATGACCAAGAATTTTCTAAAACTGACCCAAAAAACCCATAAATCAGGCCGGGCGCTGTGGCTCACGCCTGTAATCCTAACTCTTGGGAGGCCGAGGTGGGCGGATTGCTCAAGGTCAGGAGTTCAAAACCAGCCTGAGCAAGAGCAAGACCCCGTCTCTACTATAAATAGAAAGAAATTAATTGGCCAACTGATATATATATAAAAAATTAGCCGGGCATGGTGGCGCATGCCTGTAGTCCCAGCTACTCGGGAGGCTGAGGCAGAAGGATCACTCAAGCCCAGGAGTTTGAGGTTGCTGTGAGCTAGGCTGACGCCACGGCACTCACTCTAGCCTGGGCAACAAAGTGAGACTCTGTCGCAAAAAAAAAACAAAAAAAAACAAAAAAAAACCCCATAAATCAACAGATTCAGTAAGCCCAGAAAACCAAGTGGGATTTTTTTTTTTTAAATCAGCCTCTAATCAAGAGGTTTGCAGGGAAATGATATTTTAAGTAGACAATCAGGTTTTATTTAGGACAGGTAGGTGAAATTCAGAAGAGAGGACTGCAGGCACACACCACCATGCATGGCTTTTTTTTTTTTTTTAATAGAGATGGGGTGTCACTGTGTTGCTCAGGCTGGTCTTGAACTCCTGGCCTTAAGCAATCCTCCTGTCTCAGCCTCCCAAAGTGCTGGGATACAAGTGTGAGCCACCACACCCAACCAAACCTGAATCTTAAATACAAACATTTCATTTTCTGACCCTACCATCTACATTTCCAGCTCTCTCACCTAATAATTCCCTTTACTCCTCTTCACTTACCACTTAGGAGCTTCTGCTTTCTGCCCATATATCAGCATCACATCCTATTCTCATTTCTCACCCAGTCATTAGAGTCCTTGGCCCATTCCTTCAGGCATGCAGCAGCTTAGCTCCCTTACCTACTGCCATTCCATTCTATATGCCTGGCAAACTCCTATCCTTGATGAAGTCAATTGGGTTATTTCTGTACCTATTGTGTTTCCCCGAAAATAAGACCTACCCATAAAATAGCTCTAGCAGGATTTCTAAGCATTTGCACAATATAAATCCTACCCTGAAAATAAGACCTAGTGATGGGCATGGCTACAGAGCATATCTGCACAACCCATGCATTTCATCGCCAAGCGGTTAAAAAGACAAGCAGCCCTTCTCATCTGCCCCATCATGACAGCTACTATCTCAGAAGTTACCTGAAAGGTGAGGCAGCCCATTTACTGGGCATCTACCCAAAAGATCCAATGACACTCTACAAAAAAGACACCTGCACTTGAATGTTTATAGCAGCACAATTCATAATTGCAAGGCTGTGGAAACAGCCCAAGTGCCCATCAACCCAAGAGTGGATTAATAAAATGTGTTATATGTATACCATGGAGTACTACTCAGCTCTAAGAAACAACGGTGATATAGCACATCTTGTATTTTCCTGGTTAGAGCTGGAACCCATACTACTATGTGAAGTATCCCAAGAATGGAAAAACAAGCCCCACATATACTCACCAGCAAACTGGTATTAACTGAGCAGCACCTAAGTGGACACATAAGAACTACAGTAATAGGGTATTGGGCAGGTGGGAGGTGGGAGGGGGACAGATGTACATACATAATGAGTGAGATGTGCACCATCTGGGGGATGGTCATGCTGGAAACTCAGACTTGTGGGGGGAGGGGGGAAGGGGCATTTTTTTAAACCTTAAAATTTGTACCCCCATTACATGCCTAAATAAAATAAAATTTTAAAAAGGTGCGGCAGTCCCACCAACAAGGTCTGCTCCTCTGTCATGTCCCAGCCATCCTGTGCGTGCTGCAAGCTGAGGCTCTGAGGTGAAAATAACACATCTCCTGAAAATAAGCCCTAGGGTGTCTTCTTGAGGAAAAATAAATATAAGACCCTGTCTTATTTTCGGGGAAACACGGCACATCTGATTTACTGAGTGCTACTTGAGAAAATCACACAACTGGGAACTACTCTATCTACATATTTTAAGCATAGTTGTATGGTAGTACAACATGAATGAAACTCATTATAACAAATTAAAATACAGATATGTATAGAATAAAAAATTAGAATTCTCCTCCCATAAAACCATTCTCAAACATCTGTGGTTAATAGTTTGTCATATGTTTTATGCATGCATTATTGTCTTAAATATAGCTATACACACAAACACATATGCAAATATATACATATATGTATGTATGAAATCAGATAGGCAGCTAGAGCATAGTGGACTCTTTGCTGGGCAACTTGCACTTTTCTTTTTTACTTAATAATATGCCTTGGAGGGCATTTCTTCTCAGTGGGTACAGAAATACTTTATTCTGCATATCTCTTAGCCACATTTCCATTATTTACTGTTTTCACCATAAAAAAGTTATGATGAATATCCTTGTACATCCTTCTGAATACATGTGCAAGTTTTTCTCTAAAGTAGATCCTTAGAAGTGGAAACACTTGGTCAAAGGGTGTATGTACTTAACATTTTAACAAATACTTCTAAATTACTTTCCAAAAAGAGGAGGGCTGTACCGAATTGCCCTCCCAACTGCATAGAAGAATTACCACATCCAGCTGGGCTCTCTTCTTTCCTTCCCTAGACAGCTCTCTCCCTCATTCTCCACATAACTTGTCTTTGCTTAAACCTCCTACTGCACCGCCACCCCCATCCGCACCCAAACACACATGCTTGGCAAATATCTCACCAATTATTTGTAGAGAAAATAGAAGTCAACCAAGGACAACTTTCTCAGCTCCCTACCCCCAAACCTACAAAACCTACTACTGTCAACTCCCATTCTATCCTCCTTCCCTCCTACTATATTTAATAATAGGGGAGGTGCGTAGTCCTTCCTCTAAAGGCAACTGCTTGTGAGGGTCCTTCCCTTCACAAAGGGCTGGCTACATCCTAAGGGTCTCATCTCAGCTTCCGCTCTCTCCTCAGCTCACCTCTATTTTCTGTTCTCACCGCTCCTTTGAAACCCCAGGCTCACCTTGGGCAGAATCCACAGAACTCCTTCAGGTCCTTCCTTATCTTAGGTAACCATTGCCCACTCCCTCCTTAAAACACTTTTCGCAATGCCACCCTCTCCTGATTTTCCTCTTCTTTCTGTCTCTGGCACTTTTTTTCTCACTCCTCCTCTGGTCCTCAGGTTCTTCTTGTCCAAAGCTTAAAAGTCACAGGCGTTTGGGGTTTCCGTCCCGGGCCCAGTCCTCTTTCTCCCTGGGAGATGTCACCCACTGCCCGCTTTCGGCCACCGTCACCTCCCGTCTTCTCTCAGGATCTGCCCTTGAGCCCAGACCGCCGACTTCACCCCCACCGCTCCACTCCTCCCCACCCTCCCCCCACCCCGAGCCCCTCCTCCGGGAGCTCTTCCTGACTCCTCCCCCTTCTAGCTCCTCTCAGTCGGTCCGTATCCGCCGCCAAGTGCCTTCAGTACCTCGCAGACCTGAGGAATGTAGTTCGCCTTGAAGTAGTTCCTCAGCTTGGGGTTGGCATTGCGTAGCGAGGCCATGGTCCGCGGCCTGGAGACAAGCGCGATCCGCTGGCTCCCGCGATCCGCGCAGCAGGCGCCGCGCCAGGAGTGGGCGGGGCGCGTCCGGGCGTTGTCCTGGCAACCACGGGGCGGGGCGGAGCCTCGTGCTCCCTCTCCCCCTCCCCCTGCCCCTGCCCCTGGGCCTGGGGAGGGAGGCGGGCCGCGCGCGGCGGGGCGGGCCTCAGGAGATGGGGCGGGCAGCCAGCTTCGGGCGGCGCACCCCAGCGTCTCCGCGCGGGGCGCGCAGTCGGTGTGGCTTCTCCAGGAGGCCAGCTCCCCGGCCTGCCTGTTGGAAGCCGCAGGGACGCGTCTGCCCGGGTGGAGGGATTTACGATTTTAGCAGGGCCGTTTCCGGGAGGTGGAGCTCGGACCCCCATTTTCTTTCTCCCGGCCCAGTTGCTCTGGGCGGCAGTGAGACCTCAGTTGGAGACCCCCAGCGCCAGCGCCCACGAGCCTCCTGCCGGGGGCCTACCCTGCGCCCGGGCCCGGCGGCAGTATGGGCGGCGCCCGGGACGTGGGCTGGGTGGCGGCGGGCCTGGTCCTCGGCGCTGGCGCCTGCTACTGCATTTACAGGCTGACGCGGGGCCGGCGGAGAGGCGGCCGCGGGCTCAGGCTGCGTCCCTCGCGGTCTGCAGGTGAGGCCGCCGGGTGCCCGACGAGTGGGCGGGGACGGGGCACTGGGGCCGTCCCAGGGCCGGGTGGGGACCGAAGACGCGCAAGCTCTCGTGGCTTCCGCGTGTTCGGGGTAAAATAAAGAGCCAAGACAGAGGGGGAGGAGGCCCAGATGGGGAGGAAGGATGGTCCCTTTACTAGTGTGGGGGTCCTGAGCCGCCTCCCTGCCTGCCTCCACTTCTTTGTTCAAAATCCTGGGATGAAAAATTGCCTAAACTTTTACTGGTGGTCAGGCGTCACAGCGGAGGCTAGGTTTCCTAAAAGCATGTCGATTGCCTCTCACTTTAAAGCTTGCCTGGAGCCTTTGTGTAGTTACAATAGGGATTCCTCCGACTGTGGGATGGCTGTTCCGGAGCCTGAGCATAGAAGTTCTGCATGCATTTGCCCTGAGAGAAGGGACGCCAGAGGGGGCAATTCTGCTTGTGCTGGGGCCAGGCCTCTGAGAGGAGATGTAATTGGTATCTCCATGATCTAGGATCTTGCAACTTGTGTGTGTATTGGAAATTTGAACAGTTGTCTGCATGAGGCACACCCCGCTGGCGTACAAGTGCACGATTAGTTATGTCCAAAAGCTGATTGGTACATTAAAACTCTAAAAACTTTTAAAGTCTTAACAGTTTGCTGAATGTTTTAGAGGGATATTTCAGGTCGCGGAAGCTGTTAGAGAAATATTTAAAACATCTTGCCATCACGAAGCACCTCTCCACAACTATAGAAGAGAACTAAACAGTTTTATTATTGACTAATCCACTAAACCAGATTGCCTCGTACATTTCAGGCAATCTGCTAATGGGATTGCAGAATTCTAACCCCTTTATGTAGCTAAGCAGATGCAAACGATTTCTTATCAGGTGGGTGTTCTTAAGATAATTTGTACTTAAGTGAGAGGACTTGACAGCATCATTTGCTACACGTGGTTCATCCTAAATTCACTGGTAATTGGTGTGGTTGCGTTAGCTAACTGCCTTTATCCGGAGGAAAAATAAGAGTTCTATTTTTACGATAAGCAGGTAGTTACAATGTGGAATCAGGTGCCTAAGGTAAACTCTCACAGAGATGGAGAGATCGGGGCTCTATCTTCCTCCAAGTTGACATTTCAAAGAGTTGATATCCAGGCCTTTGAGAAAGACAGTCTTGGGTTGTAAAACTAGCCAAAGTTTAGCTTTTAAAAGGATTTACCTTTATATCAATGAGACAAAGGATTTTTAATTACAAGTTTGTTCAAGGAAATGCTTTAAGAAAAGAGTGGGGAAAGGAAGGTCTCTTTCACTTTGGGCACTGGAGAGAATAGAATTTTTTCAAAAACATTTGTGTTTGCCCTTACTGTCTTAGTCTGTTTTCCGTTGCATGTGTTAATAACAGAATACCTGAACGTGGATAATTTATAAGAAAAGGAATTTATTTCTTACAGCCATGGAGCCTGAAAAGTCCAAGGTTGAGGGACTGCATTTGATGAGGGCCTTCTTGCTGGTAGGAAGTCTGCAGAGTCCCAAGGTGGCACAGGGCAAGGGGGCTGAACATGTTAACATGCTAGCTCAGGTCTCTCCCTCTTCTAATAAAGCTACCAGTCTTACTCCAGTGATAGCTCATTAATCCATTAACCCTTTAATCCATGATCCAATCACCTCTTAAAGCCCCTACCTCAATACTGCCACGTTGGGGATTAAGTTTTGGAGGGAACATTCAAACCATAGCACTTAGAAAGCCTAATTTATTATGTTGGCCCATGTCAGAGATATTTCCATATAAGTACATTGGGAAGATGTCCTGGACTCAGATATCTTATTATACTGACTCAACCTGATGAATACTGACAAAGTCTTTTAAATTTACCAGTTCCCAAAAATCCTCATTATCTTAGGTCAGGCAACTTACAAAATAAGTTGTTCACAATCCTTGCTTCCTGCAACTACACCTTTATCTTTGAAGAAAACTTGAAAAATGCTCATTTTGTCAATCACCCTTAAGTTTCAGAAGGTGATTTCTTTGTCTTAAGCTTTAAGAAATTTCTAATTCCTGTACCATTAAGACTGAAAACATTGGGACAGACAGTCACAATTCATCCAAAAATACAATGCCAAAACCTGACAAGGATAGCATGGAAAGCTATAAATCTGCTTCAATTATGAATAAAGATATAAAATCTTAAAATATTAACAAATCAAATCTATCATGAGATTAATAATATACTAAGACCAAATAGACACGCAAGGAGGAGTCATATTGGGAAAAGCAAAAGCTGCACAATCTCATAATAAAAAGGCATTGAAGTATCATTTCTGATAAAAACAGCAATTTGGGAATAAAGAGAAGGAAATGTTATTCATAAATTGATGAAGAGCATCTATCAAAACCCAAAAGTAGAGCCATGTGTGGTGGTATACATTTGTAGTCCCAGCTACTCCAGAGAATCACTCGATCCTAGGAGTTCAAGGCTGCGGTGAGCTGTGATGGCACCGCAGCACTCCAGCCTGGGTGACAGAGCTAGACCCTGTCTCTAAAAAATTAATTAAAAAATAAGATGTATAAACATTAAGCAAAATTATAATTTGTAGGTGGCATAATGATTTACTTGCAAAAAATCCAAGAGAATTACCTGAATAACTACTAGAAGCAATAAGTTTAACAAAGTATCTTGAGTACAAATATTTAGATCGATAGCTTCTTGTATACAAGCAATAACAATTCATAAGTCTACTTTAAAAGTTCATTCGTTGCTGTTCATCAGATGAAAGAAAAAAGTAACAAAAAAAAAGTTTTTTAAAAAAAGATAAAAAATCAATAGAATAAACAAAACAATAAAGGAAAAAATAAATAAAAGATTGTATTCGTGATGGCTATAAAAACTTTAAAAACTCAGTACATCTAGCAAGAAGCCTATATGAAAATAATTTTACTGAAGGACCTAGGACTACATTAAACAGAAAAGGCTACTATATTTCTGGATGGAAAGATTCTGAACCATGACAGTTATCTTGAAATTTATCTTGCTACGATGTTATAATTTGTTAGCCACTTTTTATTCCCTTTCAGAACTGCAATTTCCCCTTTATTTACTGGGAGTAAAAATATCTGGATTCCAGAGCCACTTCTGCTATTAATCAGCTGTGTGTCCCATTTTTTTTTTTTTTTTTTTTTTTTTTTTTTTTTTTTTGAGACAGAGTCTCACTTTGTTGCCCAGGCTAGAGTGAGTGCCATGGCGTCAGCCTAGCTCACAGCAACCTCAAACTCCTGGGCTTGAGTGATCCTTCTGCCTCAGCCTCCCGAGTAGCTGGGACTACAGGCATGCGCCACCATGCCCGGCTAATTTTTTATGTATATATCAGTTGGCCAATTAATTTCTTTCTATTTATAGTAGAGACGGGGTCTCGCTCTTGCTCAGGCTGGTTTTGAACTCCTGACCTTGAGCAATCCGCCCGCCTCGGCCTCCCAAGAGCTAGGATTACAGGCGTGAGCCACAGCGCCCGGCCTTGTGTGTCCCATTTTTAAAAATAATAGCTAAAATATACCAGGCACTCCCAATATTCTAGGTACAGAAATGCTTTAAGGTAGGCACTATTAACTCACCTCTAACAGATGAAGAAACTGAGGCTTACAGAGTTAAAACTCTCACCTGATAAGAGGCTTATTTGGAATTCGAACAAGCCAATCTGGCTCCATAGCCTTTACTTACTTTTAACTACCACATTGAACCTCTTCCCTTCAAGTGAAAATTCTATGATTTAATAATGTTCCCTAGTAAAATTTTATTTGGCTGTTTATAAAGAATTTATATATCTATGAAACTTTTTAAAAATGGTTTCATGGAATAATGTGTAACAAAGTAATACAATTTTGAAATATCTCAGAAGTATGGATAAATTAAATTTATCACATTTCTAGTGTGTGTGTGTGTGTGTGTATAAAATCACACAACTTCAGAACCTTTGGAGCCAGTTATACTATTCAACCAAGCATTTTATTTATTGATGAGAAAACTGAGACTCAAAAAAGATGTTCAATAACTTGCCTGCAGCTTTGTATTTTCATTTCTCTGGTTTCTGCTACTAGCTACCTCTGTGACTTTAGGCAAAGCCTGAAATAATCCTCACTAAAGTTTCTTCATGTGTAAAATGAGAGGTTTGGGTGAGCCCCAAATTCTCTCCATTCTAAAAAGCTATGTTTTTATCACTTTCCCTTATCAATTGTTCTTTGGGTGAAACTCTGTTTTATAACATATAAATAAGAGTAGTAATGGATTCAGGAGTAAAAGCAGGGTTCTGATCATAATACTTGATAGGATCTACTGGCTTTTTAGCTTTGAAGTTTTCTTAAAAGAGTTCTATTTGACTTCTTCAGGATATCATATCACTGTTTCCCATAATCTATACTTGTCCCTTTCATTTTGTTGTTATTCCTCTTTAAGCAATATAGTTATTTTAGTTACATGTTTATTGTAAAAAAAAAAAAATTAGTACTCATGAGCATGGGGTAGAAAATAAAAGTCATTCATGCCAGGTGCAGTGGCTCACACATATAATCTCAGCACATTGGGAGATTGAGACTGAAGGACTGCTTGAGTGTAGGAGTTTAAGACCAG
The DNA here is from genome assembly GCF_040939455.1 of Microcebus murinus. Taxonomy (NCBI): domain Eukaryota; kingdom Metazoa; phylum Chordata; class Mammalia; order Primates; family Cheirogaleidae; genus Microcebus; species Microcebus murinus. The sequence goes on from NC_134112.1 coordinate 59,902,447, forward strand.
CCTGAGCAACAAAGCAAGACCCTGTCTCTACAAAAAAATTTTTTAAATTAGCTGCCTGTAGCCCCAGCGACTCAGGAGGCTGAGGCAGGAGAATCGCTTGAGCCCAGGAGTTTGAGGTTGCAGTGAGCTCTGATGAAGCCACTACACTCTAGCCTGGACAAGAGAACGAGACTCTGTCTCAAAAAAAAAAAAAAAATCCATAATCCCGATACCCAAAGATAACCACCTTTAACAATTTTACATATATTTTTAAAAAGAAAAAGCACAAATGTGAGACCACATAGTACCCATGGTTGTATAACCTCTCTTTCCTGCCCCACAGTGTGTTATAAAAATGGTTTCTGTACTTTTCTACAGAAAAGGGCCAAAAAAAAAAAAAAATTCTGTTTTTCTGGTGGTGATTTCTAGAAAGAGAATTTTTTTTAAAGGTAGAACTATAAATTCTAAAAATCATTGAGCAAATCCAGCATTTGGCTATTCTAGCTCTTACTCAAAATGATGCCTTTTCTTTTCTAGCTTCCCAGTCATCTTGCCTTATTCCTATAAACCAAACAAAAATGCCACACTGAAACACGATTGGCTTACTCCCATAGGTTTTCTCCTTTCGGATGTGCTCAGAAAAAGTCTGCTTAATGCAAATCCTATTCCTTAATTAATCAATTAATCTATGCCCTATAGGTAAGGGTTCCATTGGATAGGTGTATCTGGCCTGGTTTTTTAAAAAGAGAAACAAAATGCTGTCAGCATTAGAAGTATATAGCATTGGTATGTGGTGTCTTACTAACAGACGAATACCACGTAACCACTGGCTAATTTCTTGATGTCTGTAAACCTAAATTTCCCATCTGTAAATTGAGAATAATAGTATCTTCTTCCTAGGGTTGCTTGAGGATTAAATGAGATAAAACATATAAAGTGCTTAATACTGTGCTATCAGAGTTTATGTTTGATGTTGTTTTTTAAATTTAAAAATCTCATATTGATTTTAGATAACTTTCTTCTTATGCAGAAGACTTAACCAATGGTTCATATGATGATGTCCTAAATGCTGAACAACTTCAGAAACTCCTTTACCTACTTGAGTCAACTGAAGATCCTGTAATTATTGAAAGAGCTTTGGTCACTGTGGGAAACAATGCAGCTTTTTCAGTTAACCAAGTAAGTACCCTTGTCTCAGCAAACAAGCTCCTTCCATTCTTACCCATTAGTTGTGACCTTAGATAAATTACTTAACCTCTCAGAGCCTCAATTCCTCATCTATACAGTCTTGCTACTTATACCTACAACATAATATTTGTTTATTTCTGAAAAGTACAGCCTGTTAGTAATATGATTATTAATATGATTCTAGATCCCTATGAAATTGGTCACTGGCATCACATTCATAAGTGTATCTAATCATTATTTAGCATTGCATGGCCTTTTAAATTATTTAAAAGTCAGCAGTGCTTCAGTAAAACAATAAAAGCATCCCACATTTAAATGCATGCCATAAATTGTATAGAGGTCTTATGAGTGTGGTTCTGATGCAGGTCAGGTGGTCCCTGGACCACATTCTGACAACCACTAATCAGTGTGAATGGCTTCTTCAAGTAGAGACTTAATACCAATACTAAAGAGCTTAATTTGAATGCTTCTTTCTCCCTACTGCCCCCTTCACACCCCAGCGTGGGAAAATAGTTTAAATATTTTTGTAGCATTTTTAGTTAATGCCCTTTTTCAACATTGTCATAAATGCAAAATTACTTTGAATGTATACTTTATTTCAGTCTAGTTTTCTCCAGAATGGCAAGGTTTACTGTGAAGCTCTAAAGATTTATAGGGAGATGGAGAATCTTTGTGCATTATCTCCTCTTTCAGTTGTCTGTGACAGAATCCAACTTAAATTATTTTAAGCCTAAAAGAGAAAATATTGAGCTCAGCTAACTTGGACATCTAAAAATAGCATTGATTTCAGGCACAATTGAATCCAGTTCAAGGTTGCAGAAAGAGTTATCAGAGCTCTCTCTTTCTCTACCTTTTGGCTTTGCTTGTGCCTGCCTTTCTTAACATATTGGTCTTTGTCTCTCTGGCTACAAAGAGGTTTTCTTCACAGGAAAGAAAAGAAAGCCCTGGCCTCTCACGTCTTCATCGCTGCAACTCATGATCCAAAAGGTGGATTGTTCTGCTAGGATCAAGTGCCTACCCTTTAGGTCAATCTCTGGAGCAAGGGGCTGTGGCACATGAGAGTGAAGCCTGGTTCACATGAGCATCCCATAGCCAAGCAGTGGGGGTAGATGTGAGCACACGTAACCAGCAGTCCCTCTAGGAATTATGTGGCATGGAGGAGGTACAGTGTCTGTCCCAGTGGAAAAAGACAAACAAAAATAATAGATGATGACTAATTTGTTAGCCTGTCTCTATTGGAGTATTTCTGATGCCATGGTTTTATAATACTCTGAAACAAGTTGTAATCAGAGTGGGCTAATAGCCACTGGAGAACAAGTACTTTCTTGAGCAGTGGGGGTTGGTGTCCTTCACCATCAGTTATAGTACCTTGATCTGCTTTAACAGTACAGGTTTTTTTTTGTGTGTGTGTTTTTTTTAAAAAAGACCATTTTCTAGTAACTGCAAGTTCTTCAAAAGAACCTGGCATTGCAGAGAGAAAGTTTCTTTTTCCCCTAATATGAAGCCCACCCTTAACAGTAGAGTATTAGGCTACTTGTAAAAAGTAGATGATGGCAGTGTTTTTCTGATAGAGTAGCATGTCTTAGCCTGACGAGTAATTTTCAGCATATTTTTCTTATAAGAATTAAAGCAATTAATACTTCTTCAATGTTGGAGACAAAGACACATGGTAACATAGTGTTGTAATTAATTGTGAGAAATCCCAGATTGTTGTTCTTCTGAAAATTTGGGTACCATTTTTCAAACCATGTGGAACTCCAAGTCTGCAAGATGTTAATGTGTTCCCTCCATTAACACTGAGAAATGACCCTTTTTCATGTATAGTTCACAGGAATGAACTATGGGGCTATGCAGTAGCCCCGAGATATGATCGGGGCTACTGCACTCCAGCCTGGGTGACAAAGCAAGACCTTGTTTCTAAAAAACCTTAAATAGGCCCGGTGCGGTGGCTCACGCCTATAATCCTAGCACTCTGGGAGGCTGAGGCGGGCAGATTGCTCGAGGTCAGGAGTTTGAAACCAGCCTGAGCAAGAGCAAGACCCCATCCCTACTATAAATAGAAAGAAATTAATTGGCTAACTAATATATATAGAAAAAATTAGCTGGGCATGGTGGCACATGCCTGTAGTCCCAGCTACTCGGGAGGCTGAGGCAGCAGGATTGCTTGAGCCCAGGAATTTGAGGTTGCTGTGAGCTAGGCTGACTCCACGGCACTCACTCTAGCCTGGAGCCTGGGCAACAAAGTGAGACTCTGTCTCAAAAAAAAAAACCTTAAATAAATAAATGATAACTCTTCCAGATTTGCCTGTAATATAGAAGTCATATAACTTCTTTCAAAGTATTAATAAAATAATTTTGTTTGTAAATTTCTTCAAGATTATAGTAGCTCTGCAAGTCTTTATAACTCCATACTATAGTTTAAATGATTATATATCTTAATAATTTTATTTTATGGTAAGATTTTTTTAAAATAGGAATTATAGATTTGTGTATAAGAAAGGTATTTTCAAAAAGTCATTAATTTTTAGTTTAGTATTTGTGGATGCAAAGAATTCAATGAAGGGGAATGCATATAGAAGTCATGGTTCTGGTTTTTTCCCTCCTAGGCTATTATTCGTGAATTGGGTGGTATTCCAATTGTTGGAAACAAAATCAACAGTCCTGACCCCAACATTAAAGAGAAAGCTTTAAATGCATTAAATAATCTGAGTGTGAATGTTGAAAATCAAATCAAAATAAAGGTAAGTTGTCTGAACTCACAAACGTATGAGGTTTTCTATAAATGAAAAAGAAAATAACAAAAAGGTAACTAACGAAACTTTAGTAGATTATTCTTTATAACTTTATGGTCAAGAATTGCCTTTAGAGGAGTGGAGAATAAGGTAGAGGAAGGACGAGCCTAAACCAGCCAATAGGGGTGCAATTAAACTTTTGAAGTTGGGCTTTAGTTTAATCCAAGGCTAAAGGGACCAGGCCAGAGTCAGATAACATCAGCAGAAAGACACAATAAATTAGGAAATTATCTTAATTCAATTCAACACTTATTGAACTCCTCTGTGGTACAGAGTATAGACATGCACATGATACAACTCTTTTTCTAAGGCAAGTCCTTCAGTAGTTGTAATTCAAGACAGAATGTGAGGAAATGCTTTAAGGAAAATGTAAGTAATCTTTGGGTACCTAAAAAGGAGAGATCCTATCTAAAAGTTTCTGTAAGAAACTTTGGAGTCTGACCATTCTTTAGAATGTCTAAGGTTTATGAGCAACACCCCCAGATGAAATTAATAAAAAAAAAAAAAAAAAAAAAAGAATGTCTAAGGTTTCTATAGGTAGAGTTGGGGAAAGAGAGAATTCCAAGAGATAGGAGCAAGATGAGGTGGGCACAGTGACAAGAATAATTGAGCTAGCCTGTTTGGTCATCTTGTTACTAGAATTGTGAAATGGTGAAAACATTCAGATATAATAAGGATATAAATATTCCATTTTAGGAAAAACATGAGTATCTTACAAAAATATATGATTTATATAGAGCTAAAGAAATGCCATGGTTTTAAAGGATGGATGTGTAATGAAATTGTGACCAAGGAAAGCCAGTTGACTTGTAAATGTAATTAAGTTCTTGAAACCAGATTAAGAGTTTAATCTTTTATTTTTGCTTTACTGCCATTACTTTATATGGTAACGTGAATACATTTGGGGACTTTTTAAAAATTAATAATGGCTCATGCCTCAAGCCATGGCTTGGGTGTGGCAGTCATAACATGTAACCAAAATGTTTGTACCCCCATAATATCCTGAAATGAAAAATTTTTTAAATTGGCTAATGGGACAATTGGTAACTTCTTAGTGCTTCAAATTAGGAAAATTTTTGTGCCAATTAGAAATTCTGGGCTGGGCACGGTGGCTCACACCTGTAATCCTAACACTCTGGGAGCCTGAGGCGGGTGGATTACTCGAGGTCAGGAGTTCAAAACCAGCCTGAGCAAGAGTGAGACCCTGTCTGTACTATAAATAGAGAGAAATTAATTGGCCAACTAATATATGTAGAAAAAATTAGCCAGGCATGGTGGCGCATGCCTGTAGTCCCAGCCACTCGGGAGGCTGAGGCAGTAGGATCGCTTGAGCCCAGGAGTTTGAGGTTACTGTGAGCTAGGCTGATGCCACAGCACTCACTCTAGCCTGGGCAACAAAGCAAGACTCTGTCTCAAAAAAAAAAAAAAAAAGAAAGAAAGAAAAGAAAAGAAAAGAAATTCTGGTGGAATTCAGATTTATAATAGGTAAATACCAATTATCTATGAAACATAATTTTTCAAAGTTGGAAAGATCATGGCCAGACACAGAAAATAGAATTTCAGATTTCCATTCCATCACACTGGGTTTAGTTATCTGGAGTACTACTGGCATTGCATTACTTTTTGCCAGTGGTGGTTAACAGTATTATGAAGTGATAGAGTATCTACATATCCCTCGGTAAATAAGAAGAACCTTGAGCCAATTATAATTCTGCTTGCTTTTGATAGAATTAACTCTAAAGAAAAATTCTATTTCACATTATTCCCCCTCCATTCTTTACTTCTGACATAATGTAGCTCTCTAGACTCTACTTAACCATGATACAAAATGGCCTCATGCATCTTCCTCCCTGATCCTGATAGGCCCAGACAAGTTGAAACAAAAGTGAACTAAGTTGGGAGGCCCCCAACAAGAGGCCACTGGTGTTGAGAGGATGATCTCTGGAATTGAACATTGCTTCCCCACCTGCTGGCTGACATTGAGCAGGGAACTCAAGCTCTTGAAGACTTTAAAGGCTTTGTAAAATGGCCATAATGGCACCCACCTCATTAGGGTAGTCTTCAGAATTAAGATCCTAAGCATAATGCCTGGCATTATCAAAGCTTTAAAAATGTTACCAAAATTTGAGCACCAGATAAAAATATATTTTCTGAGGAGCCAGTTCCATCCTGAGCAATAGCTACTCCTACTCCACTGTGCAGAAAAGTGACTGTTCGATAGAATTTTGGAGATTCTAAGATGCTCATTTTCCTCCCCCTGCCTTCAGATATACATCAATCAAGTCTGTGAGGATGTCTTCTCTGGTTCCCTGAACTCTGCTGTGCAGCTGGCAGGACTGAGATTGTTAACAAACATGACTGTTACCAATGACCACCAGCACATGTTTCAGAGTTACATTACAGACCTATTCCAGGTGTTACTTACTGGAAATGGAAATACCAAGGTATGAAGTGGTTATTACTTGAAGTACAAAGAGCTATTACATCAAGCTTATTAAGGTTGAAATTGAATTTCCAGGCCACCTGCCTTAAATTGATGTCCTTCAAAAAAGAGAAAGTTTAGTCAAGGTTTACATGGGCCTAAGAAAGTATATTACTTTTATCCTCTAATATTGCATTGCAAAATTAACTTGTGAAAATCATCTGTTATCTCACTTATCAGTAGATTGATGTTCATTTGGTTTTTGAGAATCAGTAAAATTACCTTCTAATTTACTGAAGTAAATTAGCAAGCTTCCCCCTACCAGATATAGGAACAAGGGGTTTTTGAATAATAGTGATGATTAGTTGAATTTTTTGCTTACCTCAGTGTTCACAAAATAATTTATTTTGATTCAGCTATTGTAGTAAGTGAAGTGAATTGAATATATGAAAGATGTGTCAGTGCATCGCTCTGTCCAATTATGTAGATATAGGAGGCAACAAATAGCTGAAGTAGGGACTCAGGAGACAACTATGAAAGTTTCTTGAGTAAATCCCTCATATTAGTATGCATTATTATCAATTGCTATTTTTCAAGGAAAAATATAGCATAAAAATAGAATGTAGGCTAATAAGTTCTGATGAGTTGATTTTTCATCAGGGTTTTACCATATTGGTCTGTATTCTCTGGGACAGCTGAGAGAAAAATGTACAAGCATTTTAGAAGGACCAGATGCTAAGTCATACTCCAAATATCCAACGTCAGTGCAGTTATTTCTGAGGTTATCAGGATGGAATTACAGAAGAGCCTTGCTGTAGCCCTGCTTTTATGTTTCTGAAGTGTTTGTATATGGGCTTTTCACATTTCCATTATCCAGACCTATTTGGATCTGGTCCAGGATGTACCCAAAGGCTTTCAAAATTAAATGTACAAGCAAGTACACTTCTAGCAATATTGTTCCATCTCCAGGCAATTTCCCACATGCATGCACCCATCAACATCTTTTCTCCAGTAGAGCAAGATGACTTCCAGCCCCTGAGGCCCCATGGAAGCTCCTTCCCTCTTTACCCTATGGTGTTTCCACAGCAGAGTCCTCTGTCTGACTTTACAGCTGAGGAGAGCCTGACTCTCCTCAAAACCTCAGGAAGAACTCTGGGTTCAGAGTCAGGCAAGTCTGGCCTTAGGGCTGTATATATCTGTCTCAGACATGGTCTGTGTTTTAGTACATTTTATGACTTTTTAGAAGGTGACTCACACCACAATAGTATGTTCTATTTTTGTTTCATTTTGTTGTGTTGTATTTTTCCATTACATTGCCTAGTACAATATTTCTGGGATAGAACATTTGCTTTTTTGGTCTGCCTCGGTACATAGCCACCAATCACAACATTGATTTTCCATAAAAATTGAGTTTAAAATTCCAACTTGCAAATAAACTTTTGGATAGTCATCCATTTGTTAGCGGGAAAATATATCCATTTTAGGTATTTCTCAGTAAACAACCACCAAAATAACTCTTAAAATGTTATTTTGCTTAAGTCAGTGATCTCAGTGTACTATGATAACCTTTTACATACACCACTGCTTCATAATGAAATACAAAAGTTTTAGTTAGTGAAAGATTAACATAAATAAACTGTGTGCTCGCTGCATCTGTAATGAGCAAAGAAAATGAATGGCTTAAAATGTCCTAGTGTCACCACAAGATGGTGCATGTGACAAGAGGAAAAAAGTAGAGGACTTAATATGGTTTCAAGCCAAAATACATATATTTGTTTAATATATAGTTGTACTCTATATATATTTCTTTCTCATGTTTTAACTCCCTTCTACAGAGGATAGCAACATCAAATTTCATTAATAGTACAGGATACTAAATAGCTATTGCTGTTGCCATTCTGATTGTATACCTGCCCTCATTGACTACTAGTGGACGTTTCGATTTTATTGACTTCACCCAGGTTTATTTCATAGGTTTAGGACTGTTACCAAAAGTTCAGCAGTTGTCCTTGAGGCTGCATCAGAAAAATGGGGACAAGTGGTTTGAGGAAAAGGAAAGAGAAGTTTATTAATTATCTGGCAAATGAGGAGTATGGCAGACTTGCTGTCTTAACCACAGTGCTATCTATAAGGAGAAATACAGAGCTTTTAAAGGGAGGGTTTTCAGCCTCAGGCTATTGCTATTTCACTATAATTATTGGTCCTGATCCACCCCATCTCCAGGGAAGATAGTCTTGTGATCTCTGCCTAGAGAATTCTGTGAGGTACCTCCTGTGGTACAAAACACAGTGTTCAATCCCCTGCCCCTCTGATTACTAGCCTCAGGCAGGGATCCAGGTTTTAATTCATCAAGAGTGGGGGGGAGGGTGTTTTAAAGAGACAACTCATAAAACATTTTACCCTTTCTCGGGCTATGTTCCCTCTGTTATAGGGCCATCCTGTTTCATAACTCTTACACCTGTTTTCCTAATTGAAACTTCATTACTCTTGGTGGTGTTGACAGCAAGTCAGACCACATGAGATCTGGCAGTGACCTTCAGGGAGTAAATTAAAGTCTCATGCCTATAATCCTAGCACTTTGGGAGGCCAAGACTGGCAGATTGTTTGAGCTCAGGAGTTTGAGACCAGCCTGAGCAAGACCGAGACCCCATCTCTACTAAAAATAGAAAGAAATTAATTAGCCAACTGAAAATATATAGAAAAAATTAGCCGGGCATGGTTGGCACATGCCTACTCCGGAGGCTGAGGCAGAAGGATTGCTTGAGCCCAGGAATTTGAGGTTGCTGTGAGGTAGGCTGACGCCATGGCACTCTAGCCTGGGCAACAGAGTGAGACTCTGTCTCAAAAAAAAAGGGGGCGGGGGGAGGGGTGTCTCCTGTCTCCTTTACTCTTTAACCTTAAGAAGCCATCTGTGTAAAAAAGTCTTTGCTTATACAAGGAAAGTTTACCAGTGGTTACTGCTGGAGAGTGGGATGGGCTGATAGGATGGTGGCTTTTGTTTTACCTTGTTCCCTTCTGTGCTGCTTGACTTTTTTTTTTTTTTTTTTTTTTGAGACAGAGTCTCACTCTGTTGCCTGGGCTAGAGTGAGTGCCATGGCGTCAGCCTCGCTCACAGCAACCTCAAACTCCTGAGCTCAAGCAATCCTTCTGCCTCAGCCTTCCGAGTAGCTGGGACTACAGGAATGCGCCACCATGCCCGGCTAATTTTATATATATATATATATATATATATATTTTTTTTTTTTAGTTGGTCAATCAATTTCTTTCTATTTTTAGTGGAGACGGGGTATCGCTCTTGCTCAAGCTGGTCTTGAACTCCTGAGCTCAAACGATCCGCCCGCCTCGGCCTCCCAGAGTGCTAGGATTACGGGCATGACCCACCGTGCCAGGCCACTGCTTGACATTTTTATCATGACCACATATTTATCTTATCAAACTAAAATAGTTGATAAAAGCAATAAAATTAAGCAAAGCCTTATGTCCTCCTCTTCAATAAATAGTATGTTCAACATAATCAAAGGAATTGTAAGTATATAGGACATGTGCACAATTAAAGACAAGAAGAAAAACACTAAAACTTGATCATTTCTGGTCATGGAAATATGGGTGAATTTCCTTTCTCCTTGTGCTTTTCTATATTTAAAAAAAAATCTACAGTAAGCAACTCCAGCCTTTGTAATTAAAAAATGTTTTATAAAATAAACATCAGGTTCCTTCCCAGATGTAATGAAGAGCACATTTGTTGCTTTTTCCTGACTTCAGTACCTCCTTTTCTGCTCACTTTAATTTCAAGTATCTTATAGAAAGTGTGGTTTTGCACAGCCTTTTTATTTAAAAGGGAACTTCTATTTGAATGTTCTTATTACTGACTTCAGTTATAAGTGATAAGAATGCTGATATTTTAGCTAGTCAGCTATTAAATAACATTTGTTTGCTAATTATTCATATCACTGTGCCTATTTAAAAGATTATAAAACATTTTCACATAAAAAGGATAACCTCTAATATTCATAGTAACTTAAAAAGAAAAGGGCCAAAGCAATATGGAGATACCTTAAAGCGATCCAAGTGAATCTACCATTTGATCCAGCAATCCCATTGCTGGGCATCTACCCAAATGATCCAGTGACACTCTACAAAAAAGACACCTGCACTCGAATGTTTATAGCAGCACAATTCATAATTGCAAGGCTGTGGAAACAGCCCAAGTGCCCATCAATCAAAGAATGGATTAATAAAATGTGGTATATGTACACCATGGAGTACTATTCAGCTCTAAGAAACAATGGTGATATAGCACATCTTATATTTTCCTGGTTAGAGCTGGAACCCATCCTACTAAGTGAAGTATCCCAAGAATGGAAAAACAAGCACCAGATATATTCTCCAACAAACTGGTATTAACTGAGTAGCACCTAAGTAGACACATAGGTGCTACAGTAATAGGGTATTGGGCAGGTGGGAGGGGGGAGGGGGGCGGGTATATACATACATAGTGAGTGAGATGTGCACCATCTGGGGGATGGTCATGAAGGAGACTCAGACTTTTGGGGGGAGGGGGGGAAATGGGCATTTATTGAAACCTTAAAATCTGTACCCCCATAATATGCCAAAATAAAAAAAAAAAAAAGAATGTAACACAAAAAAAAAAAAAAAAAAAGAAAAGGGCCATATTGTTATTTCTTTAGTCTTGGTTATCAAACTGTCCCAAAATTTTCATGCTTTAAGTAGAAATGAACTGAGCTTTGAGAGATGTTTTGTTGTTGTTGTTCCAAAGCTTTTATTTCACTTACCAGTAATCCTAATAAAGATCATTTATTGGCCAGACACAATGGCTTACACCTATAGTCACAGCACTTTGGGAGGCTAAGGTGGCAGGATTGCTTGTGGTCAGGAGTTTGAGACCAGCTTGGGAAATTTAGCAAGACCGTATCTCTACAAAAAAAAATTTAAAAACTAGACAAGCATGGTGGCACACACCTATAGTCCCAGCTACTTGGGAGACTGAGGCAGAAGGATTGCTTGAGCCTAGGAAGTCAAGCTTGCAGTGAGCTATAATCACACAACTACACTCCAGCCTGAGTGACAAAGTAAGACCCTGTTTCTAAGGAGAAAAAAAAAAAGATCGTTTATTTGCCACGTTAAGTTTACCATGCATACATAGGTGTGTGATGTTTGAGTCAGGAGTGGATTCTGAAGACATAATAACTCTATCTCCCTAACAGTGTAATTAAAAAAATAAGGTTTAAATGACACTGCTCTGTGATAAGTGCTCTGAGAGTGGCCAAGTATTATAAGAGTTCAGAGAGAGAGAGAGAGAACCCTATGAGCAGGATGAATGAGAAGGCTTCATGGAGTAGAAAGAATGTGAGCCAGGCCTGGAAGCATAGGCAAGACTTTAAAAGGACATGGTGAGAGGACAGCACGCCTGGGAGAGAAAATTCATGCTTGTTGGTCTGAAATAAACCGATATTCTTCTTATTTCAGGTTCAAGTTTTGAAACTGCTTTTGAATTTGTCTGAAAATCCAGCCATGACAGAAGGACTACTCGGTGCCCAAGTAAATAGCGTACATATTTATTTTGTAAATACATAGATTTAGATAGACAGATCTGTAAAGATTTATCCTCAAATGTTGCTATAACAGGGATTATCTCTGAGGAACAATATTAAAGGTGGTTTTTTTGTTCTTTTTGCATATATAAATTTCCTAAATTTTCCCTAATGAGCATATTTTACTTTTGAAAAGTATTGTTTTTTAATTATCCTTGCAACAATAAATTTATGTTTCTCTCTACTAAATTTTGGGTGCACTTATGCCATACTGTCTTTTATACTTGCCCTGTTTTTGTTCACATGTATCAGAGTATCCACAGAAATAGCAGTACTGAGTCTAGAAACTCAGTACCAGTAGGTGCTAGAAACTGGGCTGAGTGCCAAGACACACACACCAGTGAGCATAGCATGACATAGCACATGTCCTCGTGCAGTTTATGGTGCAGCAGAGAGACAAAAAAAATGGAACAAACGAACAAGATGATTGAAAGCTGAGGTAAATGTTCTAAAGGAAGCAGTGGTGGTGCTGAGATGGCAGAGCTCCACTGCTGTAGAAGAGAGGCTGCCGTATTCATCTGCTCATCTGTGTTCCCAGCTCTGTGCCCTGTACTGTGTGTGGGCAGTAAATGTTTGACTGGTGAATTAATGATTTACCATGAAAACTATGTGATGGATCTTAAAAAGGAAATGGTTGTTTCCAAATGACTATGTTCTGGGATCCGAAGGAAATTGTATTTCTCAACTAAAACACAAAACTTTTGTCTATTAGTATACAATATAGGGGTGTATAAAGGTTTTACACATTTAAATTATGCAATTTTAGGGTTTTCTATGAAAAGATTTTGAAAATACAAAATAGTGCAGTGAAATAAAATGTGGAAAATGTTTTCATATGTTATTAATATAAAATACTATTCCTTGTTTCCTTTTTCAGGTGGATTCATCATTCCTTTCCCTTTATGATGGCCACGTAGCAAAGGAGATTCTTCTTCGAGTGCTTACGTTATTTCAGAACATAAATAACTGCCTCAAAATGGAAGGCCATTTAGCTGTACAGCCTACTTTCACTAACGGTTCATTGTTTTTCCTGTTATATGGGGAAGAGTGTGCCCAGAAAATAAGAGCTTTAGTTCATCACCATGATGCAGAGGTGAAGGAAAAGGCTGTAACAATGATACCAACAATCTGATGGGTTGGTCATATTCTTCTAAAGAGAAATGCAGTCTAGAAATAGCACACGTTAAGCTTCTTATTCCTATCTTCCATATAAGGGGATTCTTCCAGCCGCTGAATTTAAACAATAAATATCACATTTCACCATTAACACAGCTATAACTTACCATGGTCTTCAGGTTTATTTTGAACCATTTTATTGATACCAGATAAATATACAAGCTTGTACTGAAACCATTTATTTTTAATTTTGCTGTTTACTGACATACTTTATTTTCTGTACGTGAAGTGGCAGTGACCTTTTTTACACCTAAGCTACCCTTCTGCTATTTGAAGTAATTTGCAGTTACTCATCTGAGACAGCACAAGTGTATGACTAAATCACTATTCTTTGAACTACCATAGGAATGGCCTTGTTCTTTTAATAGTAATGAGATTGTGAACTCTGAGTCCACTGGCCAGCCTGGCCATGCTTTCATAAGTCTGTTCTAATCATTAGAATCTATTCTGATCACGTCTAGTCAATGACAAACATAACCTTTTAGGAGAGGATGTTTCCTAGGACTCACCCACTCCCATTCAGTGTTCCAGTATGTAAAGATGTTGTTTCATACAGAATACTGGGATCAATCAAAATATCCGTCTTTAGGCAGTTGATTAAATCGATTACTCAGTCTTTAAAAAGAATGAAGCAGGTCTGAATGTGCTGATATCAAAAGATATCCATGAAATGTGGTTGTTTTTTTAAAAATATGTATAAAAAATATACTATGATCCCATGTGTTCTTTTAAATGAAAAATATTTATACTTATGTATCAACAGAACACTTCTGGAATAATACCCAAACTCCTGGGAATGGGACTGGGGAATGAGGAAATGACTTCTATGAATACCCTCTTCTGTTTGAATTTTTTACTATAAGCCTAAATTGTATAATTTTTTAAATAAAGAGAAAAAAATCACTCATAAGGCTATATATCTTTTCTCCCTTTAATAGTACTTTATTCATTAATTTTCATCCATATTTTACTTGACTAAAATTACAATATATGAAAATTTATTTTCAATGGTTTTTAATTCTAGAAGCTACTATAACAATTTATCAATAGATCTGGATTCAGCCAAGTTTATAGTATTTAAGTTCATAACCCCTGACATGCTTAGCATTAAGTAAATCAGTATGCAAGCAGAAACTTTACTACTTGTGTGTTTAAGGCAAAGCTTTAAGAGTACTTTAAATTTCATTTGTAAATAACATGGCTACAAGACTGTTTCCATAGGAAGGAAGTCAAAAATCCTCAAACAGAAATATGTGTGTTCTCAAGCTCATCCTGATACAGAAATCAAACTTTAGAGAAATATTTTTATAGTAGAAAAAGTGTTCATTATAAGGTGAAAAATGAAAATTTCCAATGGGCTATAGTAGTAATTGGAGACGTGAATATAATAATTCCCCGAAAGGCACATTTCATTATAACAATTTTTAAAATCTGCCTATTTAATGAAAGTATGTATTCAAAATGTAACACACTAAAAGCCAGGATTTGTTTTCAGTGTGCTTTAGCATTCCATCTCTTCTTTTCCTCTATTATTAGTTTGAATAAATAATTACACTCCCTAAAGATCAGAGCATTGAGTCTAAAATGACAAAATGCTACAGAAAAAAGGGAGAAAGAAAAGTACAAATAAATCTTACCTGTATAGGTTATATCTTGGATGTCTCCTAATTGATGATCCCTGTTAGGCAGTGAGGCATAACAAAGTGTTCCTCAGTTACCACAGGAAGCTTCAATAAAATCTTACATATTGGTAAGGACCCTCACTAGGAAATTGACTTAGAGGATAAGATCAATTAAAAGATACTGGATTGTGGCCCGGCGTGGTGGTTCATACCTGTAATCCCAGCACTTTGGGAGACCAAGGTAGGAGATCACTTTAGCACAGGAGTTCCAGACCAGTCTGAGTAAAATGGTAAGACCTGTCTCTATAAAAAATAAAAAATTCAAAAAGAGATACTGCAATGCTTATTAGACTGAACTGAAAGAAGAGAATGGATGTCTTATTTTTCAAAATTTGTTTTCACTTTGTACATACACCCTTCAAAAAAAGTGGAAACCACTCAGTAGGGTGAGATTCTATAGGGAGAGAAAAAGCTTGGTGTACTTCTTAATGAATAAAGTGTTAATGTAGAAACAACATGAATGGTAATAAAAAATCACAGCTTGTGAGGAAGCCTAGAAAAATGAGGCAGGCCAGATGAACAGAACTAGAACAGAACAATTTAAAGTGCTTAGATGCCCTCAGTTAGTACATGTAAATGTAAAAACAATATGAAGGCCATTCATGGAGAAGAAATACTTAAGCAAGATACACTTGGCACACTTTATAAAATAGAGGTAAAAAGATGAATTTGCAATTCAGCGTACAGCAGCAAGGAAGATGCATGTTGGCTAGTATTCAGGCAACATGCCTCAAAGCTAACCTGCCATAAACCTAACATCTTTATTCACATCTGTTTGGAGTAGAAAAGTTTATGCTTGTTCAGTTTTCATGAAGGTTTATTTTATGGGAGAATTTTTGTGCTTTAGTGCCCCCAAATCACATATATTGACATACATTATATACACACACTGCGTATACATTTATTTCCCCTCAAGTGATTCACATCTTTGTAGATAACAATACTAAATTTTGATAAAATCATTTACATTTATTTTGGCTATTCCTCTCCAAATTTACAAAATGAGATAAAGTTGTTAGTCTTCAATGTTTAGTGTCCCAATAATGTTTAAATCTACAATAGGAACAATAGATTATCAAAAGGATTAGCCTATTTTCAACTTTCAGATGTACCTATTTATATTAGTCAGTGATACCTTAAGAAATCATCTTCTCCCTTATAATTTCAAAGTGCTTTTAAAAACTTCATTATTTAGTCTACACATTTTTGGAGGTAGGTCAAAATTATCCTCTTGTTGCATGTGAGGAAACTGAGGCACAATGAGCATCAATCAGTGACTTGTTTCAGGTTACACAGGAAATCCATGATGAAAGCAGGATTAAAATTCAGATTTAGTGGCTAACGTGGCATGAATATATATGTGCAAGTAAATATAGAGCACTGCCTGAGTAGCATTTGGTATAGAAAACCCATTTTGACTATTTTGTACAAATAAAGTACCGAAACTTGGATCAGGAACATAGAAAGGGCCTCCAACAGGACAAATCCAGCGTCTTCCCCTAGGAAGGTTCAGAGTAATCAAGTGAATACAGAGCCCTTATTATGACTAAATCTCAGGTCAGCTGACTCCCAGAATCAGATTTGATCAGAATTGATTTGAATCAGAATTGATTTTTTAAAAAATCAATTTAAAAAAAAAAAAAAAACATTGGTATTCCACCTTGGCTTAATAAAAGGTAGAATCATGCTTAGTGGTCATTTACTATAAAAATATAAGACATCTGAATCATGTAAAACATAAAATACATATAAATCTTGATATATTTAAAGTTAGAGCTAAAAGACCAGAAAAAAAAATGAGTGTAGAGAAAATAGAGAAAATTTAATTCAAAGCATATGGTCTATTAACATTTAATATCTACATTTATCTCTGTAAAATGTTTCATTGTGCTTAGCAGAAGGTCTTTTAGATTTAAAAACAGAAAATTGCATAAATCATATTTTTATAACCATACTCTTTCTCATCCTCTACCCAACTCAGAGGGCTTTTGATATAGAGATGGTAGATGTACAACAGAATATACTATTCCCTCTTTTGAAAATTTATCTCTACGGTGGTCATGGCTGCATTAATGCCAAAGAACTGTATGCTTAAAAATGGTGAAAATGATAAATTTTATGTTATGTACATTTTACTACAAAAAATTTAAGTCTTTAAAAATGATAACTTAGCACTAACCCCTATGTTTTTGTGCTTACCAAAATAAATCACATTTTTAACATCTGGCATATAAACTAATCTTGATAGAGCAAGAACTGCTATGTTTCTAAGCATGTGGAAGTCAATTTCATCATTTATTATAATGTAAATGTAAGAAAGGTATTTGTTTTGGTTTGGTTTTTTTTGTTTGGTTGGTTTTTTTGAAACAGAGTCTCACTTTGTTGCCCAGGCTAGAGTGCGTCAGCCTAGCTCACAGCAACCTCAAACTCCTGGGCTCAAGTAATCCTTCTGCCTCAGCCTCCCAAGTAGCTGGGACTACAGGCATGCGCCACCATGCCCGGCTAATTTTTTCTATATATTTTTAGTTGGCCAATTAATTTCTTTCTATTTTTAGCAGAGACGGGATCTTGCTCTTGCTCAGGCTGGTTTCGAACTCCTGACCTTGAGCGATCCTCCCGCCTCAGCCTCCCAGAGTGCTAGGATTACAGGCATGAGCCACCACGCCCAGCATAAGAAAGGTATTTGTATGTGTAGGCCTCTGAAAAAAATCTAAGTGGGTAGACAGCCTTGACTCCCCTTGTAGAAGGTCCTGAAGGATAGAAAAAACAAATTAATATCAGTTTTTTACAACCCCAGAAAATTCTACTACCACAAAAGTGCCTTTAGTAAAAAATTTCCATGGAATGCTTATACCATAATACAAGATTTAAAATCCACAGTAGCCAATTCATTATTTAAATAACCCACCCTAAACCCTTCTTTCACAGTTTATGAGATGGTAATCATATTGGTAAGCAAATTATTACACAAAACATAAAACACAAACTTGCAGTTGTTTCCAAATTAAAAAATCATAATATTTATAATATCTTAGTCTTTTCATTTGTTTTCAAATTTATATCAGATGGTGCCTTTTTCATTAAAAGCATCTGTGCTCATATTTATTCAAAGTTTTCATCATCTGTATTTAGGTATCTTGATTCTCCATGCTTCAAGATAAAAAAATCTTCAGTCTTAAGTCCATATCTTTCTAGAGCTTCACTCAGTTTCACTGGAGGCTCTAAGTAATGCTAGCAAAGAGCAGAGAGAAGAAAAATGGAAAAAGATTAACAAGATGTGTATTTGAGGAATATTTCAAATAAGAATTCAAACTAAAATAACAGATAGTTGGTTAAAATAATGCCCTTTTTTTATACTGAAGCATTAGCAAATGAGTCTACTACATTTTCTAATACAGTCTGAGTCATTAAGTCAATAGAAATATTTATTGTTGGATAAAAATCAACACCAACACCATGTATGTCAAATTTGGTACCATCTTGAACATCATTGGATTGCATGAAAACTGATCACTATTTCACTATATGAAATTGTGATCTAAATAGGAATCCATGCCAAAGACGATATTAGAGAATTAAATGTTACCAACATTTGGGAAAACACAGAAATCTGAGATTGTGTAACTGTGCTTGTGTATGTGTGTATAAACAAATGCTAAAGCAAATATTTTTGGCTGAAGAACGGTTACTTTCAAAACCTCTAGCCAGACACAGAAACCATAATCTATAGAATGAAAGAGGATCCCAGAGAATAGAGCTTTGACAGGTGGGGTTTCCATATTTCCCTTTATTTCCTCACCTTTTCATAGCTCAATAAAAAGGGAAGACAGCACCCAGTGTGATTCACAATGTTTTCACCTACTCAAATGTTTTCTAAATATATTGAGACCATGTGAATATGGAATAAAGGTATTCATACCTTTTAATATCTTAATAATTTATTAATGAATGGTAAATCATTTCATCAGTTATTTCTCTTTTGGTCTAAATCTTTATACTGTATACTAGCTATTTTTTCTTTTTTTTTTTTTTAAGCAAAACTTTGAGACTTATATTTTTTCTTTATTCAAAGGGTTTTTTCCTAGTTTCAATTTGAAAAGTTGTAAAATGTGCAAGTACAAACCAGGAATAAAAAAAAAAAAATCAGTCTTTGATCTAATTGCTTGTGGGAAATCTGCCTCTCCCCAGGCAACAAGTATCTTTTGAGTGCCTACAGAACATGCCAGGCTAGAAAACCAAACAAAAATCCTTGCCTTCATGGAGCTTCTAGTCTAAGACAGAAATAGATAAGAAATGAATAAGAAAATAGATGCTGAGTGATTGATAGGTTCTGGGGATAGTAAAGGTAGAGGGTGCCAAGTGGGGGGGGTAGAGGGGTAGAGATTTAACTTTAAATACAACAGTCTAAGAAGTCTCCAAGAAGGTGGCATTTGAGCAGAGACCTGATGGAGCAGATTGCATAGGGCATTGCAGAAAACCATGAGAGCTGAGGCTTTGACTCCAACTGTAATGGGAAGTTACCAGATCCCGGTGGCAGAGGAGTGTCATGATCTGCTTCAAGTTGTAAAGTCACTGCCCTCTATAGTGTTTAGAACAGCAGAATGGTAGCAGTGAAGGTGGTGAGAAGTGGTCAAATTGTGAATATAATCTGAAGGTTGATTGTGTGGGGGGAGGAGGGTACTGGATGGATGATATGAGAGAAAGAGGAATCAAGATTTTGGTCTTGCCAGGTGCAGTGGCTCACACCTGTAATCCCAGCACTCTGGGAGGCCGAGGCGGGAGGATTGCTTGAGCTCTGGTGTTCCAGACCAGCCTGAGCAGGAGCGAGACCCCATCTCTACTAAAGATAGAAAAAATTAGCCAGGCATGGTGGTGCATGCCTGTAGTCTCAGCTACTTGGGAGGCTGAGGCAAGAGAATTGCTTCAGCCCAGGAATTTGAGGTTGCTATGAGCTGGGCTGACGCCACGGCACTTTAGCCCAGGCAACAGAGCGAGACTCTGTCTCAACAAAAAAAAAAAGATTTTGGCCTAAGTAACTGGAAAGTGAGAGTTGCCCTTTACTGAGATGTATAATAAATAAGTTTGAGGGAAGATGAGGAAGTTGGATTTCAGATTTAGTTCTAGGTACCTAATAGGCATGCAAGTGGAGATGTCAAGTAGGCAGTTGGATATCTAAATGTGGATCATAGTGGGTAAAATTCTAAACTAGAGAGGTACAGAAGACAGATGGTATTTAAAGCCATAAGACTACATTCCATCCCCAAGGAAGTAACCAACTAGAGAAAAGAAGAGGTTGACAGACTGATTCCTAAGGCACTCAGTGTTTGGAGAGAAGGGAGATGAGGAACTAGCAACAGAGACTAAGAAGGGACAGCCAAGGCACATCCATTAGACTGCAGATGTGCTGACCCCTGCAATTTCCCCAAATGTGGGAACCCAACTGTATAATTTGTAGTAGTTGGGGACTGCATTCACACTCTCCCCTAATTAAAAAAAAAAGGACAGTCAATGATGGACTAGGAAAACCAGGGAAGTTTCTTGAGGTTTAATTTTAAAGGCACGGGTTTGGTAATAGTTACAGGCCACACACAGCTCTTCTTTTTCCCTCCTTGCTCACTTCCAGGTTTATGGCTGTGTTTAAAGGATGATCAAGGATGCCTTTCAACTGACTACTGAGTAAGTCAAGTTTTAACTATACCTTTGTTACTTATGAATGGATAGATAACAGGAATCTACTTTTAGCCTATTTTTTTATAGATAGAAAAGAGATCACTAATATATTACCAATAAAATTTAACTTTACATAATAGCCTAAGTCAAGATTTTTCTCAAAATAATTGCCTAAATTTTTTTATTTTAAGAGATTTCAAAATGATGAAATTCTTGTTAAATGATTTTCTTCCATGCTCTACGAGTCTTAGCCAACAATACACATATACAATCACCCTACACTAATAAACTTCCTTGCTAAACTGTAACTTCAGTATAGAGCATGATGTGGTGTGGATTTTGATGATGTTTTAGTTGGCAGCAGACCCTTTGTCTTTAATCTGCCCAGATTTAGCAGTATCTTTCTGAGTTTCTTCATAGGTCAATTCTTGACTGTTTCAACCATCTAACAGGTAACATTGGAAATAGGCAAGAGAGGCTTTCGAGTGACTGAGAGCTCTATCTGGTCATCTGAGCACTTTAGTCCACAAGGCAGGTAAAAATGCCCCATGGCCATGGGACCAAACAACTACATACCTATAAAACAAGACAATAGGTCAGAGATCAATATGAGCAAACGGGGAATGCAGACAAGCTCCCAGCACTCTGGATCCATCACTGGCACAGCAACTCCTAAGGGGGTCACTGTTTTATAATCTACTACAATAGAATATATGCAAAATAAAGACCCTCGTTACTCAAAAGTTAACACATACGTTATGTAATACCTGAAATCTGTTTCCATCAAAAATAGTGATTTAAGTGTTAGTGCTTAAATACATCATTTAAGAAATCTACTCATCATCCCCCAGATAAATTAGGTATTGCTATATATGCGATTTTAGAGTGTTGCCAAGTGAAGGACATCCTTATCAGTTTATTTTATAGTAAGCAGCTATTGTAACAGTCTATATGCAAAAATTCGTAAAGTATTTAGAAATCACAAGCTAACTGTCCTCTCTAAAATTCCATCTACTTTATAATGTAACAATTTCATAGCTGTTGAGTTTATTACTCAACTAACATCAAAATGTGAACAAATTCCAAATTGCTGAAGGCTAAATGAGTTTTTATTACATGTCTCATTAAGAAATAAAGATGGAGGTTAGATTTATAACAGGAATAGTTATTAAAGGATGAATAACACAATAATTCTTGAAGAATTCTTAGGTTTCTGATCTTTTTCTCAGCATAACCATCTACCCAATTACTCAAGCTAAAAATCTAAATGTCAACCTTGATTCCTTTCTTTGCATAGGTTTAATAAAATACCATTACTTCATCTAAGACACTGATATATATATATATGGAACATATACACATACCTGCACATATATGGAATAAGAAACTGCCACCAAATATAGTGGTATGCCACTGGAAACCAGTCTCAAACATCTCCCTTCCCTAAAGACACACACACACACACACACACACACACACACACACACACACATATTTACATTCTCATTCATCCTCCCCACCCCTGGTGGTTATTCATTTATCCATTCTATTCCCTCTCCCAACAGTGTGGCTAAGAATTGCTGCATCACAGCTCAGGGTTGCTGCATCACAGCTCAGGGATGCTGCATCACTGGATAGGAATTTTGATTGGGGGAGGGGGAATAGGCAGGCAATGTATTAGGTAATTCTGGACCAGGCTGCATCTCTAGGAGAGGGCTGGTCAGAAATGAGATAAGCGGAATGCTCGAAACAGCAAGAAAACACTGGATTCCTGCAGAGAGGCCCTGGGATGTGGAAGATGACACAGAAAGCAAAGAAGCCAAGTTCTAACTATCCATTTCTAAATTTTGCTCAGGCAGGCCCTTGACCCAGGAAAGGAGAGAAAGCTTTATGCCATCCTCTAATTTGATCCCAGAACCTTGGATTATAGTAGAGCTCTAGGATCTAGTTCCCCTAAGGAAAAAATCAGCTCTTCTGTTTTAGTCTGGGAATAAAACCACATATATCTCATGCCTGGCACATAGCAGACGCTGAATCAATGTTTACTGAGTGAATAACTTCTAGAAAGTTCCACACTGTCTGTCTAGCCTTACTTTTCCCATCGCCCTCCAAGCTCTCCATTCTCCTGCTGAACTGACTCCTCACTGTTCCCCATGCTTACCACCTCTGAGGCTATGCTCTGCCCTTTCCTCCTCTGGAAATGCCCGCCTCCTTGCCTTTTCAGAGCCAAGTTCAAATGTCACTTGTTCATGAAGCTCTCATTGATCCCTTCCATCAGTGACCACTTCATCTGTCCCACGACAGCACTTTCCCCTTCCAACATCTCTATTACGTACACGTCTTCCATCTTTCGCTAGAACAAGAGCCTCCTTGAGGGGTCAGACGTGTTTATCTATTCCCAGACCACATACACAGATTTTTGGTTATCTAAAACACATGCTTCGTTAACAATAGAAATAAGCCAAAAAAAAAAAAAAAAAACACAATGAGGCTTTTTCACTGTATATAAATGTTTTGCTAATGAGTATGACTTATCATCCTAATACATATGATGACTGTGATGCCTGTGCATGGTCTGATTCCACAGTCTGGTGTCTGAAAACACCACTAGGGGACAGATCAATCCTATCATTGATCTGACACATAAAGTTCTTTTTATCACAATCAAACTCACCTCATTTGCTAAGGCAAAAGTTCCCCAGTGAATTGCCACAGATTTCTTTGTTTGGACATCAATGTGAATCCTTACAGCTTCTTCCGGGTCTACATGCTGATATTTCATAAACCACCTGATGAAACACAGCAATTTATTAATTCTGGCCTTTGAAATATCCACTAAATTCTAAATAGTGCTTCATTTAATCAACTTTTAAGATTCTGCACAGGAATGTGGATGTTTGAGAAATAATCAGCGTGGTTATTTTCATTTTCACTCCCTGTCCCGTTCTTTTTGTTTGCTTTCAAATCAGCACACCTAAGAATTAAGCTATTTTGCCAACAGAAGCAGCAACATGCAGTAGTGGTCCTTTCAAATACTTTCCAGCCACTGACCTCACATTGGATTCATCCAGGCGCACTGGACTCATCTACAGAAGTTTTAATAAATACTGCTGACTAGTGTGCACTCTCAGTGATTCTGATTTTAATTTTTCTGGGGTGGGACCTCAGCACTGGCATTTTATAAAGCCTCCCAGGCTGAGTCCCATGTGTAGCCAGAGTAGAAAACCAAAGAGATGGAACATATATAATGCAGGGGAGGATAAGCCAGAAATCAAGTCTGGAGGGCAGGTCAATGCTAGATTGGAAAAACAAAGGACAACAAAACAGATTCCACACAGGCTTAAGTCACAACAGGCAAAAGTGTCTCCCTTTAGTCCACTCCTCTACTGAAAAATAAAACAAGCAAAATTCTTTATTGTACAAATTGTTGTATGATAAACAAATCTCAAGTAAAACTCCCCTCTGAACAAATTTTGTTTCATGTATAATTTGATTGATGATTTATCTGAAGATAAAACTTACTGTTCATTTACAAAGTAGACTATTTACAGTCCTGGATATAAACCAAAGAAACATAATAATGGGTAAAGAACTGAAAACCAAAACTTCAACCGCAAAAGAACCTGAATGTCCTGCTGATAGGAATTTTTTTTAACTTACTAAGGCAAAAAGCAAACAAAACTTAGTACATAAAATTTAAAGATCAGGAACAAAAAAATCCAATTACTATTCAAGGAATTTTATTTACACATCACAAAACTGAACAATGAGGTGTTTGGTTTGGCAAGAAGAGAAGACTATTGGGTGAATGATTGGAGACATTGTGGAAACAATGAATGGCTGCCTCATGCCTTGGGAACAACAAGGGCTCAGGAGGCAGAAGGCTTGGGTGTGAATCCCAGCTCCAGCAGTACCTGGCATGCTTTTAGAAAGTCCCTTCAAATTCTCTGAGCTTCCATTTCCTTGTCTGTGAAATATAAATGTAGCCCCAACTTGTAAGGGTATTGTGAGGATTAAACAAGACGAAGTTTATGGAAGTATCAAGTATAGTACCCACTTCACAGAATTCTCCCAAAAGAGTAAAGAGTGGCAAAATCAACACTCTCAGAAGAAAGAATGATTACTTCTGATGCAAAGGAAAAAGTGTACTGTCTACAAGCAAATCCTTAACCTTCCAAACCATCAGTTTAGAGGAGGAAATGCAACATTGTCTTCCCATTATTTATATCCTGGTCTACCACTGCCAACTAACACTATAATGAGGACCAATAGATATGAATTCAGCACAGGGACTTCAGCACTGCATATACAGAACACATCATGGAGAAGTTCATCCATCTGCAACCGCTAGAGTGTTGTTATTTACTATTAGGAGTTGCTGGGTCCTGTGGGAGCCTAAAAACAAAGCCACTGTGTTCTCAACAGAGGATTAGAGAAGCACTGTTCTGCCCTATCTCCTGACACTCAGAATTCAGGGCAAGATGAAAACAGTTTTTGCAGTTTCTATTGTTATTATTTTTAATCCTACTGCAAATCAAAGTGATAGATGTATTCCTTTCTATCCTCATGTCTATCTGAAATAAATTTAAAGTCTTTACTCTGATGTAACAATTAAAATAAAACCTTAAAATCCTAATTGACTGGATAAAACCTGGTTACAGAGATCTCCAAAGTAAGAATGAAACATTCCAAGCATGTCACTGAAAGTTGTTTTTGGTGTAATCATCTTGCATTTATAGAACACTCTCAACATTTGTTGAATGGATAATCTTATTTCTAAAACTGTCAGTACTGACCAGAGAAATAGATTACATAGTACAGGTTACCACAACTTAACTCACTAAGGGCAAATAATAGTCTCCTGTCCTTTTCTCATCTCAGAAGCAAGATGGCTGCAATGCAAGCAGGAAGGAGGAAATATGTGAATAAATATGTGTTTATTGGTTATATACATTTTATCATCATGAAGTGACAAATTTATATACAGCTACATATGAAAATTTACTTTCATAATTATAAATAAGAGATACTCTAACATATTAAGAATGCATATTGAATAAAGCCCAATACCATATGAAATTGATTTGTAACTGTTCTAAAAAATATACAGGTTGATTGATGTTGTGAGAAGTTTATATAAGAATTATAATTATTTAACTGGAAAGGGAAATTCAAGTACTACTATTGATTTATAATAATTTTAATAATTATCAGGAACCAAAAAAGGTAAAAAATATCTAGCTCCCAAAATAAGAAAATTAGCAAAAAACACAAAAAGGAGCAATAAGCATTAATAAAGACAGGGGAAAAATAGTTTTAGTGAACCTAAAAAGATAACAAGTATGACAAAATCAAGAAAGAAAGATCAGATTCATATAATTCATCTATGTAATAGAGAAATACTTGTTCTTCTTCTTATAGGATTACCTAAATAAAATGCATTTGTATGTATCTGTGCATATACTGTAGAATAAAACTTTTTTTTTGAGACAGTGTCTCACTCTGTCACCCAGACTGGAGTGCAGTGGCATGGTCACAGCTCACAGCAGCAGCCTCCAACTCCTGGGTTCAAACAATCCTCCTGCTCAGCCTCTCGAGGAGCTGGAACTACAGGTGCACACCACAACGCCTGGCTAATTTTTAAAAATTTTTTGTAGAGGCTGGGCACGGTGGCTCACGCCTATAATCCTAGCACTCTGGGAGGCTGAGGTGGGAGGACGGCTCAAGGTCAGGAGTTTGAAACCAGCCTGAGCAAGAGCGAGACCCCGTCTCTACCAAAAATAGAAAGAAATTAATTGGCCAATTAAAAATATATAGAAAAAATTAGCTGGGCATGGTGGGCGCATGCCTGTAGTCCCAACTACTTGGGAGGCTGAGGCAGAAGGATTGCTTAAGCCCAGGACTTTGAGGTTGCTGTGAGCTAGGCTGACACCACGGCACTCTAGCCTGGGCAACAGAGTGAGATTCTGTCTCAAAAAAAAAAAAAATTTTTTTTGTAGAGATGGGGTCTCACTGTGTTGCCCAGGCTGGTCTTGAACTCCTGGATTCAAGCAATCCTCCCACCTCGGGCTCTGAGAGTGCTTAGATTACATGCATGAGCTGCCACACCAGTCAAATAAAACACTTTTAAAATTACCCCTTATTTTGTTACTATCAGTATTTATCTTCTCTTTACTTGTACACATAAACCAAAGTTGACTGAAATCTAACTGAATTCTTTGAAATCACTTCTCTTTTCCCTAAACAGATAGTATTAAGAAAAACAAAGACAATGAATCAATTTCCTAGCTCTCCAATGACAGTGTGACCTTTAGCTTCTCTAAAGATATGTGATGAGTATATGTCAAGGTTGGAGAAAGAGCTGTAATGAAAAAATGTCATAACGAGATCAGCTTCAGTGCTGACCGAGATAAGACCATCACAAGGGACTAATGCCATAGACTACTGCCTTGTTTTTTCTCTCGGCTAAACATAGGAGAGCTATAGGACAGGGGATTGGTGCATTCCAGCCATGGAGCAAAAAGAGCGATGTAAAGAAAGGCCAGGCACAGTGGCTCACGCCTGCAATCCCAGCATTTTGGGAGGCTGAAGTGGGAGGACTGCTTGAGGCCCCAGGAGTTTGAGACCAGCCTGTACAACATAGTGAGACCTTGTCCTTGTCCTAACTAAAAATAGAATAATTAGCTGGGTGTGGTGGTGGCTCCTATAGTCTTAGCTACTTGGGAGCCTGAGGCAGAAGGATCACTGGAACCCAGGAGTCTGCAGTAAAGCTGTGATTATGCCATTGCACTCCAGCCTGGGTGACAGAGTAAAACCCTACCTCTGGGGGAAAAAAAAAGTATTCTCCATGTCAAAGAAAGAACAAGAATTAGGTTTGATTTGATTACTGGCCAATCAGTTAATTCTCATCACAAAAAAAGATAAGTATGTGAGATAATGCATATGTTAAATAGCTTGAGTTAATTATTACACAACATATAAATATATCAAAGCATCATGTACACTATATATACAATTTTTGTCAATTTAAAATTTTTTTAACTTAAAATATTTTAAATTTTAAAAAGAGTAATCGAATCTGACCCACCAACCCCCGATGTATAATAAGGTTTACCATGAAAATCACGAATTACAGAGTATCACAAAGTCATAACTACTTTTAAGTTCAGTTAACTTATCACACAGCCAGAATGTTTTGTTGGAAGTCTACATACCTTGGTTCATAAGCTCCAATGGGAATAGCTGCAAGGTCAAAAGGTCCAAATCTTTTTCCTATCTCTTCAAAAGCAGGGCAATAACCAGTATCTCCTGCAAAAAAAAACCGATTCCAAGGCCCCAAGACAGACCAGCTGCCCCACAGAACCTTGTTGTCATCCATTAGAGTCCTTTTACACCAGTGCTGGGAAGGCGTAAAGACAAAGGTGACCTTATCATGTCCCGGGACACAATTCTCCTCCCACCAGTCCAGCTCAATCACATTCTCACAACCACATTTTTGCATCCAGTCGAGGAGACCCAAAGGCACAAACCATCTCAACTCATTACCAAATCGCTCATTCAAAGCAATGACAGAACTGTAGTCCAGATGGTCATAGTGGTTGTGACTGATAAGGACTGCATCTATCGGGGGGAGTTCACTTATCGTGCACGGGGGACGCCGAAATCGCTTTGGACCCATGTACTGGGACGGTGAGGCTCGAGAGCTGAAGATGGGATCCGTGAGAAATATGAGCTCATCCATCTCCACCATCACTGTGGCATGCCCCAGCCACGTGACTCTCAAGCCAGCTTCCCGCACTCCAGCTTCTTCAGGGTCAGTGACAAAATATGGCTTTAGCACTGGGAGTTCTTTGTCCAGTTCCTAGGTATATAAAGAAAGACAAAATAGCAGTTAGAAAAAAAGGTATTACATCATCAAAGACTGTATTTTGACCTAAATTATAGCAAGAAAGGCTATTTTGGTAGAACTGAAGTCATTCAATAAACTTTCTATTTTTGCCTTTTCCTTGAAATGCAAACTTCTTTCTGAATCTGACTTAACAATCATGATAATATAGTAATCTTTTTCATCCCAAATGCAATAGGCAAAGGGAAAATTAAATTGGAAACTTTGAGTACTGCCAAATGTATCAATTTTTTTAAGGGCTTTCTTTGGTAGTGGCAGAAGCAGTCTGGCCCAGATGGATGCAGTCACTTTTGTATCACCATTTCACTCCGCTGGTGTGCATGCTGCTGAAAACTGCCTCAAAAGCAGGGCAGTTCTTGGCAACAGTAAAAAAATCTTATGACCATGTATTTGTAGCTCATGGATCTCAGATATGAATCTGACCTTGAGTACATATAATTCAAAGTACAGCACTGTGATGATCCTTGGGCAAATCACAGTCATAAACAGTCTTCCAGTTTTCTACCACTGATCAAACCAAAGTGAAATAGGATCCCTGCCGGTGAGAAGCTAAATATTTGGGGAAGGGGTGGTAAATAGATGTAAAACGATAACACCAACAAAGGGTGATAAGTATTATTCCTTGATTATTCTACATTTTATACTTGGATTAAGTTAGGCCAACAAAAAAACTATGCTTTAGGGTCACAGACCTGGCTTTTATAAAACTGTGCTCTGGTGTCATGCTATACAGCTGTGCTGAGGTCTCATGGGAAGCTGCCTCATGAAACCTGCCACGTATATATTTGGGCTGAATACTTGGTACTACTTCTACTTTCCCACTTACCCCAGAAACTTTTTCTCAGTCCTCAATAACAAGAAAATCTCTTCTTCTCCAGAGCAACTGGCTTTATCATTTGACTGGCACTGGGAACCTAACTCATAACATTTCATGCTTCTCTCTTTGCCATAACTAGGAAGTTCAAAGTAAAAGCTGAGGCCACCTCCAGCAATGTGCAGGGCATGCTGGAAAGTATTTCTGTACCAATTTTATTCTTGGCTTTATTTTTCTACCCTAATAGTACACGTGCTCTTATATGCTCATCCATTTGTTTTTTACTGCTATGTGTATTTTTATAAGTTGCTAGAAATCAATTTTTAAAGGGTGTGGTATTGTATAAGTAATTAAATAAAATATAAGACATGCTACAGCCTTGTAAGAAGGAATGAAAAGTGCTTCCACAGCCGGAAGCACTCACTCCTGGCTCTCAACTTCTATGCCTCTCTGTTAATACATTTCTGGATACTCTGGTTATATGTATATAGAATTCATCCCATGTCTTATGCAACTTGGAATCATTCATTCACCATGTCTCAGTGACATGCTCAATAAAATTTGTTGAACGAATGAGTAAATAAATGAACATCAATTTTTCAGTTGGCTCTCAAATTTGGTACTTTAGTGAATAATAACAAATGTCATATGGCAGACTTATCAAGAATTAAGGAGAAAAGGGAGAAGGAATGAATATAAATTGATTACCTACCATGTCTGGCATCAGACTAGGCACATAATGATGATGATGAATTATCTAATATATCAAGCACTTTAATATAACACAAAATAATATTAACAATAGCTACCATTTACGGAATGCTTACTATATGCTAGACACTGTACTAACTTTTTTATAAGAATTTCTTAATTTAATATTGACCATAACACTGGCAGTAGGTACTATTAACTACCTCCACCTTACAGATAAGAAAACAAAGAATTAGAGAAGTTACAGTGTTACGGCAAGTATTATAGTGATTGACCAGGGAAAGAACCCAGATCCATCAAAGAACCCAAGATCCATCAAAATGACTTAGTATTTTTGAACTCCTTCTTGATTATAGGAGAAAATGTTCTCCATAAAATATTTGGAAAATACATAAAAATATAAAGAGTAGCCATCCATTATATCAACATGCAGAGATTATAACCACTATTAACAGTGGTTATCTTTACTTATAATTCTATTTAATGCATGGTTAATATCATATAGTATTCATATTTTCTAGTCTTTTTTAAAAAACTGTATATTGTGACATTTTCACCCAGCACTACAACTCTATGAGACACATAGTAAAGTATTTAAAAAAGAAGTGAATAAATTCTTGATGAAATTGCTCAGAATGTAGAATTTTAAAAAATAACAGAAGATAAAATATAGGACAGTTTTTTAAAAATTATACAGAACTGACCTAGGAGGTGCAAAATAGAACTAAAATAACTAATAATCATTTTAGAATGAAAATATGGAGTGACGGAAATTTTCAGAGAAATAGATAAGAAAATTTCCTAGAATTGAAGGAAATGCATTTTCAGACTAAAAGGCCCCACCAGGTACTGAGCATAACAAATAAATTTAAAAAACTACATCTTATGGCAAAAATTCAGAACAGCAGTGCCAAAGAGATGATCCTCAAAGTTTCTAGAAAGAAAATAAAGGTCATGTATAAAGGATCAAGAATAAGAATACCACTGAAATTCTCCACAGCAATATTAAAAAGAAAGTTACAGGAGTGGTGCTGTCAAGTCTGAGAGAAAACAGTTTCCAAACTAAAATCCTACACCCAAGCTATCAATCAAGAGAAGACAGACATGTCAGACAAGCAAGGTTTCAAAAAACATGCTTTCCATGTACCCTTTCTCAGGAAGCACATTAAAAATGTGCTCCACCAAAACAAGAAAATGACGGAGAAGGGGAACAAGTGGGATGCAGAAGACGGGGGGCCAACAAGGAAGAGGCAAAAGAGCCCAGAAGGCTGGTGAACGGAGCCCCCAGCACAGGAGCTGGCAGAGACCCTGGAGGGTGTCAGCCCAGATACAGCCCCATGCTGAGGGTCTTTCCCCCAGGAAAACTGTGTGCGTTAAGAAGCCATGGGAGGCAAGGAAATAACAGTATATAGAAAGCCAGTTCAGCTCTAAGAAACAATGGTGACATAGCACATCTTATATTTTCCTGGTTAGAGCTGGAACCCATACTATTAAGTGAAGTATCCCAAGAATGGAAAAACAAGCTCCACATATACTCACCAGCAAATTGGTATTAACTGAACAGCACCTAAGTGGTCACATAGGTACTACAGTAATAGGGTATTGGGGGCAGGTAGGAGGGGGGAGAGGGGGAGGGTATATACATACATAATGAGTGAGATGTGCACCATCTGGGGGATGGTCATGATGGAGACTCAGACTTGTGGGGGGAGGGGGGGAAATGGGCATTTATTGAAACCTTAAAATCTGTACCCCCATAATATGCCGAAATAAAATAAATAAATAAATAAATATAAGCATTAAAAAAAATTACATTAATAAAAAAAAAAAAGAAAAAAGAAGAAAGAAAGCCCTCATGAGGCCACAATCAGGAATGGTCCAAGTAAAGAAACACTGTTTTAAGCAGGCAACTAAATTGGGTAGCTATGCTTAAGACCCATTTTCATTGTATTTTGTCCTATTCTGTCAGTTTATACTTTCATCAAGTTTGTTCTAAAATACTTTCATATTTATATATTTAAATACAATATACTATAATATGATATAATATAAATAGGCAAGGTGTGCTGCCTCACACTTATAATCTCAGCAGTTTGGGAGGCCAGGGCAGGAGGATTACTTGAGGAGTTCAAGACCAGGGTTGACGACACAGTGAGACCCTATATCTACAAAAAATAAAAAAAATTAGCCGGGTGTGGTGGTGAGCACCTGTAGTCCCAACTACTTGGGAGGCTGAGGCAGAAGGATCCCTTGATCCCAGGATTCCAAGGTTAGTGAGCTATGATCAAGCCACTGTACTCCAGCCTGGGCAATAAAGCGGGACCCTGTCTCAAGAAAAAAGAGGCTGGTATCCAAAAGAACTTAAGAACCACTAGCCTGGTGAGTCCTCAGAGATTCAATGAGATTCAATCCCATTTCTACGGTATTTCTCAAATCATTAGAATGGAGAGATGTATTTCCACCTTAATGTGGTCACTTACTTGTTGAACTGAAACAAAACTAAAGACATCATTACTAACCTCTGTATTTTTAGAAGCTGTGGCTCAAAAACTAGAAAGAAACTGACCTCCACATATAGCCTACCGATCTTGGCCTCCTGCCCTAACTCTTCTCCTCACAGCTTGACAATGTATTTCTCTTCTTGTGGTGTTCTTCAAGAGAAAGGGGAAAGAAGCGGGAGAAAAAAAACCTTTCTTGTTCCTTTGTCCCATTCTCAGAGCTGAAAACATATAAGGTTTCATCTATTAATGTCCTGCCTCAATCTAAAAGATGCTAAAAAATTCACATTAATCAATTTTGATAACTAGGAATAATACTATGAACATTCCTAGCATCTAAGTGATATCAAAGACAAATGGACATATTTACCAAGAAGATCTAACACCAATACCACCACCCAACACTTTCACCTACCCTCACCCCCACACCTTCCTGCCTCTTCCCACTGAAGACCAAGACTTCAGGATGCTGCCACTCTTTTCATACTGCACCCCACCCAGGATGTCACATTCCTTATTTCTCAACTTACTACAAAGACTGGCAGGACAGGGGCTGGCAGATAAGAAAAGCCTAAGATTTGGGGGAGGGAGGTGGTTAGAAACTAAGAAAGGAAAAAAAGGTGCTTCTACAATTGGTAACCAATCTAATACTTTCTGCCAAATACTTTCTAATTCACTCATCTAATACTTTATGCCAAATGTTAGTAAGTTTCATTCTAAGTAAAACCAGCACATTTAAAGGCTAGGAACCTATTGTCAATTTTCAAAGGTCCAAAGAGGTTATTATCTGAAGGTTCCTTTTTTAGCTTTGGTTGCCTTACCCAAAGACTGAAAGCCAGGCACTGTAGGCCATGCCACCACCCTCATAATCCATATTCCAAACACACATCTGGTTACTGCTTCCTAGAACACATCATATACTTTCTCATCTTTGTGACCTTGTTCATGCCTTCATCTACCTGAACAACCACTGCCAAAATACTTCTTAGCTTTCAAGGCCCCGCTCAAATATCACCTCTTCCATGAAGCCATCTCCCACTCTACCTGTCAGCACCCATCACTTCCTTTCCTATACCTACAAAGCACTCTGTCCCTACCTCTGGTTGCCACCAGATCACAGTTGGTTATTCACATATACAATTTGCTGCTCAAATATTAACTTTGGGCACAGGTTATACCTATTTACTTTATCTCCCTAGAACCTAATCCTGTGTGTTATCATATAAAAGAGTTCAACGGGGCAAGCATAGTGGTTCATGCTTATAATCCTAGCATTTTAGGAGGCTGAAATGGTTGGATCATTTGAGACCAGCCTGGGCAACACAGCAAGACTCAATCTCTAAAAAAAAAAAAAAACAAAAAAAAAAAACTTTTTTTTTTTTTTTTAAAGATAGGGGTCTCACACTCTGTCACCCCAGCTAGAGTGCAGTGGCATTATCATAGCTCACTGCAACCTCAAACTCCTAGGCTTAAGCAATCCTCCTGCCTCAGCCTCTAGAGCAGCTAGGACTATAGGCATGTGCCACCACTGTCCGGCCAATTTTTCTATATTTTATAGAAATAGGGTCTCATTCTTGCTCAGGATGGTCTCCAATGATCCTAACCTCAAGCAATCCTCCTGCATTGGTTTCCCAAACTGCTAGGATTATAAGTATGAGCCATCATATCCAGCCTCTACACATTTTTTAAAATAGCCAGATGTGGTGGCGTTTGCCTATAGTCCCAACTACTCAGGAGGCTAAGGTAGAAAGATCAATTGAGCCCAAGAGTTTGAGGTTGCAATTGAGTTATGATACGCCACTGCACTCTAGTCTAGGCAACAAAGTGAGACCGTTTCAAAAAATAAAAAAATGGGGGAGGGGATCAATTAACTAACTTGAGTGTAAAAATACAATTCACAGCTAAGCCAAGTACATATGTACAAAGAGTAAATACAGGCTAGGCGTGGTGGCTCACGCCTGTAATGCTAACAAAGCAAGGCTAACAAGCAGAAAGATTGCTTGAGGCCAGGTGTTTGAGACCAGCCTGAACAGGAGCAAGATCTGGTCTCTACCAAAAAATAAAAAAATTACCCAGGTGTTGTGGCATACACCTGCAATCCTAGCTACTTGGGAGGCCGAGGCAGGAGGATCACTTGAGCCCAGGAGTTTGAGGCTGCAGTGAGCTATGATAAAGCCACTGTACTCTACCCAGGGCAATAGAACGAGACTGTGTCTCAAAAAAGAAAAAAAAAAAAGAGTAAATACAAAGCACTCCAAAAAGTCAAGCACTACCTCTTTAGAACGTGGAATGCTGCTGTGATCTTTCTCCATTATCAGCCATTTGAGAACATTTGGAATTGAGGGATTTTTCCATGTTGGCCAAGGGTTAACAAATCTCCCATCTTTTCCTTTCTTTGATTTGGTTACATCTTCCTCTAGTCTGTAATCCAGTTTGAAGCTTTTCCTGGAAAACCTAGAAGAATCACTTCCTCCAGAATTCTGTGCTGAATTTTGGCGTTTTCTTGCTGCTTCTTTAGGATATTGGTTGCTAGTCACCAGGGACTGGTTGTTTTCATTTTCATCCATGTCCTTTGGTGAAGAACTATAAAAAAGAAGGGGGAAAAAATAATGAGTATAAAAGCATTAAAATGTATTATAGAGCAATATTTCTTAGCCAATAAAAATTTCCCCAAATTTATAAAAATATTATGTCTATTAGCTGAAACTTTCTTCCTGCAAAACACAATTTTAGAATATAGTATCACTGCTTGCTAAACAGAAAAGATGTTTGCTCTACCTATAAGCACAACTTCCAAGCCCCTCTAAAATCCCCTCTTTGCTGTAACCGGAAACAACATATTTCCCCAGCCAGGATTTAAACATATGAAATTTTCAATTTCAATGAAATTCTGTAGAATAAAGCACTTTCATGAACCTGTAATATTTGCATGCCTGCATTTTAAAAATATTATTGTTAACAACACATATTAAGGACTGCTTTAGTTCCTTGAATACCTCAGTAATTCAAATGACTTACACATAACCTCACTAGACCTAGTCACTTTTACATTGATGATAATCTGTTACCAATGCTCCTAGAAAGTGCAATGAGCCCAAATGCCAGGAAGGGAGGTAACACATTAACTGAGAAATATTTCACTTATGTATTTTGTTCTGGCAAGCATTACAGCGAATGACCAGGGAAAGAACCCAGCGGCACACAGAGGGTCTGAGAATCAGCTTTTACTTCGCCGGCGGACTCAGAGGGGCATACCACCAAATTCTGAGCACCGCTTCCTTATTTCTCTCCAGTCTTATACATTTCTTGGGTCACACACAACCAATCAACTATGAGCATGCAAAATTATCCAATTAACAGTAGGATTGCAGGATCAGCCATAAATTTCACGTGTATCCAATCAGCAGTGGATTCTGCCTCAGGGCCCCCTAGCGGGGGCTTTTCCCTATCAATTTAATTGATTAACAATATAAATTCAATTAATTCAGAGATAAAACTGCCAAGTCAGTGCACCTTGGGCAAGTTTTCTACCCTCTCTGTGCCTCAATTTCTTCATCTATAAAATGGAGATAACAACGCTTGCCTCCTAGGATTATTGAGAGAATTTAAAAAACTAATACAGGCCGGACGTGGTGGCTCATGCCTGTAATCCTAGCACTCTGGGAGGCCGAAGCAGGAGGATTGCTCAAGGTCAGGAGTTTGAGAGCAGCCTGACAAGAGTGAGACACCCCCCCCCACGCCCCCTCCACTTGTCTCTACTAAAAATAGAAAGAAATTAATTGGCCAACTAAAAATATATAGAGAAAAAATTAGCCAGGCATGGTGGTATATACTTCTACTCCCAGCTATTTGGGAGGCTGAGACAGAATGATTGCTTGAGCCCAGGAGTTTGAGGTTGCAATGAGCTATGATGCTGCCACTGTACTCTAGCCAGGGTGACAGACAGACCTTGTCTCAAAAAAAAAAAAAAAAAAAAAGCTATCTGGGTGAGTTATCTCAGTTCTCAAAGAATCATACTTTCCAGGTTATAATTAATTTTAGGCCGAGGACTGTGAGCTAGGCTGACGCCATGGCACTCTAGCCCGGTCAACAGAGTGAGACTCTGTCCCAAAAAAAAACAAAAAAAGCTAATACAAATAAAAGACTTGGAAACATAGTAACACACACACATGCACATGATCACAGCTCAATGTTTATTCCTGCTGCTGCTGCTGACCTTGTTTATACTGTTACTACTTCCAACCACCACCACTACCGCTTAACTCACGGCACTGAAATCCTTGATCCTGACCTACCCAGGAGTCCAGATACATAAAAGAAATAAATAATGTATTACGAGTATGAATTTATCTGCCATGATCTTCATTTCTTTCCTATTTTGTTAAACAAACATTTCCTTTCTGTTTAATTAAATACATTGCACACACACGACACACTGTATAACCCTAAGAAAATAAGCATAGTAATGGAAAGCCAAATATTTTTTTTTTTTTTTTACTACAATGGTGTTTAAATAGAAATACAGTCTGGGCGAGAAAGGGAAAGAACACAAACCCCAGGTTGAACACGTATGCTGAACCAAAACTTTTTGTTCCAAACTATCTAGAGCAAATAGTCT
Source organism: Microcebus murinus (assembly GCF_040939455.1). Taxonomy (NCBI): domain Eukaryota; kingdom Metazoa; phylum Chordata; class Mammalia; order Primates; family Cheirogaleidae; genus Microcebus; species Microcebus murinus. The sequence goes on from NC_134112.1 coordinate 59,939,515, forward strand.
ATAGTCTGGAGAATAATTGCCATGAAGAAAAGAAAATACAGCTGACAAAAGCTAAAGTGCACACTGTTACACAGCCATTGCTGTGTGTGAGCCTAAGAGCTAAGAGACTCTAACAAGCTTTATATCTTTGGCGAATAAACTTACCTTTCTAATCGTCAATTTTGTCACCTGTACAATACCTACCTACCTGTGGAAGTTTCAAAGGATTAACTGACATAAAGTACATAAAGTGCTGGCACTCTCAAATGCACATTCTTTTTCCCTAATCCTGTTTAACTGGCCATACATCTAAATTCTTTAAGTTCTGTAAGAATTTTAAAGTGATCTGTGGATCACACCTGTTAATCCTACCACTCTGGGAAGCAAAGGTGGAAGGATCACTGGAGGTCAGAAGTTTGAGACCAGCCTGTGCAAGAGTGAGACCCTGTATCTACAAAAAAAAAAAAAATAGAAAAAATTAGCTGGACATGGTGGTGCACACCTGTAGTCCCAGCTACTCGGGAGGCTAAGGCAGGAGGACAGCTTGAGTCCAGGAATTTGAAGTTGCAATGAGCTATGATGACACCACTGCACTCTAGCCAGGGCAACAGAGAGACCTTGTCTCAAAATTAAAAAAAAAAAAAGTGATCTGGGTGAGTTATACCAGTTCACATAGAATCATCTTTCCAGGTTATAATTAATTTTAGGCCGAGCACTTTACAAAGGACAGACACAATGACCATCCATTTAAATCCCACTTCATTTAACAGATGAAAACATACAAGTTTAGAGAGTTTAAGTTGCTTCCTGTCAATATGTCTAATAGATGGCAGAGCTGACCTCATGCTATCCTTGTCATAATAAACAGCTTATGAGATATATGTATTCGTCATATACATAATAATTCTGCCAAATATATTAATAAATTTTTGGCTCATTGTTTTAAACAATCAGGAGATAAAGGAGAATTTTTTTAAAAAAGGTCATGCTAATTCAAAGACCACAAAAACAGTCAAAATAGTTTTGGGACAATATCTAATAATCTAACGTAACTGGGACATAAAAAGCAAGGCAAGCTTGTCACAGTCCAGATTGTAAAGGGATAAAAGACTGGACCATAAGGATGGGACTACATTGTGAATCTGGACTGCCACGTTCAGGAGGTTTGGCTACACTGTAGGCAATGAGGAAAAACTGAAGGTATCTAAAAATCGGTATAGTTAAGGAAGACAACTCTGGCAGCTAGATAAAAGTGAAAGACAGTGGCTAAAAACTGGAGCCTAGGAGACACTTTAGTGAGTAGGAAATGGAAGAAGCCTAGAACATCCACTAATACCATGCTACAGGTTTCACACATTCCTTATAAAGTAATGCTCCCAGTAGGCCCTCAAGGTAGGTATTATAAATCCCATTTTAAAACAGTGAAGAGCAAACAACCTGTGTTTCAAATGGTGCTTCAAATCTTAAAGATATTCCCATTATACTTATTTTCATCCAATTTAAGACATAATGCATTATAAGGCACCCTATTGTTTTATATGCCATTAAGAAAGTAAAAATGTTATCAATTATAATTAAGTCACACATTATATGACATATCCTGATATCAGTGGCATTAAAATATGAATGTCTGTCTTGAAATGGATGAAATATAGCATTTTACATATGAAAATATATATTATGGAACAGGAGTGAAAGCGTCAACCTTGGTAATTAAACATAATCAGAAGCATAATTAATTTGCTGATCCTCCTTCCCTCAATGAACAGCTAGTTATAGCACATACAAAATAACTAAATTTGGACTAGAAACCTAGAATCCAGAAGCAAATTTAAAGGTTAACAAAGCCCTCTGACAACTGATAAATATAAAGTACAAATGTTCTTTTTTAAGGAACAATTTATTACAGAAAGGACAACATAAATTCCATCTAGTAATTATCAAGCACATTCTCTATATTTCTTTGAAAATTAATTGCCTATTTAACAGCAGAATGACCTACCCCTATGTCTCCAACCAAAGAGAAGTCTGGGCTGTGAAATTTGGTGAAGACAAGCCAGCCAAGTACAAATATTTCACTTTAACAACTGCACACATGGGTACAATGCTTTCAAAAAACAAGAACTCTCTATTTCAAAAGCAAATGTTTCATGCTTTCTTTCTCTGACAAAAAAAAATCACAATAGTACAACACGTTTGGGATTTCAACATATTCATAAGTTTTAAAGTGGCAAATCATCATCCCTAGAGTGAGACATTTAATAAATACTGAGTGACTGTCCATTACATAACAACAAAGATGCTGATATTAAATCTAGAAAGTATTCAGAACTGTATTTTCATATATCTATAACTAAATAACATTACATTTACAATTTTACTTTTGTTCTCTTTATTTTTATAGAAGAAAGAAGGGGCCTTTTAATACAATACTAGATAACATAGCTAATGAAACTATGTCAATTCACTGAAATGTTTGCAAAGGGCTTTGGTAAAATTAAACGGTTTCCATCCGTCACATTCAATAGGATTTTAGGTGGGATTAGTGTTACTCCCACAGGCATTTAGGAGACTGGTGGGGGCAGATATGTCCACTCATGAGCAGTACACTAGATAATGAAAGCAAGAATTTTCTGTGGGAGGCATGTATACAACATACATCAACCAGCAAAGTACTGCATTGTTTGTTATCACTGAATTCCATTTTTAACTCACTCTTTATTGTCTTAACAACCAGTTTTGCTAAGAAGCTAAAGGAAAACAAAGCAAACAGCTTAATATACATTACTGTCTTTACTCCTCTACTGAACATAAATTATGTGCACTAAACATAAGTTATAACAACTTTTAAGAATAATTACTGAGTTGAAAGTAACTAGAATTAATGTACATGTAAAATATACATTTATATATGTACATGTAATATAACTCTATCTCACCAAGCAATTTATCTTCACTAGAGTGGAAGGAACATTAGTTGGGAGTTAGGAAAACAGGACTCAGTTCTACCATTAACTTGAGGTGTTAGCTTGGGGGGAGTAACTCAACCTCTCTAAACTTTGGCTTACTCATCTGTTAAATAAAGATGGTAACTCCTAAATATCTCCTTGAATGACTGTAATGAGCAAATGACACCATGGATTAGTACTTCAAAGTGCTTTACAAATGCATATTGTTCTTATTACTGTTATTAATGTTCAGTAGAAGAGTAAGGAATATACAATAAATAGAACCTTTTGATCCAATTGAACCGTTTTTCAGGTGAAAGATACAACATTCTAGAATTTTAGATAAATTTAAAAACCCAGATTGCAGTTATTTTTCCATTTTTCTTTCCTTAATAATTTTACGTAACAAAAGACTATAAATGTACATAAGTTCCTTTATCCTTTATAAAAATAACAGTATTTTCTTGTGTTAAAAAAATTTAAATTTGTCTCAAAGTGCTCATCTGATTATAGACAAAAAATTACTTGACAAATAAATCATAAAGAATTGCTAACTAACCAAAAGCTTTTAAAACTCAGAATAAAGAGTTTTGAAAGGAAAGAATATAAAACACAAACTCTTTAGGATACATATGAGAGAACTTGTTCTCTCTCAAAAAGTAGTCAAGGACAACGAATATCCTTGACCACTGATTGCCAAAGACTTTGCAAATTCTTACTGGACAAAATTCAATATATTGAACTAAAAGTCATTTCACAGGCTATTAAAAGATTTTAAGTCACCAAAATACATAAACACTCTGGGTGCCTCCTATACAATAAGAGGTTTTTCCTATATGTAAATAAGAAAGCAAAGTTTTGGTTAGAATTAGAAATAATAAAACAAGATAAACAGTGAGCTTAAGAACAAAGCCCATTTTAAAATACCACCTACAGTATACAACTGGAATCCTTAGAATAAGCAAATTAAAATGTCATATTATATCAAATTTAGAAAACATGCATTAAATAATATTTATTGAAATGACATAGTTATTATCGCCTCTTTAATACCTGAAAAACTAATACTGAACACAAAGGACAGATTCATTTCTGGTATAATCAATAATATCTAAATGATATCCAGAATTACTTAATTATAAAAGTTGGGGTAGGATGAGGAAGAAAGACTACATTTGATGCCTACAGAACTTGAAAATGTACCTTAAATATGTTAGATAATCTTAAATATTAATTTACTATTCCTTAAGCTAAGATTTTTAACACAAATATTGTGCTTCTATGTGGCTCTAAAGAATATGGCTGAGCTTTCTCTCTGCTGTCTCTGTCTCATAATCAATTACGCAAAAAGAAAAGCTTGCAGTTTAAAGCATAACCCACAAAGAAAAGCAATGGAGAAACATGTCTTCGTAGCTCCTGGATAGAAAGGACAAGGAAAGAGGAAAAAGCATACTGTTTAATTCTTTCTGACTTCAGTTCTGCTTCCGACTTCTACTGAATTCACTGTAGCCTTTAAAAAGTCACTTAATATTGCTGAAACTGACTTTCATTCATCTGTGAAATGAGAAGACAGGGCTGTACCTCTTTTTTTTCTTTTTTGCCTCTAAAGGGAGTTGATACAGTTGTGAGGGCTGTACCTCTAAGGTCCCTTCCACCTCTAAAATTCTAACAATCTTTGGTTGCACCAAAGAGTCAACTCAGGCCACAGAACAGCTGTCCCCTCTAACTTGGCCTTCGCCCTCCCCTCCCAGTTTCCATACCCTCGAAGAAGTTCCAAGTTACAGGAGCTTAGGTGCAGCCACTTTCTCCAGGCTGGCCTGGCAAGGGGGAAGCAAAGTGTTTTCACCTGAGAAAAATAAAGTTCTCGACTGGAAGAAAGCACAATTTCACAGGTTTAGCAGGTGGACCAGGTTATTCAAAGGGTGAAATATTTCAGAAGACAGTTCCTGACAAATCTGATATAAACAGTCATCAAATTTTTAAACTTAAAAGATGTCAGATATAACTTGTAAGGGCCTCTACTTCAAGCATTTGTAAAGTTAAATTTAACAAACATTGTTTGAATATCTGCTTTATCTAAGTTCTAGCTCTCCAGGAGCTGTGGGGAATATAAGCCCCAACCTCCAGGGATTCAACATCTGTCCGGGGGAAAAAATTATAATCAACCATATAAATTTCGGCTTACTATCATGTTTACAGAAGTGTCAGCTCTGAATAACAAAAATGGTGTACTCTTGGCCGGGCACGGTGGCTCACGCCTATATTATGGGAGGCCGAGGTAGGAGGATCACTCAAGATCAGGAGTTTGAAAGCAGCCTGAGCAAGAGCGAGACCCCATCTCTACTAAAAAACAAAAAATAGAAAGAAATTAATTGGCCAACTAAAAATATACAGAAAAAATTAGCTGGGCATGGTGGTGCATGCGTGTAGTCCCAGCTACTCGGGAGGCTGAGGCAGAAGGATTGCTTGAGCCCAGGAGTTGGAGGTTGCTGAGCGCTAGGCTGATGACACGGCACTCTAGCCGGAGCAACAAAGTGAGACTCTGTCTCCAAAAAAAAAAAAAAAAAAATGGTGTACTCTTTAGAATAACACATTTCCAAAACACACTGGCCCAAATTCTCAAGATGGTTGAGAGTGATTCTCAAGATTGTCTCTGAGTGGTTCATATTAAATACTGACAGTGACGGTCCAGGATCCACTGGATCAGTGACACTGAGAAGGCCCATAATCTCCCCAATTCAGCCAACAAGTTAAAGGAACCTGATGTCAACAGAGAGGGAGACAGAAATCAAGAAAGTCACCAAGGAGGCTACTTGAGCCCCTGATTCACTTACATAAGAATTTGGCAGAAGGGCAGACACATTATTCTGCCCTGAATATCATATGTGGTCCATCCTTTGTGAGAAAATGTAAGTGACAAAAACCAAACCAACAGTGGGGACTTTTCCAAGGAAACAGGCCTGGGCACTAACTGGGGTCAGACCCTGTTCAGCCACCTCTGACTCATCAGCACAGTGTAATAATAGGCTCAGAGTGAGGCCTGGAGACATCTCCAAAAGGTCAACTAATATTTAATAGAATCTTGAGGTTCAAAGGGACTTTGAGATCCCTGAGTTCAATTCAGTACCCTCTGTTTAAGAATAGTAGGAAGCAGGGGAAGGGGGGGAAGGGCATTTATTGAAACCTTAAAATCTGTACCCCAATAATATGCCAAAAAAAGAAAAAAAGAATAGTAGGAAGTATGTAGTAAATTATAAAAGCATATTAAAAATGAATATAATGAAAATATACTTGAATTGGTTATCATGAAAAACCACATTAGCAGGAAGTGGGGCACAAGGGATTTAAAATAAATATTTCCCAACTTTGTTCCTTGTCATCCTTTCCAAGCCTTAGTTTCATAATTCTTAGCCCAGTACCTGGCACATAGGAAGCCATCAACGACTGTAAGCTACTGTTTATTGTGCTCAAAACACTGTTTAATAAGAATTAGTGGGATATACCCTTGAGCCCAAGAGTTCCAGGCTGCAGTGAGCTATGAATGCACCACTGCACCCAAGTCTAGACAACACAGTGAATCTCTGTCTCTTAAAAAAAAAAAAAGTCAGTAGGAGATATATACCATTTTAAAATTTCTACACTAATGAGATATGAGGGCTGAGGGCAATGGCATGAATAAACTGAAATGGAATAAATTCTAGAATATGTTTTTGTTCTAATATTTGAATAACAGAAGGCCTGGTCTTCCTGGAAATAATACACCTCTTAAATATAAAATGACAATTCTCCACAGGACTCCTACCCAACCCCATACTTCCTTGTGGCCGCACCAACACTCCTGGATTTCCCAGGAGGCTCTCATAAACCTGGATAGTCTCCTGGTTCTGCAAATGATAATCCCATTCATCTCCCCTCACTGCCTCCCAGGAGCAAAAACTACAAACTCAGGATACTAATGGTGGCCACATCTAGACCCAGCACTTTGCCTGGGGCTTGAAGTCCCAGTTAACCAGGTTCTTTTGCCCAAAGGAAAAATTTCCCACATTAGGAGCTGGAAAAACAGGCAAGCAAGGCCAGCTCTAGATAAATCATGAGTAACTAAGTTTGCCCCTAAAGCATTTCGGTGTCTTGCCTCTCCTACCCAAGTGACTCTACTAATCTCAGAGTTCCTCCCACCATCTTTTTCCATGGTCAAAACAGGTTGTCAAAAAAGGATCTGATCTGATAAGGAACAACACTCAAATCCTCCTTAGAATATTTCCTCCCAATCCAAGTAGCTACAAAGCCTTAAACCTGCGATTCTCAATGCTGGCTGCACATCAGAATTACCTGTGGAGCTTTTTAAACTACACCCAAGGCTACTGAATCAAAATGGCCAGTGGGAGGAGAGTGTTCTCCAGACAGTTTTTAAAAGCTCTGCAGGTGATTCTGATATATAGGCAGGATTCAGAACCACTACTTTAAATCATTAGTCATCGGCACAAAGGTAAAACAGACATTTAGGAAGGACCTTCTGGTATCCTAGAACTTTTGCTAGCCTGGCAGCTGCCCACCATAAAGCCTACTCTTCCTGCCTGTCCTGCACTCCAAGTTAGAGTACATAATCCTGAGACTGCTACACAGTGCTAGGAATGGGAAGACTACATTGCTAGGTACAAAGTTTGATAGGTCACAGAATTGTATTCAATCCAACTGAGTCACAAATTTGACTCTGTGCTCCCAGAAAGCCAAGCCAAGCCAAGGCAAAAAAGAAAATAAAAGGAAATGCAATCAGTAATGATTCACATTGTCTATAACAACACACAGCAGCCTGTACATAAAGAGTGCTCAATAAATATTTATAGAATGAATGAATAAAAAGAGCTTAAACTCCTAATTGCTCTTCACTGGGATATAGTTAATTGTTTTTGAAAATATCTCCTGCTGGGAGTCAAATAATAAGAGAAGCAAAAGTAACCAAAGGACAGAGACAAAAGCCAACAAAGGGCACCCCCACCAACTCTACTAACAAAAATAAAAACTGGAGAGTCTTGGGGAATAGTTGAGTAGTTGAATTCTATGATGGTAAAGTGGTAGCACAGTGGTAAAGACTAGTAGATGCCCACCATAAAATCGAGTCTTCCTTTTCTTCTCAGTTACAGAACCCATTTTACTTAGGGTAACTATGCACCAGCCAAATGACTACATCTCCCAGCCTTCCAGCTAGGGATGGTCATACTGGTGACACTTTGACCAACTGATACAAGCAGAAGTTTTATATGGCTTCGAGGAGTCTCCTTGAGGGAAAGGGATCCTGTATCTGTATTGGGCTGCCTGGAACCATCTTGAGCCAGGAGGATGAGGGCCACATACAGGAATGGTGCAGACAAGAGCTAGAAGGACTATAGGGCCCACCATACCAAGCCTAAAGTGTTCAACTCTGGATTTCTTTCATGTGTAGAAGAAACACATTTGAGCAATCTTTGAAACCATCTCAAACTAATCCTAAGTGATAAAATTACTGTTAACTAAGGAGGTTTAGGGGAACTTTAAAAACACTAAAGGTAACAATCTCCCCAGATACAGCTTTCCTAATCCAAATGTGAGTGCACTGATCAGCACACATAATTGCTATCACTTATCAAGCACTCACTATGTGCCAAGCACTTTATATATTTATTATCTCATTTAATCCTCACAACATTCCTACAAGGTAGATTATCAATATTATCTTCCTCAGAATATAGATGATATTAATAGAGGTTCACAGAGTTCAATTGCTTGCATAAAGTCCAAAGGCTGGTAACAGTTGGACCTGTGGATCCAAGTCATCAGATGCCAAAGCCCACGTTCTTTCTACCAATCATGTTGAATCTACAAGAAAAATCAAAACAAATGTATCCTGAGCAGATACCTAGGTTCTAAAATTAGGTAGCCTTTAGCCAACAGTTACAGCATCGCTGACAAGGCTAGCCTTTTTTCCTTTCAACAAAGTTTTCTGTTTCTTTTTTTTCTCATTTTCAAAGTAAAAGGCACTTAACAGACAATAAATACTAGTTCCCTAATAAATATAATGGCCCTTTTAATTTTACATTTTGAAAAAGGTTTCAAATTATGTCACTATTTTAATTTCTCATGTTATAAAGTTACATAGAAAAGAATCAACAATAAATTATTTTTATATTCCACTCATATAAACAGAAAATATACATGGTGCCTTGAAGATATTTTCCTTGCTTTGAAAAGATGTCTGAGTTTATACAGCATTTATCTAGCATTTTCTCTTTCCAATTGAGAAGAATGGTTGTGGGAACCCCTTCTCAGTCCTGGGAAAACCTGGACTGTGGGTTGATCACTCTATGCCTCAGGTTACCATATAAATGCATAGTTTTCTCTTCAACAAAATTTATAAAAGTGTGGGCAGTTTATACTAAGTTGAAGATGAAACATTATTATAAAGCATGACTTTCAGGTATTTAGGCAGCTAAACAAAAAATTATAAAGCTCTACATGATCATGCTTAACCAAGGCATGTTGCTGAGAATATCAAAGTTTCTTAGATCAAACTCTTCATTCTGATGATATTCAGAATGTGCACCAGTATTAACATTCACCCAGTTAAAAAATAGGCTCCAAACAGCACATGTACATTTATATACAATGGAAATTTAGTCTATATATAAAACTGAGACACTGTGTGAGGAAAAGCCTAATTTTGATGTTTCTGTTTTGAGGCTAAACTCTTGTGAGGGTACAAACAATAAATTTGTGAGTTAAAGAGGTTGTACTGGGTACCTACCCTATCCTTCCACCTAGAGAAGTCATCATTTGCTTGACCCTTTCAATTTATAGGTAAAGCAAGTCAGGCCAGAGAGTTATGTGATGCTCCAAGATTCTAGCTCTGGCTGGTGATGGAGCCTGGACTATCCATCAGCCATGCTCTTAGCTTATTTACGCTTAATTATTTATGCTTAATTATTAAAGCTTAATTATGCTTTACAAACCCTGAAAACCAAAAGCCCATAGTGTCAGCATGGGATAAATGACACATTTCACCTCATGTGGCCTCAAGTTTAAAAAAAGGAATTTGAGTACAGAAGTTCTTTAAGCTTCCATTAGTAACTTTAACCATACAATAGCACAACATTCTGAGGGGAAAAAACATATGTGTGTGTGTGTATATGTTTAGAACATATAATGAGCTTGGTTTAGAGAGCTTTCAGGAAAGCTTTCAGGAAAGCTCTCTAAACAAACCTAAGAGAATAAGAATGAACACAGTAACTTGAAAAGGGAACAAACATCTTTGTAGTTTGAAGGACTTTCAAAACATAGAAAAACAACTTTCAAAACAAATTATTGCTGTCCTCCAATTCTCCTAGCATCAGTGCCTTACAAGCAAAACAAATATATGACCAATCTAAGGAATACTAGTAACAATGAGAAAGCTTGGTGTTTCTTTATTCTGATAACTTTAGTCTTACAACTGAGAGATTACAAAATCATGCAGGCATTCATTGTTCGATCAACATGTCCCTTAATCTGGGAAGGCCCCCCAGTTAGATAAACACAAAAATCTGCTGTTTAGGCAAAGACGGATTGATTATTCTAGGTAGCAGGCATAAACTGAGTTGTTTTTCAATGACGATTTTGAATTATGCCCATCTATCTGTATGCCAGCCCTGTACTTCCACAGCCAACAGTACTGACTGTTCACAACCTGTTATTCAGGTGTAGGGGTGCAATCTACGAATGTGTTGCTGACCAAAGCTTGCTGACCCACATCCCTCTACTTTGGCTTCATTGGTACCCTTGTATAACAAGAGTTAGCTCTGCATGTGTATTTATTTTCTGCTGAAGGCCAGGGCTGCTGAGCTAAGGGACCTTGGCCAAATTGCTAAAGTCTCTGAGGCTCTCAGTCCCCTGTGTTCCTCATCCATGGAATGGTATTAATAATCTCACATATTTTATGTCTATAAAATCAAACTAGAAATAAATAAATTTTTGAAAACCTGAAAGATCTTTGTAAATGATAAAGCTATAATACATTATTTAACCAGCTGAGTTGCCAGAAGACTATATCTCTGACATAATACTGCCCCTAGAGATATATCAGTTCACAGGTAATCTAATATTTAAATACACCATAAATGGTTATTAAATTCAAAAAACAAGTCTAGCAAGGCACTATTAATTACAGATAGGTAGAATTCTTCAGTATTATAGGTGTTAAAATGAAATATTACTTGACCCTTATGCTGGAAATTACATGAGTGATTTTTTTAATGTCAGTTTTATTCATGTCCTCACACGCCTTTAGGATAAAAGGCTTTTTTAATGATTAATTATATGCACAGTTCACTTCCCTAATAATACTTCAGTGAAAACACTTTTTACTTGTATGCATTTCAATCTAAAATGCCCAGATCAACACAGCCCTCCTGTATAGCCATATTCTTATTTACACAGAGTAGAAAGGAATGGAAAATCCCACTATATCCACAGCTATCCACCACTACAAAGAAAATGCAGACTTAAACAGAAAAATCAAAGGCAAATATTACTTTTCCAAACACAGACTAAATATTCATAAAAATCCCCTCAATTTTCCAAACTCACAAATACCCAAAGTAACACAATACTTCTTTCAAACACACACAAGAGTGACTATCAATTAAAGCCTAACCAAAACCCTATGATGGAATGCATATGTTAAAATGTTCTTCTAATGGTTATAACTGGACTAATTTAACAATTAGAATTTTGCTATGCAGCATCTGTACAATATAATTTGGAATTGTGTGTGAAAATAAGGATTTGAGAAATACACTAAATATTTTCATCTCTTGGAGACTCACCATAATCCTCGCAGCAGGAAAGCCTGCAAACGTTAACAAAATAAAATCTTTGAAAATCCTGACCATATTTTCAGTTGACTTAAACAGTTTTTACCTTTCAGTCTTTCTCTTAAATTCTTATTTTAAATAAGTACACGTGCCCTAAATTTCTTCTTTAACAGACCTAATATTTTCTTGCAACAGACGCAGACTATTGTGGGATATAGGCAATCTTTCTTTTTTTAAAGATTACATAACTTCTTTCTAAACAGATGTCAATGTCTGCAGCTAACTCATAACCAATGCAACTGAAAATAGAAATGGAACTGTTAGACTTCCATTTGTTAATAAAGATAGAAATTATTTCTTAATTTGAAGAGAACTGTATCTCAGGAATGACTTTCTAAATAAATTAATCAGAATTATCAAACAGCAAACACTTTCTGCCAAGCCAAAGCCAACCAGGTGAGTCATGTTATAACAAATATAGAATAACCTACAGTAAAAGCAAAGACAAGAACTAAATGACTTTGTAAAAGGCTGTTAATTTCTCATTCCCTTAATATTTTTCAGGTTCCACTGAGGTATAATGCATCAGAACTTGGAGCCTGTGGAAGTATATATTTACCTCAACTACCAGGACCATACCGAGTTCTAGTTTTATCCAGAAAAAAAAAAACTATCAGAATACGTGTTCTGAAAAGCCTGCAATAATACCCAATTTAAGAGGCAAACAACCACAGAACATAACACTCAAGAAAGCACCACCTTCTACCACCCCTCTCCACCTTGCCCCCCCTTTTTTTTTGCTCTTCCTTTCCATTCTGGGGTTAAATAAGCACACTTATTTCAAAATAAAAGGGGAGAAACCTGTTGGAATGAATTTTTAGAAGATCAATACTACACATGAAGCAGAACTAAGTTGCTCTGAGGAAGTTGTCAATCCATTCATTTACATACAACTGAAAGAACATACACCCACATGTATTCCTATCAGTGAAGATGCAACCCGGTAATTTGCAGGGAAGATGGGATCTCAAATCCCAGAGGCAGCTACTCTCCCAAAAAAGGAAAAAAAAAAAAAAAAATACTGTGGCTCTTCACCCAGGCAGCTTCAGAGATGCAGGCTCCGCAACTCGCGAGGTGCGGAAATTCAGATGAAGCCCTGTCTGTCACTCACAAGTGCAGCATCTCCAGCGTAGTAAGCAGGGCTTGGGGACCCACTCGCAGCCCGCTCTACTTCGCCGAAGAGACCGAACAGCCCTCGGCCGGGGCGTGCGGACTACTCAGCCGGCAGACTGAGGAGGAGGCAGCAGACGCGAAAGAGGACAGCGAGCGGAGGAAACCGCCTCTCGCACGGTACCAGAGCGAGCGCAGAGCTCCAGGGAACTAGGGCTCCGGGCCGCGGGCGCGCGGCGGAGGGGCGGAGCAAGGGCGCGGGGACGCGGGGACGCGGGCTCACCTCGCGCGAGGGGCGACCGGACGCGCGCGCCGCCGCCGCCGCCACCGCCACCGCCGCCGCTGTTCCTGGGCTTCCGGCCACAGAGCCCCCGAGCACAGTGCCTCTGCGCAGCGGGAGGGGCTGGGGCGGCTGACGCCCAGGTTTCTCCGCCCCCGGCCCCGCCGCGCCGGCTCCGCCGGGGGCGCCAGCAGCTGCAGGCAGCGCCTCAGCGCCCGCCGCCTAGCCATGCTTGTGGATGGCCGTCGCCGGGTCACTCGCTGATTGTGACCTTCGAATCTGGCATCCCGGCCAGCGGCAGCACCGCGCAGGCCGCCCCGCCGGCCTTTACCAAGATGGCCGCCCCCGCGGGCCGGGGCGCCGAAGCCATCTTAGTGAAGGGGGCGCCGCAGCGGCACACGGCACTCTCCGGCCCTCCCCGAGCCTCACACGCGCACTACGGCGGGGGCACTGCTGAGACCTATTTTGGCTCTCCTGTCCTAAACCAGGGGCTGACTTTTAGTTCGCATGAACCCATTCCCAGACACCAGCCAAAACTTCTAAAACTAAGTGGGATCCTGTTGGCCGGGTATTAGACTCTCATAGCCAGATCAATCGTAGTCCCGAAGCATGCACTTACAGCCTGTGGCGCTAAAAGCCTGGTAGCAAGAAACTAAACGGTAATTTGAAGTTTGTATGGAAGGTATTAAATATGAATGGAAATACTGCCTCGTCACTGTGTGCTCCTTTACTTTTAAAACGATGTCACAGCTTCCTGGTACACACAGTTCTTGTGTAAATCTGCATCTGTTACGTCGGGAGCCCAGAGAGAGATACAGGAAGCCTCATGGGTAGCAAAATGCCGTTTATTTTGGGCATCTAGGTGCAGATGGGTGGAGGCCAAAGAGCAGACACCCTTTGGGCGTGGAAAGCCTTGGGTTTGGGGGAGAGTGAATACCTGGGCCAGAACAGCCGCTGCAATAAAATTTTTTTAAAACAACCAATTTCTGGGACCCCTGGGTCAATCTCATCCTGTAGAGATAAGGGAGGAGGGTAGTTCCATCCTTACCAGGGGGAATAGGAATGCCAACTGCAGCTGTCTGTTAGGTTTACAACCTCCTGGACTCTCCAGACTCCTGTGGCTATTGTTTCACAGACCTCCTAGGTTTTTCCATTAACCATCCATGTCCCATACATACTTTTCGAGTTCCCACCTGGAACAAACCTAACAGCACCCTTTTTTTAATCCAAGGATAGTGACAAAAGAGCATAAAATTGTGATTCTGAGTTTCTTACTGGGTTTGCTTTTTAAACTGCAGCATGATATTAGTTATTTCAAGAAGTGACTTACAGACAGCTCAAAATCGAATTCAACAACGAGTGGTTGGGCAAAATGATTTCTCAATAAAAGTCTTCCTAGGGTGTGTCTATGGGTGTGAAAGAAATAGCCTCTCTCTGGGATTATGTTGGCAAAAAAGAAAGGGAAGAAAGAAACACAGGCCCTAAAGGGACATAAGACTGCTATAAAGGAGCAAACCAAACAAGTGAATGTGCTCGTGTAATATTTTAGGAATGTGTTCAAGTGTGGACTTTATCTCCTCAGGCTAGCTTGCAGTTTTGACTTAAGCATGATTAAGTCACACCTGGGCTGAGGTGTACCTGGGTGAGGCTGAGCTTGCATAAGCTGAATACTTGGTGTACAATGGCAAAAAAAAAAAGGTAGCAGCACACATACAGACCCAAAGGTAAATCGAAGTCACTGCTCAGTTCTTTATAGAGTTCTTGGCTAAGGTACTTTAAAAAGATGCCCTCGTTCACGCCTGTAATCCTAGCACTCTGGGAGGCTGAGGCAGGAGCATCACTCAAGGTCAGGAGTTCAAAACCAGCCTGAGGGGCCGGGCGCTGTGGCTCACGCCTGTAATCCTAGCTCTTGGGAGGCCGAGGCGGGCGGATTGCTCAAGGTCAGGAGTTCAAAACCAGCCTGAGCAAGAGCGAGACCCCGTCTCTACTATAAACAGAAAGAAATTAATTGGCCAACTGATATATATATATAAAAAAAAAAAATTAGCCGGGCATGGTGGCACATGCCTGTAGTCCCAGCTACTCGGGAGGCTGAGGCAGAAGGATCGCTTGAGCCCAGGAGTTTGAGGTTGCTGTGAGCTAGGCTGACGCCACGGCACTCACTCTAGCCTGGACAACAAAAGTGAGACTCTGTCTCAAAAAAAAAAAAAAACCAGCCTGAGCAAGAGGAAGACCCCATCTCTACTAAAAAAATAGAAAGAAATTAATTGGCCAACTAAAAATATATAGAAAAAATTAGGCAGGCACGGCGGTGCATGCCTGTAGTCCCAGCTACTCAGGAGGCTGAGGCAGAAGGATTGCTTGAGCCCAGGAGTTTGAGGTTGCTGTGAGCTAGTCTGATGCCACAGAACAACAGAGCGATACTCTGTCTCAAATAAATAAATAAATAAATAAAAAGATGCCATTTGTTACCCTCACTCCCATTCTTTATTATGAAAAGATTTCAAGTGTAGAGAAAATAGATATGCCTTTTTGTAATACCATGTTAATAAGTTGCAGGCATCAAAATACTTTACCCCTAAATAGTTCAGCCTGTCTCCCCTAAGAATAAGGACATTTGCTCCATAATCACAATATCACTGACCAGGCATGGTGGCTCACACCTGTAGTCCTAGCACTCTGTGAGGCCGAGGCAGGAGGATTACTTGAGCTCAGGAGTTCTGATACCAGCCTGAGCAAGAGTGAGACCCACCTCCCCACCGCACCCCCTACTGTCTACTAAAAATAGAAAAAAAAAATAGCTGGGTCTGGTGGTATGTGCCTGTAGTCCCAGCTACTCAGGAGGGAGGCTGAGGCAAGAGGATGGCTTGAGCCCAGGAGTTTTAGGTTGCTGTGAGATAGGCTGTTGCCATGGAACTCTAGCCCAGGCAACAGAGAGAGACTCTGTCTCCAAAAAAAAAAAAAAATCACTATCACAACTAAGAAAACAACAATGATCCCCCAATATCATATAATATAGCCCATATTCCAGTTTCTATGATTGTACCCAGAATGTCTTTTATAGCTGTTTTTTTCTGAAGTAGGATACTATCTAGGCTTATGTATTGCATTTGTGTATTATACTTAAGAAGCAATTTAAAATATTCACTTGCTGTTTTCTATGATATTATATGGATATTATGAAGAGACAATGTTCACAGGGTGTTTTTCATTGAGAGCAGATGCTTTAGATAAGCATATCTCTATACACCAGGAAAGCCTAGAAGGAATGTCTTTTAACACAACATTGACATTATAATTGAAGCTGTATTATTAATAATTAAATAGTAATGTTTATGCTTTCTCAACTCCTGGAATACTACATAAACTTTATGGATTGTGTTGGAATCTCTGCTCAACATGACTTCTTAAGCATAATTGGTTGGGGTTTTTTTCCAGACAACAAAAAGGAACTGTTTAGTATAATAATTTATACCATGCTAGGCAAAATCTCTAGCTTGTCTTGCTTCGTATTACAAAACAAAATGAACATTGCACCCTCAGCATCTTACTCATGGTTTAAATCTAGATCCTGACCTGCTGAACTAGGCTTTATTTGTGTTAGGGGGTGAGCCAGTACACTCAGGTTTTTAGAAAAGATTTTTCCAGACAAAGATTAGAATAGAAGGAAGAAGTTTATTTACTTTTCCCAAGGTGGAAAAAGAACCAAGTGAAGGAGGTAGAGAACATAGGGAGAGGGGAACCAGGTATTCAGACTTTTTATTTAGGGGGTGAAGAAGCTTTATGGCTGTAGCCAAATTAACCAGGGTACTGCTATATCAGTTCCATTCTTTCTTCTTGGGGGTAGCTGATAACAGAAACTGAAACTGGGGCAAGATGTGAAAGTTCAAGAGTTGGCTTTCCCGCCTTTCCTCAGAGACAGGATTAGAAGGATTCTCACAGTCAGTCACTGTGGGAGACTGACTCCAGTCAGTCACATCTGGAGATGTGACTCTGCTCTTGCGATGTGGCTGAGGCTTGAAGTTTGCACACTGCTGTTCACTCAGGAACTCTTCAGACTGTAAAAAAGCAGATTCTCAAAGGCAATTTCAAAAGAGAAAGATTTATGTCTCCTTTCTGTCTGTTCAGTTCTTTTAAGAAGTTGTGCAAAACAGAACTCCTGCAGGGTGCCTGTCAGTGATAGAACTCATAGGATTGATCTTTATCTTACTACGAAATTGCGAAATTGCGGGATTAGGTATTTTCCTGTTCATTTTGCAAGGCCTCCCCTTTCAATTTGTCCTTCCCTTTTATGCCAGCCCTAGGAAAGCAGGCATTCAGCACATAATGATAACTATTCGTCTTCCAAGTTGTTACTTAATATTTAAATATTAATTAATCTTGTAAAGAAGGACAAATTTACATGATTCTCTAAAAGTCGCTAGTGGTCAATGTAACTTTTTTTATGGAGACTACTACTATATTAAATAAGATTATTTTAATTATTTTAACACTTCACAAAATATTAGGTGCTATTTAAATTACTTCTAGGGAACTACATTTAAAACAATTTCAGCATAGAGCTCTACCCTTTTAATTGAGTTCTATAATCAGTGCTGTCCTTCTAGCTCTAGTTTTTTTTGTTTTTTTTTTTTAGGGGGGAGGTCTTTAAAAAAGTAATCAAAGGCTCTAGTCTTAAAAGTCACAGAGGGCTAAAGAATTCATTACTAGAGGATTTTAATTCAATCTGTATTTATAGTAGCATCTATGGAATTCAGTTATGAAAACAAGTAATTCAAAATCTAAGCTGTTGGAACTCTAAATTATTTTGAGCCTTAAAGGAATGTGATTATGGGGCCTGAGTCAGATGTCAGGCAGCTGTAACCTAGGCAACTGTAAACTTTGCTTCCCTGATTATAATGTGGCCTCCTTCTTACCTGCACTGTTTTCTAAAATATTGTAAATGACTGAAGGGTATCTTCATTGCAGATTAACTCCCCTTTACCTTTCTCACACAAAGACTTCATAGCTATCATATTGTCTGACGATGTAATATTAAGTACACTCTTTCAAATTGTAAAGGAAATGAAAATCAGCTATAAAGAAAACAAACTAATTAATTTATTGTAATTCTTAAACCAGCCTTGTATAGAAAATGTAATCTTGTTAAATTTCTTCATCTTCTTCCTATATAAGCAAGACTTTAACTTGTAACTTTGTAGCACTGACCCCATTTCTCTGGAGTCTGTGTGTCTTGGAACAGCCATTCCCAGCTTTTCGCTTGAGTAAACTCTTTAAAACTGGATCATGAGCCTTTGGATTATTTTAGGTTGACACAGTTAAATATTGTGTTTGCTCCCAGTCAAATAAAAGATTGTTTTCCTGATCATTAAGAATCTATAGATAACTCCAAATAGCAATAGGAAGGATCTTGGGCAGCTAAATTCTAATCACTGCTCTGCCATTAATTACTTCTTTGACCTTAGAAAATACCCTTCCTAACTCCCCAGTCCCCTTACTCTTACCCACAAAATGACTCTTAAGTCTCTATGCCTACTTGCAGCTTGTAATATTCTGTTAGTCTATACAAAGGACTTGGGGGAAAATACATGAAGGCAGGGTTGTGGTTACAGGGAGAGTCAGCAAACCAGGAGGCCAAATCTGATCTGCTCCCTGTGTTTGTTTGAGTCCAACTATGTATTTTCGGAACACAAAGTCCTCAACATTCATATTATAGCAATGCTTGCTTTTTTATTATTATTATTATTTTGGCAAAAAGCACATAACAAAATTTAACAGCTAAACCATTTTTAAGAGTATAGTTCAGTAGTGGTAAGTACATTCATATTGTTGTGAAACAGATTTCATCTTGTAAAACTCAAACTCTGTACCCATTAGGCAACTCACTTTTTACCCCCAACCCCAGCCCCTGGTAACCATCATTCATCTGTTTCTATGAATTTGACTACTTCAGATACCTCATATAAGTGCAATCACACAGTATTTGTGTATGGCTTATTTTGTGATTTTTTGTGACTGACTTATTTAACGTAGCATGATGTCCTTGAAGTTGATATCCCAAATAATAAGTAACTGAGATGAGAGTCACAATAAGTTGAGGTTTATTAAGCCGAAGTTTGAGGATGCACCTTAGAAAAGCACAAACTACAGGAGCATCTGTGACCTGTGCTCTCCAAAGTGGGGTTTGGAAACTCAGAATTTTTATTTATTTATTTTTTTTTCTGAGACAGAGTCTCACTCTGTTGCCCAGGCTAGAGTGCCGTGGCGTCAGCCTAGCTCACAGCAACCTCAAACTCCTGGGCTCAAGAGATACTCCTGCCACAGCCTCCTGAGTAGCTGGGACTACAGGTATGCGCTACCATGCCAGGCTATTTTTTCTATATATTTTTAGTTGGCCAATTAATTTATTTCTAGTAGAGACGAGGTCTCGCTTTTGCTCAGGCTAGTCTCGAACTCCTGACCTTGAGCGATCCTCCCACCTTGGCCTCCCAGAGTGCTATGATTATAGGCGTGAGCCACCACGCCTGGCTTGGAAACTCAGGATTTAAGGGGAAAAGGCAAGCAGAAAAGGTGGGCAGTGAGATAAACGGTTATATTCTAATGAGGCTCTGATTAATACTCAGTGAATCTACATTTTATATAAGATAAAGCTAACATTCGAAAAAAAAAAAGACTAGAGAAAAAAGCCAATTAAGTAGCCATCTCAATGCAGGCAAGGAAGTGATTGATCTTTTCTTGTCCTTGTTCTGCATCTATGAAGATGGGCTTATAGTCAACATTGTCAAGGTGAGACTTAACAGAACCCAGGTTTAGGAATTTATTATACTTAGGTTGCTGTCCTAAGGTTATGACTGGCATGCACCTGTTTTATAGGGAGCTATATATCTTGAAAGGTTTAGGGGCAAACAAGGAATTTCCTTGTAAGCAATTTGTGAGGACAGCTATCTGGAGGGGCAAAAGGCCTTTGTCACTGTGGAAACCTGGCTTATGCATAAAGTTTTGATACAGGGTTATGAAGTCACATAATGTTATCCATTTGGGAAAAAGATGGTGGTGCTGCATGACTCAGTTCTCAGGCTTAGCTCCCTATTTGGCATAATGAGCTTGGGGATCCTGAGATTGTATTTTCCTTTACAAGGTTCATGTATGTAGTAGCATGTGACAGGATTTCATTTCCTTTTCAGGCTGAATAATACTCCATTGTATATATATACCACATTTTGTTCATTCATTCATCAATGGACATTTGGGTTGCCTCCACCTCTTGGCTATTATGAATAGCACTGCTTTGAACATAGGTGTACAAATATCTCTTTGACACCCTGGTTTTCAATTCTCTGGACTATATTACCAGAAATGAGATTGCTGGATCATATGGTACTTCTATTTTTAATTTTTTGAGAAACCTCCATATTGTTTTCCAGAGACATTGCACCATTTTACAGTCCTACCAATAGTGTAAAAGGGTTCCAATTTCTCTAGATCCTTGCCAACATTTGTTTTTTTCTTGTTTTTTTTCTAGTAGCCATCATGATGGGTGTGAGGTGATATCTCATTATAATTTTGATTTGCATTTCTGTGGTGAATCATGATGTTGAACATCATTTCATTTCCTATTGGTCATTTGTATATCATCTTTGGAGAAAGCTCTGTTCAAGTCCCTTGCCCATTTTTTAATTGATTATTTGATTTTTTTTGTTGTTGAATTGTAGAAGTTCCTTGTATAGTCTGAATATTAACCCCTTAACAGATATATGATTTGCAAATATTTTCTCCCATTCCATAGGTTGCCTTTTCACTCTGTTGATTATGCCCTTTGACGTACAAAATTAATTCATTAATTAATTTATTAATTTTTTAGAGACAGGGTCTTGCTCTGTTACCCAGGCTGGCGCACAGTGGTGTGATCATAGCTCACTGCAACCTCCCACTCCTGGGCTCAAATGATCCTCCT
Organism: Microcebus murinus; assembly: GCF_040939455.1. NCBI lineage: Eukaryota > Metazoa > Chordata > Mammalia > Primates > Cheirogaleidae > Microcebus > Microcebus murinus. Next base: position 59,960,668 of record NC_134112.1, read on the forward strand.
GCCTCAGCCTCCCGACTAGCTGGGACGACAGCCTCATGCCACCACGACTGGCTAATTTTTCTATTTTTTTCTAGAGATAGGATCTTGCTGTGTTGCTCAGGCTGGTTTCTTATCTTTTGTTTTTTTAATCTAAAAGACTGAATGATCTCAATATGATCTTCAAAATGTAAAATCTAAGCCCCAGATAAACTTAGTTACTAATGCTGATTAGTTTCATGACTTTAAAATTAAGAATTCTACCTTTTTAGAAATAATGTTTTCCATGTGGATTAATAACTGTAAATATACTGGGGAGAACTTCAAAAGTGAAGAAATTAGTCTACCATCTTTGTTATCTATTTCATGTTGAAAATTCTGTGCTTTTCTGCTTGAAGTGAATGCTCAAGGAATAAAATACACACAAGAAAGAAAGAAAGAAAGAAAAGAAAAAAGAAGAAAGAAAGAAAGAAAGAAAGAAAGAAAGAAAGAAAGAAAGAAAGAAAGAAAGAAAAGAAAAGAAAAGAAAAGAAAAGAAAAGAAAAGAAAAGAAAAGAAAAGAAAAGAAAAAAGGAAAGGAAAGAAAATTCTGTGCTTCCAAGAACATATAAGTATCCAGCACTGAGATAGCACAAGTGGGCATGTGGGCATGCTACTTTTAATCACAGTTATGAAACTTTAGATTTATTTTAAAAACAGAAAACAATAAAAATTAGTAAAAGAGGAAACTAAAGTAGCCAACATGGATTTTGTGATTAAGAATTATTAGCCTTCAGTTTTAATCCTTGTTAATTAGATTATCAGGAGAAATCCATCACTAAATTAACCAAGAGAATTTTGAGAAAACCCACCCTGATTTTCTCCAGTGAGAGAGGACCCCCCTTTGACCCCTAAGTGGTTCAAAGAATATGATTTGGATGAATATTCGTGGAAGGATACTGCTTATGAAAAGTCACTTTGTTTTGTGTTCTTAGATTTTTACTAGCATTATTTTTAATTCCAATGCAGCCAAGTTACATGGCTATGACAGGATTGGAATTTAAAGAGGAGAATGAGACATTTTCCAAAATCTAAATGCTAAATGCTGAGTGTCAATGTTGTAGGCATTGAATCTTGTTTATCCCCCTCACTTCAGGTAATTAAAGACCCTATATAATGAAGACCAAGGCCCTAAGTTAGAGATCACTTTGCTAATGACTTGTGCAATTAGTTGAACTTCTTGGATTCAGCCTATTGCCCAAAGAAAGGCCACTCAATTCCTTCCCATTATGATGACTTGCTCGCGCTGCTTTGTGGGATGTGGACTATCTCTGATGAGTGTTGCTACTTGTGGCAGTGAGTGTAGCCCTGGTCAGGATTGCCACTCACATATACAGGGCCTAAGGCAAGAGTGCTAAAGAGCCCACAGCTCACATGTCTAATTACTTAAAAGTTAGGGTCAGGCTGAACAAATGTTAAGTAAAAGATATTTGATCCTCCTACCTTGGCAAATACACCTTCACAGGGATGGCCTGAGTTCTTAGACTCCTCAGAGTTCTTGTTCAAGGCTTTATTCTGTCCAGTGATGGCCTGGATGTTACCCACGTGGACCCTGCCCATTGTGCAAGTTCCATCTGTCATAGTCCATTTGGGCTGCTATAACAAAATATCATAAACTGGGTGGTTTACAAACAACAGGAATTTATTTCTCACAGTTCTTGAGGCTGAGGACTCCAAGGTCAAGGCACTGGCAAATTCAGTGTCTGGTGAGAACTCACTCTAGGGTTCACAGATGATGACTTCTCACTGTAACTTCGCATGGAAGAGCCAAGGAAGCTTTTTCAAGCTGTTTTTATAAGGATATTAATCCCTAATCACCTCCCAAAGGCCTCACCTCCTAATACCATCACCTGGTGGGTTAGGATTTCAACGTATGAATTTAGGGGGCAAACTTTCAGGCAATAGCACCATTTATCCCCAACAAAACTGCCCCTTGGCCACCCCTGGGCCTTGGGGTGCATGCTGCAGAGGTGCCGCCTGCCCTCAGGAGGACTAACATGGGAACAAGGTTGGTGCCAGCCCTGGAGGGAAACTCGAGACCTTTTGGGCAGGACCCCAAATTCCTGTGCACCTGGAGAGTGGTTGGGGGAGGAGCTTGGGCTCCAAGCCCACATGTCTCCTTGGCACAGCTAAAGGAGGCCAGAGTAGGTTCTCAAGAGCAAGGCTTGTAGCAGAGACTCTCTTACCTGGGTCTAAGGGAGTTCCACTCTGGGACTGCAGCATGTCCTGAATTGTACACAGAATCATTCTAGAGTCAGAAACTATGAACCTCTTGTATGTAGACATGAAAAAGTTTACTTCTAGTGCTCAGCCGGTCATGTGACTCTGCCATCAGTTAACACAAATTTCAGGACTCCCCCAACCTTTTTAAAATTGCCAAACGCTTGTCCCCAGTGCCCCAACTGTGGAATATCAGTTTGCACATCTGCCTATTATTGACTAGCCATGGGACGGGCTCTAACAACGCCGTTGTCCATCCTGGTGAGCCATTTTAAGGATGTCAGGGCAAGGGCACATAACCTGTCCCTGGAGGTCAAGAAGGGAAAGTTTGTTACCCTTTGTGAGGCCGAGTGACCCACGTTTGGAGTGGGGTGGCCCAGGGAGGGCTCGTTTGATGCCTCCTTGATCGAAAAGGTAAAAGGGGTGGTATTTGGCCACCACGGCCACCCTGATCAGATCCCCTATATTGTGGTCTGGCAAGACTTGGTTCGAGACCCGCCACCTTGGCTGAAGGCCCTCCTACCAGCCCCGAGGGGAAAGGTGGAAGTTCTGGCAGTTAAAGAAGTCAGAAAGGAGGGGGCGCGGAGTCCAAGGTCCGTTGGGACGCCAGTGTTGTTGGACTCCAATCTCTACCCAGACCTAGCAGGTCTCGAATGGAGCACGCCTCCACCATATAACCCTGGGGCAGCCTCTGCGGCTCTCCCGGCCCAGGCGGATGTGGGACCACCGGCAGCAGGGCCGGCCTATGGGACCAGACAGTGGGCTGGCCGAGTCCCAGATCTGGAGCCCGTAAAGGCGCTCCCTCTAAGGGCAGTGGGACCCCTGGGGGAGGATAGAGCACAGACATTCCAATATTGTCCCTTCTCTACCAGTGATCTTTATAATTGGAAATCTCAAAACTTGAACTTCTCCGAGAATCCGAGAGACCTAATTAATCTTTTAGACTCTGTTCTTTTCACTCATCAGCCCACCTGGGATGACTACCAGCAGTTGCTTAAGGTGCTCTTCACAACGGAGGAAAGAGAAAAGATTCAGGGGGAGGCACGGAAGCTGGTTCCGGGGGAGGACGGCAGACCTACTACAAACCCGCGAACAATTGACTGAACTTTTCCCCTTGAATGGCCGCTTTGGGACTACAATGAGGCTGAAGGTAGGGAGCGTCTCCGGGTCTACCGCCAGACTCTGATGGCCGGTCTCCGTATGGCGGCGCGAAAGCCGACCAATTTGGCTAAGGTAGGAGATGTTCGTCAGGGGCCAGAGGAGAGCCCGGCAGCATACTTAGAGAGGATCATGGATGGGGGGCGGAGCAAGATGGCGGACGAATAACACCGCCAGACAGAGGGTCTCTGCAGAAAAGACCGATTCTAGCAGAAACTAGAGAAAAGAAGCAAGAAGACGAGCATACAGCGGACAAGGGCCGGAAGGAGGGGTACCTGAGACCCCGGGAGACTCCACGGGAGGAGGCTGCGGAGGAGAACTGGAGGCTGAGACCACCGGAGCAGCCCGGAGACCAGCGGCAAGGGTAGGTGGATTTGCTATTTCCCCTCCCCTGCATTCGGGACTGCTGGTGGGCTCCCCAGCGGGTGGAGAGACCTGCGGACATCAGCCCAGAGACTGCCGCCGCCTGCCAACGGTGAGCCTGTAACAGACGTGGCACCAGGTTCCCAACTTCCTCCGGGCACCTCTGTGGGCACGGAGAGCCGCGCGGCAGGCGCCATATTGCCTCCTCCTCCTCTCCGCCGACCCTACCCGCGGCTGCCCAGAGAGACAATATAGCCACCAGCCGGAGGCACCTCCAGGGAACGGGACCTTCCCGTTTGGGACCCCGCCCGCCCTCCCAGGTGCTGCTGGCACCTTGTTCCCAGGAAAACGGTGCCGACTCAGAGGCTGAGAGACATAGACCCAGCTTGGGCTCCCTGTGGGTGAATTAGGACCGGAAACCCTCTCCCTGGTGGGAATACAGTTTGAACTCTGGGACCCAGAGGTCGGACCTGCAGACCAGATCCCCTGCACCGAGGGCTAGCATTGCCCGGGGCACAGAAGGATTATACGTGAACAGCCTACTGAGGTCTGTGTGCCTCCAGGGGCGGATCGGAGTCCTAGAGGTCTGTGTGCCTCCAGGGGCGGATCGGGCGGAACGTCCCAGGAGGAGGCCGTGCGCCCAACCCAGGTGGCGTTCCTGTGCAGGGAACCTCCCCGCCGGCATCACAGTCCGGGGAGGCCTGGTGGCTTGTGGTCTGGCCTGCTGGCAGAGGCTCAGGAGTAGCTGCGGAGTTGGGGAGGGTGGAAAGAAGCGAGGCCTGCTGCAGACTGTGGGTCTCAGACAGCCCCACCCCCACACCCAGACTTTCTGGCTGAGCGGGACCATCCCAGCCCCGCCCTGACAGCAGAGAACAGAACTTTGACCCCTGCTAACGGCCTGAGGGCAGGCTTACCCAACCCAGCTCCGCCCAGAACGAGAGCTGATAACAGGACTCAAAATCAACACCATAGCCTGTTCCTCCAAGCAAACGCCACCTACTGACAGGGACAGCATCTTGCACAGCCTTTCCACGGTACCCACTGACTCAATATACAGGGAGTGGTCCAATTTCACCCACAGGCACCACCTAACGCCTCAGAAACTAAACAAGGTGTGTGAATACCCAAACAATAACCTAAGGAAAGAAACAACAACTGATCGACATGGGAAGAAATCAGCGAAAGAACTCAGGAAATATGAAGAACCAAATGGAAAACACACCCCCAAGGAGGAGCACCAGCCCCCTAGAAACGGACACCGACCAAAATCAGGCAACCAATATGACAGAAAAGGAATTTCGTATGTGGATCATAAGAACACTCACCCAGCTGCAACAACAACTCAATAACCAACACCAAGAAAACACAAAAAACCTCCAAGAAATGGAACAAAGGTTCAACAAAGAGATTGACACAGTGAAGAAAACTTTAACCGAAGTCCTGGAGATGAAGAATCAACTCAGAGAACTACAAAATACTGTGGAAAGTCTCAAGAACAGGGTGGATCAAGCAGAAGAAAGAATCTCAGAGCTTGAAGATAACACCTTCCAATTAAATAAATCAGTCACAGAAATACAGCAGAGAAACAAGAGAAAAGATCAAAGTCTACAAGAGCTGTGGGATTATGTGAAAAAACCGAACGTGAGGGTCATAGGTTTAGCCGAAGGGGAGGAAGACAGCACTCAAGGGCTGGACAAGCTTTTTGAAGATATAATAGAGGAAAATTTCCCAGGTCTTGCTCAAAATCTCGATATACAAGTTCAAGAAGCCCAGAGGACCCCTGGGAGATTCAATGCAAACAGGAAGACGTCACGTCATGCAGTCATCAGACTGACCAAAGTATCAACTAAAGAGGCCCTTCTAAGAGCTGTAAGACAAAAGAAGCAAGTGACATACAAGGGAAAGCCAATTCGAATAACATCAGACTTCTCTAATGAGACTTTACAAGCAAGGAGAGACTGGGGCCCCATTCTCACTCTTTTGAAACAAAACAATGCCCAGCCTAGAATATTATTCCCTGCAAAACTAAGCTTCATATATGAAGGAGAAATAAAAACATTCGCAGACAAGCAAAGGCTCAGAGAATTCACCAAGACAAGACCAGCCCTACAAGAAGTACTTAAAACAGCATTATGCACGGAACATCATAATAATAATCCACGGATATAAAAACAACCAAAACCCAAAGATATTAAAGGCCAGATATTACAATGGCTCAAGACAGAAATCATAGCAACAACATCCAACCCAACAGAATGATCAGCAATCTACCTTACCTATCAGTTCTCTCAATAAATGTGAATGGCTTAAACTCTCCACTCAAGAGATATAGGCTGGCTGAATGGATAAGAAAATACAGGCCAAGTATATGCTGTCTTCAGGAAACACATTTAACCTGCAAGGATGCACATAGACTAAAAATAAAAGGGTGGAGATCAATATTCCAAGCAAATAGAAGCCAAAAGAAGGCTGGTGTGGCAGTTCTAATTTCAGACGATTTAGTTTTTAAACCAACAAAAGTAGTAAAAGACAAAGAGGGTCATTATATAATGGTGAAGGGCACAGTCCAACAAGAAGAGATAACAATTTTAAATATATATGCACCCAACTTAGGTGCACCCAGATTCATAAAGCAAACCTTACTGGAGCTAAGCAAATGGATTAATAGCAACTCCATAATCGCCGGGGATTTCAACACCCCACTGACGGCACGAGACAGATCCTCCAAACAGAAAATTAATAAAGAAATAATGGACTTAAACAAAACTCTAGAACAATTGGGTCTGACAGACATCTACAGAACATTCTACCCAAAATCCACTGAATATACGTTCTTCTCATCAGCTCACGGGACATTCTCTAGGATTGACCATATCCTAGGACACAAAGAAAATCTCAAGAAATTTAAAAAAATAGAAATCATACCATGTACCTTCTCAGATCACAGTGGAATAAAACTAGAAATCAACCCTAACAGAAACTCACATTTCTACACAAAAACGTGGAAATTAAACAACCTCCTACTAAATGATTACTTCGTAAATGAAGAAATCAAGACGGAAATAAAAAACTTCTATGAAGAAAACGACAATGGAGAGACAAGTTATCAACTCCTCTGGGACACAGCTAAAGCAGTTCTGAGAGGAAAGTTTATCTCCATAAATGCCTATAACCAAAAGGCAAGAAGATCACAAATAGACAATCTAATGAAACGACTCAAAGAGCTGGAAAAAGAAGAACAGACCAACCCCAAACCCAGCAGAAGAAGTGAAATCAACAAGATCAAATCAGAACTAAACGAAATTGAAAACAGGAAAGCTATTCAGGAGATTAATAAAACAAAAAGTTGGTTCTTTGAAAAAATAAACAAGATTGACACGCCGTTGGCTAAGCTAACGAAAAGCAGAAAAGAGAAATCTCTAATAAGCTCCATCAGGAATAAAAAAGGAGATATCACAACTGATCCCAAAGAGATACAAGATACAATTTATGAATACTACAAAAATCTTTATGCACACAAACTGGAAAATGTGGAGGAAATGGACAAATTTCTAGAAACACACAGCCTCCCTAGGCTCAACCAGGAAGAAATAGATTCCCTGAACAGACCAATCTCAACAGCTGAAATAGAAACAGCAATTAAAAATCTCCCTAAAAAGAAAAGTCCCGGTCCAGATGGCTTCACACCTGAATTTTACCATACTTACAAAGAAGAACTAGTACCTATCTTGCAGAAACTATTCCACAACATCGAGAAGAACGGAAACCTCCCCGACACCTTTTATGAAGCGAATATTACCCTGATACCAAAACCAGGAAAGGATGCAACAAAAAAAGAAAACTACAGACCAATATCCCTAATGAATATAGATGCAAAAATTTTCAACAAAATCTTAGCTAACCGAATACAGACACTTATCAAAAAAATAATCCACCACGACCAAGTGGGCTTCATCCCAGGGATGCAGGGATGGTTCAACATACGTAAATCTATAAATGCAATTCACCACATAAACAGAAGCAAAAACAAAGATCACATGATCCTTTCAATAGATGCAGAAAAAGCTTTTGACAAAATTCAACACCCTTTCATGATACGAACACTTAAGAAAATAGGCATAGAAGGGACATACCTAAAAATGATACAAGCCATATATGACAGACCCATAGCCAACATCATACTGAATGGGGAAAGATTGAAATCATTCCCACTTAGAACTGGAACCAGACAAGGCTGCCCACTATCTCCACTTCTGTTCAACATAGTGCTGGAAGTCTTGGCTACAGCAATCAGACAAGAAAATGGAATCAAAGGTATCCAAATAGGGGCAGAAGAGATCAAACTTTCACTGTTTGCTGATGATATGATATTGTATCTAGAAAACCCCAAGGATTCAACCAAGAAACTCCTGGAACTGATCAATGAATTTAGTAAAGTCTCAGGATACAAAATTAATACACAGAAATCAGAGGCATTCATATATGCCAACAACAATCTAATTGAGAACCAAATCAAAGACTCAATTCCCTTCACAATAGCAACAAAGAAATTAAAGTACCTAGGAATATATTTAACCAAAGAGGTAAAAGACCTCTACAGGGAGAACTATGAAACACTGAGGAAGGAAATAGCAGAGGATGTAAACAGATGGAAATCCATACCATGCTCGTGGATCGGCAGACTCAATATCATCAAAATGTCTATACAACCCAAACTGATCTACAGATTCAATGCAATACCTATTAAAATCCCATCAGCATTCTTCACAGATATAGAAAAAATAATTTTACGCTTCGTATGGAACCAAAGAAGACCCCGAATATCAAGAGCAATTCTAGGCAACAAAAACAAAATGGGAGGCATTAATATGCCAGATATCAAACTATACTACAAAGCTGTAGTAATTAAAACAATATGGTATTGGCACAAAAACAGGAATATTGACCAGTGGAACAGATGTGAGAATCCTGATATAAAACCATCCTCATATAGCCATCTCATCTTTGACAAAGCAGACAAAAACATACGCTGGGGAAAAGAATCCCTCTTCAATAAATGGTGCTGGGAAAACTGGATAGCCACCTGTAGAAGGCTAAAACAGGACCCACACCTTTCACCTCTCACAAAAACCAACTCACGCTGGATAACAGACTTAAACCTAAGATATGAAACTATTAGAACTCTAGAGGAAAAAGTTGGAAACACTCTCCTAGACATCGGCCTGGGCAAAGAGTTTATGAAGAAGTCCCCAAAGGCAATCACAGCAGCAACAAAAATAAATAAATGGGACATGATCAAACTACAAAGCTTCTGCACAGCCAAAGAAATAGTCATGAAAGTAAACAGACAGCCTACAGAATGGGAGAAAATTTTTGCATCCTATGCATCCGATAAGGGACTGATAACTAGAATATACTTAGAACTCACGAAAATTAGGAAGAAAAAATCAAATAACCCCATTAAAAAGTGGGCAAAGGACTTGAACAGAAATTTTTCTAAAGAAGACAGAAGAATGGCCAACAAACATATGAAGAAATGCTCAACATCTCTAATCATCAGGGAAATGCAAATCAAAACCACAATGAGATATCACTTAACCCCAGTGAGAATGGCCTTTATCAAAAAATCTCCAAACAATAAATGCTGGCGTGGTTGCGGAGAGAGAGGAACACTCCTACACTGCTGGTGGGACTGCAAACTAGTTCAACCTCTGTGGAAAGCAATATGGAGATACCTTAAAGCGATACAAGTGAATCTACCATTTGATCCAGCAATCCCATTGCTGGGCATCTACCCAAATGATCCAGTGACACTCTACAAAAAAGACACCTGCACTCGAATGTTTATAGCAGCACAATTCATAATTGCAAGGCTGTGGAAACAGCCCAAGTGCCCATCAATCAAAGAATGGATTAATAAAATGTGGTATATGTCCACCATGGAGTACTATTCAGCTCTAAGAAACAATGGTGATATAGCACACCTTATATTTTCCTGGTTAGAGCTGGAACCCATACTACTAAGTGAAGTATCCCAAGAATGGAAAAACAAGCACCAGATATATTCTCCAGCAAACTGGTATTAACTGAGTAGCACCTAAGTAGACACATAGGTGCTACAGTAATAGGGTATTGGGCAGGTGGGAGGGGGGAGGGGGGCGGGTATATACATACATAGTGAGTGAGATGTGCACCATCTGGGGGATGGTCATGATGGAGACTCAGACTTTTGGGGGGAGGGGGGGAATGGGCATTTATTGAAACCTTAAATTCTGTACCCCCATAATATGCCAAAATAAAAAAAAAAAAAAAAAAAGAGAGGATCATGGAGGCCTTCCAGAAGTACACTCCCATAGATCCCACTATGGAAGAGAGTAAGGCAGCTGTTATGATGGCGTTTGTCAATCAGGCGGCCCCCGACATTTAGGCGCAAGGTGCAGAGAATAGATAGATTGGGCGAGAAGACTCTGCAGGACCTGTTAGAAGTGGCGGAGAAGGTCTATAACAATAGAGAGACGCCAGAAGAGAGGTTAGAGAGGATCAGGATAGAAGATAGAAAATTCCAAGCTGGGGAAGCACAGAAAGCAAACAGAGAGATGGCTAAAATCCTGCTAGCCGCCACAAGAGTGGGGGCAGATAGGGTCAGAGGATAGGGAAAGGCCCCGGCGGAAGAGGCTAGGAAGGATCAATGTGCCAATTGCAAAGAGCATGGACATTGGGCCTGAGAGTGCCCCAAAAGAAAGGGGGGCGAAGACTTGGAGGTCCTGAAAAAGTCATGGTTGCAGGACAGGTGACAGACGAATAGGGAAGATGGGGTTCGGTCCCCCTCCCTGAACCTAGGGTAACTTTGCAAGTGGAGGGGAACCCAGTCAGCTTCCTCACAGATACAGGAGCAGAACATTTGGTACTAACGGAAGACACAGGAAAATTGTCCAGTAAGACCAGTTGGGTGCAGGGGGCAACAGGAGCCAAACTATATCGGTGGGCCACATGGCAGAGATTGGATTTGGGTTCAGGAAAAACTCGCCTATCCTGTTCAACAAGGCCCTCCATGATGACCTTGGGTTTGCGAAAAAGGCTCCACCTCTGTATGAAGGGCGTAAGGCGGGGCGAGCATGGGAGTGGACTGTGCAAATGGAAGACACTTTTCAGGCCCTGAGGGCAGCCATGCTGGAAGCCCCGGCCCTAGCACTCCCTGATCCTACAAAAGAGTTTCACCTGTTCATAGATGAGAAGAGGGGAATAGTCAAGGGGGTACTCACGCAGGCCCTAGGACCCTGGAAGAGACGGTGGCGTACTTGTCAAAAAAAACTAGATCCAGTGGCGGTGGGGTGGCCAACGTGCTTGTGAATCATCGCAGCCATGGCCCTGTTGGTCAAAGACGCTGATAAGCTCACCCTAGGGCAGCGGCTGCAGATCACCACCCACACGCCATAGAGGGGGTTCTGAAGCAGCCACCGGGACGGTGGATCACAAATGCGAGGCTGACTCATTACCAAGGGCTTTTGCTGGACGCACCTCGCATTGAGTTCCAGACCCCTGCCACCTTGAATCCGGCTACGCTTCTGCCAACCCCCGATGCAGCCGCACCTGAACGTGATTGCCTTGAGATCCTAGCCGAGACCCAGACGACTTGTAGAGACTTGAAGGATCACCCCCTTCCAGGTAGCGACCTGACCTGGTTCACGGACGGAAGCAGTTTCATCCAGGACGGACACAGGTACGCAGGGGCAGCCATAGTAGATGACCAAGGTAAACTTGTCTGGGTGGCATGCCTTCCGCAAGGGACATCTGCTCAGAAGGCAGAACTAATAGCGCTGACGGAGGCTCTTAGCCGGGCCCGAGGAAAAAGGCTGACGGTGTACACTGACAGCCGCTTTGCCTTTGGGACTGTGCACATACATGGGGCCCTCTACAGGGAAAGGGGCTTCATCACGGCAGAGGGAAAGGAAATTAAGCACAAGCCTGAAATACTCCACCTACTAGAGGCTGTTTTGCTGCCAAAGGCAGTGGCGGTAGTCCATACCCCGGGACACCAGAGCGGGGATTCCATGGAAGCACGGGGCAATCGGAGAGCAGACGTGAAGCTAAGAAGGCTGCAGAAGACACTCCGCAGCCAAACATCCTGCACCTTAGCCTGCCACCCCCAGGCATGGGACGGTTGCCTCCTCTGCCGGACTATTCCAGTGTAGATGAGTTCTGGGCCTCAGAGCAGCTACGTGAAGATGGCTGGTTGCGGGACAAAGGGCATCGCCTAATAGTGCCAGAACTCTTAAGACACCACCTGTTAAAGCACCTGCATCAGATCACACATCTAGGGAAGAGAAAGATGCTGCAACTGCTGGACACTGCTCAACTAAGGTTCAAGTCACAAGGACGGGTTCCAGATGACATCGTCAAAAGTTGCCGAGCCTGTCAGGTCATGCAGCCGGGGAGGACCAGAGGGACCCACGCAGGTACGAGGGAAAGGGGGAGGCAGCCAGGACTATTTTGGGAAGTGGATTTCACAGAGGTCAAGCCTAGAAAATATGGGTACCGATATTTACTGGTCATAGTAGATACGTTTTCCAGATGGGTAGAAGCCTTCCCTACGAAAGGAGAAACAGCTTTGACAGTAGCTAAGAAAATATTAGAAGAAGTAGTCCCCAGGTATGGACTGCCGGAAGGGATAAGATCAAATAATGGACCTGTGTTTGTCAGTCAGGTTAGTCAAGGGCTGGCCCGGGCTATGGGGATAGATTGGAAATTACATTGTGCATATAATCCCCAGAGCTCTGGGCAGGTAGAGTGAATGAATAAAACAATAAAGGAGACCCTGACTAAATTGGCCCTGGAGACTGGCGGAGACTGGGTGACCCTCCTTCCCTTCGCCCTGTTCCGAGACCGGAACACCCCTTATCACTTGGGTTTAACCCCTTTTGAAATCCTGTACGGCACACCCCCTCCTGTAGTTCCTAGGATGAGCCCTGAGGCTCTTCCGGGACATCCCAAAGAAGTGTTACAAGCGGTGCAGGCTCTGCAACGTGTCCACAGTCAAGTATGGCCGGGCCTCCGTGCTATCTACCGGCCTGAGGAGGAGGGTGCCGGACACCCGTTTCACCCACACCAGCCAGGGGACTGGGTGTGGGTGAAACGGCATAACAACAGAACCCTCGAGCCGAGGTGGAAGGGCCCCTATCAAATTATTCTTTTTACCCCCACTGCTCTTAAGGTGGATAGAATAGTAGCGACCTGGCTACACCACTCCCACGTGAGACCTGCTAATAAAAAAGACCAGGAGCGGTGCCAGGACCAGTGGAAAGCAACTACAGACCCGAAGAATCCTCTGAAGACCAGACTGACCCGGGTGGCGGCGACAGCCCAGGACCGCTGACACAGACTTGGACTGGGGTTGTGGCATCTAAAGATTGACTGGGTGACAAACATGGACAGGTCGCAGTGGGGGGTTGGTTATTGTGTTTTGGGGATGTTGTGTTTTTGGTCCAATGTTTTTGGGATAGAGACCTACAGCTGTACTTACCGCCCCGAACCCCCACTAACCCCATAACCTTACATGGGTCTAAAGATTACTGTATAATGGTGTTAGTGTTCCCAAAAATAATATACCACACTGAGGAGACAATGTATGAGGGCATAGTAGGGTGAAGAGTCACCAACCTAATTTTTAAAAGAAAAAGAGAGCCCATCACAGCCATAACCCTGGCTACTCTTTTTGGCTTAGGGACAATAGGAGCAGGAACTACTATCTCTTCTCTGGCAATGCAGCAAAGAGGGTTTAATACTCTGAGGGCAGCTGTTGATGAAGATATTGCAAGGATAGAAGATTCAATTTCACACCTAGAAAAGTCACTAACCTCCCTATCCGAGGTAGTGCTCCAGAACCAGAGGGGGTTAGATCTAGTATTCCTCCAGTAAGGAGGACTGTGTGCTGCCCTCAAAGAAGAATGTTGTTTCTATGCAGACCATACAGGAGTTGTCAGAGAATCTATAGCTAAGGTCAGGGAAGGGCTTGCCCGCCGCAAACGGGAATATGAACAGCAAGCAGGTTGGTTTGAGTCTTGGTTTAACAGTTCCCCCTGGTTAACAACGCTACTATCTACTCTACTAGGCCCACTCGTTACGCTAATCTTAGTCCTTACTTTCACGCCAAGTGTAATTAACAGCTTTTGTAACAGATAAACACTGTCCAGCTACTAGTATTGCAACAATATCAGCAGCTATGGTCAAGTGCTATAGAACTAGAGTACCTAAGAGACCTTGAGGACGAGCAGGAGTGCTCGTCTGCTACCTAGAGAAAGGGGGGAATGTAGGGCAGAGGAATTTTTAGGGCAGAGGAAGGGCAGAGGAATTCTTCTAATTGTCGGGAATTTACTTGGGTGGGGCAATGAGCTAACCGCAAACCTTTGCTTCTGGTCATTGCCTGCTTGCTACACCGCTGTAGGGGGAATTATGGGATGAGGTCATTGAAGCACAGGCGACTGGCCCATCAGGCAATAAAGGGCAACCAACCTGCCAATTATTTCAAAAGGCAATAGTGGGCAACCAATCATTTTAAAGGTCAACGCATGATCCATGCGTAGTCGGCTTGTGCGCAGCTTGTGCACCATGGGGATAAAAGGCATGCCGTTGTTCCGGTCGGGGTCCTTGCCTGCGAGAGTGGCCACTGCGTTGGTGCTCTGGGGCTTGGACCCTGGCTAGCCAGAAAATAAACCTCCTCTTGTGTGATTGCAAAAAAAAAAAAAAAAAAAAAAAAATTGCCAAACGCATTTCTAGCACAATGTTAATTCAACTGGGATGACATTTATTATGAGCAGAGGGAGAAAAGACTATTGCTTTCTTCCCTGAAAAGATCAGACCAAAAACCCCTCAGGCATTTCTGATTCTCCACAGACTGAATAATTAATGAGGGCTACTTGTCCCAGCCTTTCCCATCTTTCTTTGAATTCCCAAATCCTCAGGCACAAACAGTTATGTATGTGCTGCATGACAGTCCAATTTGAGGACTGTCATATGATGGTATATATTTATATTGTATATATATTCATTCATGGGCCTTGGCACCTAATTCCCATAGCTAATGTTATAATGTTGGGATGATTTAGGCCTTAGAAGCAGGCCTCAGAAAACAGAATCTCTCTTTCTAGAACCTTCTCCTTCCCGTCTTTCACCTGACCAAGCCTGGACTCTAATCTGATTGTGGGTCAGAAGAACCTCATTCCAGAAAGGGTCCTACTCCCATACCCTGGAGGAAGGAATGTTGCACTGAGAGCCCAGAAGAATTTGAATAGACAGGCCTTCCTGGGTTTCCCCACTCAGTCTATTATATTACTTCATGCCCTTTTTTGTCCAGTCACATTTCTACATCATTTTCAATAATGCCTATCCAATGAAGTCTCCACAAATGGTCCAAGAGGACAGGGTTTGAAGAGCTTCTGGATAGCTGAATGCATGGAAGTTCCTGGAAGGCGGTTCAGCCAGGGAGGGCATGGAAATCCCATACCTCTTTCCCCATATCTCGTCTTATGTATCTCCTTATCCATATCCTTTGTAATATCTGTTATAATAAACCAGTAATCATGTTTCCCTGAATTCTAGCAAATTAATTAAACCCAAAGAAGGGATCATGGTACAAGGGACGGCCTTGTAAATATAGGTGGGAACCCTAACTTGAAGGTGGTTGGTCAGAAGTTCCAAAGGCCTGGACTCATTACTGGTGCCTAAGGGGGGACAGTCTTGGGGACTGAGCCCTCACCCTGTGAGATCTGATGCTGTATTCAAGGTAGTGTCAGAATTGAATTGGAGGACACCCTGCTGGTGTCTGCTATAGAACTGATTATTGATTGATTGCAGGTGGGGAAAAATTTCCACATATTTTGAGGTCATAGAAGATTTTTCTGTTGATTGTTGTTATTGAGTGAGAGAATAGGGAAAAAAGCACTTTAAGAAGGTATGTTATTTTACTAACAGGAACTAAGAATATTGTTCTCTGTGGTAAATTTAATAATCCCCTTCACCACCTACAACCAAATATCCACTTCCTAATCCCGAGAATCCGTGAATGTTACCTTATATTGCAAAAGAGTCTTTCAGAGTGATTAAATTAAAGACCTTGAGGTGGATAGATTAGCCTGGATTACCCAGACTGGCTGGCCCGAATAGTAATCACAAGGGTCTTTGTAAAAGGGAGGCAAGAAGGTCAAAGGAGGAAAGAGGCAACGTGACAACAGCACAGAGGTTGGCGGGTTGCGGCCACGGCCAGCACACGTGGGCAGCCTCTAGAGACTGGAACAAGCAAGGAACAGATTGTCCCCTGGAGTCTCTAGAAGGAACCAGTCCTGCTGACACCTTGACTTTAGCTCAGTGACACTGATTTCAGATTTTCATCTCCAGACTATTGTGTTGTCTTGAGTCATCAAATGAATGCAGTCTTCTTTAAGCGGTCTTGAAATGTATTATAAAATATACACAAATTATTTGGCAAATTAGCATGAATAGACATAGGATTATAGATCTAAACTCCATACCGTGACTCTTAGCTTGAGCTAGACCTGTGGCAAGACATTTTACCTTTGAATTTCACATCCACGTGTTATTGCTGTTACAATCTCTCTCCAGCCTCCCTGTTTACCATGAAACCTGTACGTTGACCACATGCATATTCAAGCTCATGCACACTTTGTTTCTTCTGCCTGGAATTTTCTTCCCAGTCTTCACCCCCAAACACTCTGATTCATCCCTCAACACTCAAATCAAGACTCATCTCCTTTGAGAGGCTGTCCCACCTGCCCAAAGCACAATAGTCATCCCTGCCTTGGTGCTTTCATAGAACTTTTAAAGCAGTTAACAAATTACAGTGTCATTATTTGTTTCCATTTCTGTTTACCAAACCACAATGTGGGCTACTCATATGCCAATGCTCTGTCTGATACACATTTATACCCGTAGCACCTACTTCTGTGCCTGGCACAAACACTCAAATTGTGTCTATGTAATGTAGGGATAAGGCAAAAAGAAGGTGGTCAAGAGAGCCTAAATGCAGCCATTTTGACTGATACCCTACCCATCCTGAACAAGGAAGTCTCCAGCAAGTCACCACCCTGGACCACCCAAGGATAGATACATTACTAAACTGAATGCCTTACAAACTGTTCGTGCTTACCTTTCTGTGACAGCAATTTATGATTAATGTTTACAGCCTGACCACAGGACAATGCTGGTCTCGTACAGAGTTTTTAAATGTTTAAAAACGTTGCCATTACCCCAGAAAGGGTCCCCCTCTTACTTGGAAAAGGACCGCTACTCTGTAGACTAGGATCTGTTGTCTGTCCCTCCCAATACACTTTCTGTCGTTAATTGGCTTGCACCAAAATTCTTTCCCACGCAAAGCAGAGAACCCACTGTCAAGTTCAGGGGGCCTTCTTCCCTTCCGTGAGACAGCCTCTGTATCATATGGACTGAATAAATAGGTGAATAATTATTCCCTGAATTCTGAAGAGCCTACTTGAGGGTGAGCAGGGGTGGTAAGTAAGGAGGGACAGAGGTAAAGGACAAAGGCACAGGAAATGAATGGTTCAGCAAGACATCTAGAGTCCTGGAGAAAAAGACCAGGCTGATTTGTGTGATGATTTAATTCAAGGCTATCCTCATACTCATTGTACATGCAATTTAGCAACTCTCTTGACCTTGCTTCAAAGTCAGTGTCTAAGTGGAGTTAACTGTATGAGCTACCTCATGCAGCAATCTGCTGATTAGAAGCTCTTTACTGGGGTAGATGGCAGGCAGCCACACACGATTTGTCGGCTCTGCATCCTTGCATGGCTCTGGGCAGAGGCTGACAGCTTTAGAATTTTAAAATAGCTAGTTAACAACTCTGTCCTTATAGACCATTCTGAGTAACAACTCATAAAACTATCTATATTCAGTTTTTCTTCTTAGGCATAAAAAATGCCCTCTCCCTACCCTTTGAGTACTCCAGATATATATTCTTGTATCTTTTTCTTGAAACAGAGAACAAAGTACAAACCCACTCTGACAACCTTCTTTCTGCAGAAAAGAGGTTATCAATTCCCCACACCTAGAAAACCTATGAAATCACACTTTTCACAATATATAGACTGATGTTAATTTACAAGGTGTCTTTGATCATGCATCACCCCTTAAGATGTAGTTAGCTCTGTGTGTTTCTTTGCTATTTTATACCATATACTTGTGTTGATTTAGAATTTTACATTTCAGATTCAGCTTTTTTTTAAGTGCCACTTACAAAACATTTTCCACATGCCAGACAATAGCTAAGTGCATTACAATTCTTATTTAATCCTTATAACAAATTCAAGCGCTAAGCCTTATCATACCCTTTTTACAGATGAAAAAGCGGAGATGTGAGAGGCTAATTAACTTTACTGAAGGCAGAAGGCTAGTAAGATGTGGAGGCAAGACTTAGGCCCATGCCTGTTGGATGGAGAGATCCTATTAGAGTATTCTCTTTCTTGTTTTCCACAATATTAATGTGACATTATATTGCTTAAAAAATACCATTCTGTAATTAGCAATAGCCTGGGGGGTGGAATTTTAAAATATAATCCTTATTTCCAAAGTCAGAATTTCCAAAATTTCCACTAAAAAGCAAAGTGCTATGAACTGGCTCTTTTTCATGGCGCCTCAGGGGCAATCAGCTGCTTCACTATGAAGCTGAATATCTCCTTCCCAGCCACTGGCTGCCAGAAACTCATTGAAGTGGACGATGAACGCACACTTTGTACTTTCTACGAGAAGCGTATGGCCACGGAAGTTGCTGCTGACGCTCTAGGTGAAGAATGGAAGGGTTACGTGGTCCAAATCAGTGGTAGGAACAACAAGCAAGGTTTCCCCTTGAAGCAGGGTGTCTTGACCCATGGCCGTGTTCGCCTGCTACTGAGTAAGGGGCATTCCTGTTACAGACCAAGGAGAACTGGAGAAAGAAATCACAAATCTGTTCTGGTTGTATTGTGGATGCCAACCTGAGCGTTCTCAACTTGGTTTTTGTAAAAAAAGGAGAGAAGGGTATCTCCTGACTGATACACTACAGTACCTCGTCGTCTGGGGCCCAAAAGAGCTAGCAGAATCTGCAAACTCTTCAATCTGTCTGAAGAAGATGATGTTCAACAATATGTTGTGAGGAAGCCCTTAAACAAAGAAGGTAAGAAACCTAGGACCAAAGCACCCAAGATTCAGCGACTTGTAACTCCACGTGTCCTGCAACATAAACAACAGCGTATTGCTCTGAAGAAGCAGTGTACTAAGAAAAATAAGGAAGAGGCTGCAGAATATGCTAAACTTTTGGCCAAGAGAATGGAAGCCAAAGAAAAGCACCAGGAACAGCTTGCCAAGAGACGTAGGCTGTCCTCTCTGAGAGCATCTACTTCTAAGTCTGAGTAAAGCCAAAAATAAGATTTTTGGGGTTAAATAATAAATAAGACCATATCCAAAAAAAAAGTGCTATGAACTGAATTGTGTTCCTCCCATCCACAAATTCATATCTTTTTTTTTTTTTTTTTTTTTTTTTTGAGATAGAGTCTCGCTTTGTTGCCCAGGCTAGAGTGAGTGCCGTGGCGTCAGCCAAGCTCACAGCAACCTCAAACTCCTGGGCTCAAGCGATCCTCCTGCCTCAGCCTCCTGAGCAGCTGGGACTACAGGCATGCGCCACCATGCCCGGCTAATTTTTTGTATATATATTAGTTGGCCAATTAATTTCTTTCTATTTATAGTAGAGACGGGGTCTCGCTCTTGCTCAGGCTGGTTTTGAACTCCTGACCTCGAGCAATCTGCCCGCCTCGGCCTCCCAGAGAGCTAGGATTACAGGCGTGAGCCACCGCACCCGGCCCACAAATTCATATCTTAAAGCTCTATCCCCCAATGTGGCTATATATAAAGAGAGAGTCTTCAGGAGGTAATTAAGGTTAAATGAGGTCATAAGTGTGGGATCTTAATCCCATAGGACTGTGGTCTTATAAAAAGAGGAAGAGAGAGAGATCTTTTCCCGCCCCCACCTTTCCTGCCTGGCATGTGAGGACACAGTGAGAAGGTGGCTGTCTGCAAGCAAGGAAGAATGTCGTCACCAGAAACCAACCATGCTGGCATCCTGATCTCCAGAACTGTGAGAAAATTAATTTCCGTGGTTTGAGCCATGCAGCCTGTGGCATTTCATTGTGGCAGCCCGAGCAGACTAATGCACAAAGGCACCACCACCATCAGGTAGTACGTATTTACCAGCTTGGTGGGTGGAACTGTGTACTCCCTGTGCACAGAGTTACCTCCTGCCTTAGGGACTGGCTATTAACCCTCTTGTAAAACAAACTAGTCTCTGTTTTAATCCTGACGTTAGGGGCAGCAGAGCTAGACCCCTAAGGACCCCCTAACTGGGCCAAAAGTGAAATATAGGCTTATAATGTACATGTAAATGAACATTGAGATGTACATTAGCATAAATTACAATGCCTTGTGGAAATTCAGATTAATGTCTGACCCATAGTCATGTTCTATGCCATTGTTAATTAAGATGAAACTTTGTGGATTAAATTTTATTTATTCCTCATTTTGTTTTACAAGAGGTGTGTGGTATCCTACAATCTGGGTCTTCTATGAAGGACTTGAGATAAGGACTTGTGAAAGGTTTTCCAAAACAACCGCAGTGAATTTAGGGGTTTAGAGAAGGTCCCAGATTCTCAAGTACAGTTCTGAGATTCACTCTTACATTGGTCTTAGTTCCTACAAGAAGCTACTTAACTCTACCAAGAGCAAGAATCATGGACTGTGGTAGCTTCCACAGATGTCTATGAATTATGCCCAGTTGGGGGCATAAAAATTACTGGAGAAGTTTATTCAAAATACAGACAGATGAGCTGAACTCCAGAAGTCTCAGTTATAATAACAACAGAATAATAACAGAAGATCAAGATGGCGGACGAGAAACACCGCCAGAAAGAGTGTCTCTGCAGAAAAGACAGATTCTAGCAGAAATTAGAAAAAAGAAGCAAGAAGGCAAGCATACAGCAGACGAGAGCCGGAAGGAGGGGTACCTGAGACCCCGGGAGACTCCACGGGAGGAGGCTGTGGAGGAAAACTGGAAGCTGAGACCGCCAGAGCAGCCCGGAGACCAGCGGGAAGGATAGGTGGATAAATCACCTTCCCCCTCCCCTGCATTTGGGACTGCTGGTGGGCTCCCCAGCGGGTGGAGAGACCTGCAGACACCAGCCCAGAGACGGCCGCCGCCAGCTAGCGGTGAGCCTGTAGCAGACACGGCACCAGACTCCCAAATCCCTCGGGGCACCTCCGTGTGCACAGACCCGAGCCGCTCGGCAGGCACCATATTGCCTCCTTCTGCCCTCAGCCGACACTACGTGCGGCTACCCAGAGAGACAATACAGCCATCAGCCAGAGGCACCTCCAGGGAACAGGACCTTCCCTTTTGGAACCCTACAGCTGACTCAGAGGAACTCAGACTGTGAGCTCCCTACCCGCCAGCCCTCCCAGGTGCTGCTGGCACGGTGTTCCCAGGAGAACGAGGCAGACCCTGAGGCTGAGAGACATAGACCCAGCTTGGGCTCCCTGTGGGTGAATTAGGCCTGGAACTCCTCTCCCTGGTGGGGATACAGTTTGAACTCTGGGACCCAGAGGTCAGACCTGCAGACCAGATCCCCTGCACCGAGGTCTAGCATTGCCCGGGGCACAGAAGGGATATTTGTGAACAGCCTGCTGAGGTGTGTGTGCCTCCAGGGGCAGATCAGCGTCCTAGAGGGCAACCCTCCCACCAAAGGGAGGCCATGTGCCCAGCCCAGGGAGTGTTTCTGCGCAGGGAACCTCCCTGCCGGCATCACAATCCAGGGAGGCCTGGTGACGTGTGGTCTGGTCTGCTGGCAGAGGCCCAGGAGTAGCTGCGGAGTTGGGGAGGGTGGAAAGAAGCGAGGCCTGCTCCAGACTGCGGGTCTCAGACAGCCCCACCCCCACACGCAGACTTTCTGGCTGAGCAGGACCATTCCAGCCCCGCCCTGACAGCTTTTCCTGGAAGCAGAGAACAGAACTTTGACCCCTGCTAAGGGCATTGGTGGTGCCTGAGGGCAGGTTTACCCAACCCAGCTCCGCCCAGAACAAGAGCTGATAACAGGACACAAAAACAACAGCATAGCCTGTTCCTCCAAGCAAGCGCCACCTACTGACAGGGACGGCATCCTGCACAGCCGTTTCATGGCACCCACTGACTCATTATACAGGGAGTGGTCGAATCTCACCCACAGACACCACGTAACGGCTCAGAAACTAAACAAGGCGTGTGAATACCCAAACAAAAACCTAAAGGAAAGAAACAACAACTGATCAACATGGGAAGAAATCAGCAAAGGAACTCAGGAAATATGAAGAACCAAATGGAAAACACACCCCCAAAGAGGAGCACCAGCCCCCTAGAAACGGACACCAACCCAAATCAGGCAACCAAAATGACAGAAGAGGAATTTCGTATGTGGATCATAAGAACACTCACCGAGCTGCAACAACAACTCAATAACCAACACAAAGAAACCACAAAAAGCCTCCAGGACCTAGAACAAAAGTTCACTAAAGAAATAGACACAGGCCGGGCGCGGTGGCTCACGCCTGTAATCCTAGCTCTCTGGGAGGCCGAGGCGGGCGGATTGCTCGAGGTCAGGAGTTCGAAACCAGCCTGAGCAAGAGCGAGACCCCGTCTCTACTATAAATAGAAAGAAACTAATTAGCCAACTAATATATATAGAAAAAATTAGCCGGGCATGGTGGCGCATGCCTGTAGTCCCAGCTACTTGGGAGGCTGAGACAGAAGGATCGCTTGAGCCCAGGAGTTTGAGGTTGCTGTGAGCTAGGCTGATGCCACGGCACTCACTCTAGCCTGGGCAACAAAGTGAGACTCTGTCTCAAAAAAAAAAGAAAAAAAAAAAAAAAAAAAAGAAATAGACACAATGAAGAAAAGTTTAACCGAACTCCTGGAAATGAAGAATCAATTCAGGGAACTACAAAATACAGTGGAAAGTCTCAAGAACAGGGCAGATCAAACAGAAGAAAGAATCTCAGAGATTGAAGATAACACCCTCCAACTAAATAAAACCATCACAGAGATAGAGCAGAAAAACAAGAGAAAAGAGCAAAGCCTACAAGAGATGTGGGATTATGTGAAGAAACCTAATGTGAGGGTCATAGGGTTACCAGAAGGGGAAGAGGACAACACCCAAGGGTTGGACAAGCTATTTGAAGATATAATAGAGGAAAATTTCCCAGGCCTTGCTCAAAATCTCGATATACAAGTTCAAGAAGCTCAGAGGACCCCTAGGAGATTCAATGCAAACAGGAAGACGTCACGACATGCAGTCATCAGACTGACCAAAATATCAACTAAAGAGGCCCTTCTAAGAGCTGTAAGACAAAAGAAGCAAGTGACATACAAGGGAAAGCCAATTCGAATAACACCAGATTTCTCTAATGAGACTTTACAAGCAAGGAGAGACTGGGGCCCCATTCTCACTCTTCTGAAACAAAACAATGCCCACCCTAGAATCTTTTTCCCTGCAAAACTAAGCTTCATATATGAAGGAGAAATAAAGACATTCTCAGACAAGCAAAGTCTCAGAGAATTCACCAAGACAAGACCAGCCCTACAAGAAGTACTCAAAACAGTGTTACACATGGAACACCATAATAAAAAATCACGAATATAAAAACAACCAAAACCCAAAGATTAAAGGCCAGATAATACAATGGCTCAAGAGAGAAATCAAAGCAACAACATCCAACCCAACAGAATGAACAGTAATCTACCTTACCTATCAGTTCTCTCAATAAATGTGAATGGCTTAAAGTCTCCACTCAAGAGACATAGGCTGGCTGAATGGATAAGAAAATACAGGCCAAGTATATGCTGTCTTCAGGAAACACATCTAACCTGCAAGGATGCATATAGACTAAAAGTAAAAGGGTGGAGATCAGTATTCTAGGCAAGTGGAAGCCAAAAGAAGGCTGGCGTGGCAGTTCTAATTTCAGACGATTTAG
Organism: Microcebus murinus; assembly: GCF_040939455.1. NCBI lineage: Eukaryota > Metazoa > Chordata > Mammalia > Primates > Cheirogaleidae > Microcebus > Microcebus murinus. The sequence goes on from NC_134112.1 coordinate 59,984,476, forward strand.
TTTTTAAACCAACAACAGTAGTGAAAGACAAAGAGGGTCATTATATAATGGTGAAGGGCGCACTTCAACAAGAAGAGATAACAATTTTAAATATATATGCACCCAACTTAGGTGCACCCAGTTTCATAAAGCAAACCTTACTGGATCTAAGCAAATGGATTAATAGCAACTCCATAATCACCGGAGATTTCAACACCCCACTGATGGCACAAGACAGATCCTCCAAACAGAAAATTAATAAAGAAATAATGGACTAAAACAAAACCTTGGAACAACTGGGTCTGACTGACATCTACAGGACATTCTACCCAAAATCCACTGAATATTCGTTCTTCTCATCAGCTCACGGGACATTCTCTAGGATTGACCATATCCTAGGGCACAAAGTAAATCTCAAGAAATTTAAAAAAATAGAAATCATATCATGTGCCTTCTCAGATCACAGTGGAATAAAAGTAGAAATCAACCCTAACAGAAACTCACATTTCTACACATAAACGTGGAAATTAAACAACCTCCTACTAAATGATTACTTCATAAATGAAGAAATCAAGATGGAAATAAAAAAATTGTATACTCCTACACTGCTGGTGGGACTGCAAATTAGTTCAACCTCTGTGGAAGGCAATATGGAGATACCTTAAAGCGATACAAGTGAATCTACCATTTGATCCAGCAATCCCATTGCTGGGCATCTATCCAAAAGATCCAATGACACTCTACAAAAAAGACACCTGCACTCGAATGTTTATAGCAGCACAATTCATAATTGCAAGGCAGTGGAAACAGCCCAAGTGCCCATCAATCCAAGAATGGATTAATAAAATGTGGTATATGTATACCACGGAGTACTATTCAGCTCTAAGAAACAATGGTGATATAGCACATCTTATATTTTCCTGGTTAGAACTGGAACCCATACTATTAAGTGAAGTTTCCCAAGAATGGAAAAACAAGCTCCACATATACTCACCAGCAAATTGGTATTAACTGAACAGCACCTAAGTGGTCACATAGGTACTGCAGTAATAGGGTATTGGGCAGGGGGGAGGGGGGCGGGTATATACATATATAATGAGTGAGATGTGCACCATCTGGGGGATGGTCATGCTGGAGACTCAGACTTGTGGGGGGAGGGGGGGAAATGGGCATTTATTGAAACCTTAAAATCTGTACCCCCATAATATGCCGAAATAAAAAAAAAATAAATTAAAAAAAAAAGAATAATAAGAGCTAATACTTACGTAGTGTTTACTATGTGCCATACACTGTTCCAAGCACTTTATAAACATTTACCCATTTAATCTGCTTGACAATCTTGCCAGGTAAGTATTATTATCATCACCATGTATCAGTGAGAAAACTGAGACTCAGATGGGTTAAGGAACTTGCCCAGGGTCACACAGCCAGGCAGGGGTAATGCCAGATTTGAACATAAGCTGCCTGGTCCCAAAGTCTGCATTGAACCTCTATGCTATGTTCCTCATATCTATATTTTAACACGTTTTCAAGGTGATTCTGATGTGCCACAAGACTTGGAAACCCTGACAATTCTCATCTGAGGTCGGAATCTCCTTTTCCTACAACTCCTCACCTGGCAGTCTCTGAGCTAGGGTTGGAAGCCAGCCACTCAGGACAGCCTATCCTATTTTTTATTTTTTGAGTAATCCCAGTCAGTAGCTCTTGCATCCTCAGCCCTGTGGAGACTAAATCTGATCCTGAGAAGAAACATAATAGGAAGGAAAGAGTGTAGACCTGGGAATAAATAAGGTAATATGCTAGAATTGGCTCATACTAGCTTGGAAGAGCTGTTTGTGTGCATCTCTTCCCAATCCTGTGTCTAATGACGGTTTGTGTTGGGAGCTTAAAATCAGAGGCTAGGTCCCATGGCTCATATTTGTAATCCCAGCACTTAGGGAGGCCAAGGCAGGAGGATCACTTGAGGCTAGGTGTTTGAGACCAGCCTGGTCAACATACTGAGACTCCTGTATCTACAATATATTAGCCAGGTGTAGTGGCACACGCCTTTAGCTCTAGCTACTTGGGAAGCTGAGGCAGTAGGATCACTAAAGCCCAGGAGTTGGAGGTTGCAGTGAGCTGTGATCACTGCACTGCATTCCAGCCTGGTCAACAGAGCAAGACTCTGTCTCAGAAAAAGGAAGGAAGGCAGGCAGGAAGGAAGAAAGAATCAGCCTTGATCGGATTGAAGTATTTACATCACAGAAATCAGAAAATGCAACAAAGCAGGGCTTCTTTTCCCCAGATAGCTGGTAATTAAACATTTACTACCATGCCACTGGATTTATGGCATAATTCCCATCTCAACCACCTATTGGTTACATAACATCTGGCACATTCTTTAAACCCTCTAAGCCTCAGTTTTCTCATTTGCAACAATGGAAGGAATAATAACTGTGGGATTAAAATGAGGTAAGAAAAGTGAAAGCCTTGGCTTAGTGTTGAACAGATGAATGAAGAGTAAGTACTTTACAAATGTCCCTTTCTCTTTCCACTTCCCAATTAAAGATATCAGTCATATTTTTCCTTGTTTTCTTTTTTCTAAGCTCAAATTTCTTTCAATTGTTATTCATTTGTTGGTGTCTCCAGGCCCTTTTTCATATGGTGGGATTGTGACAGTTCATCACAACTCCAGCTACCTGTGGGAAGTATTTGGTGGTTTCTCCGAGCCCCCATGGGGGTCTCATTGTGCTCTTGGTCTGGGCAGCTGCCCCCTGTTCCAGCCCTGCCTGCTGGTCCCACCTACCTCTTGCTGGAGCTCTTCGGCCTGCATCTGGCCCTTCTGTTGTTCCATTACCAGTGGCACCAGTGCCTAAGAAGTTTCAGAGTTCTGTGGCAAAGCCAGAAGACCCCTCCTATTCCCTTACAGTTAATTATTTCCCACAAGTACCAAGGGCATGTTGCTTAGACCCTCCCTCCCAAGGCCCCAAGGTCTAAAAGAGTTTTGATGAAATCACTGTTTCAGTTGTTTTACTCCTATCTTCTCTCTATAGGAATCATGTATGAATTTGTGATTATATGGAGTGGCAAGGAGAGGTGTGGTTGGGCCTGAATCAGGAGATAAATTGAAGTGACAAGCAAAACTTATGCCCAGATCACTCCTTCCCTCATGAATTAAGGCTTTGTACCTGGCCAAGTTTAGTGGCCTGGCCCTTCTTTTTGGTTGTGTTCTCTCCCAAGAGGCTCATTTGTCCATCAACCAGCCGGACACACCTATACCTGTCTGAATTCCAGCGGTGAAACAAATAGACTTAGCCTGGGGCCTCCTCCCATAACATTTCTCTCCAAGAGAGTGGAACACCCCGTTTCAGGTACGGCTGGCTGTGCAGAATGGAGAGGGAGGATCTCTCCTCCAGGATCGAGCACTGTAGTTTTACAGCGTTCAGTGTTCATTCATCCAGTATGGAATTACTTTTTTTTTTTACGTCATCACACTATTGATTTATTTATGTACACAACTTGCAGCTGTGAAAAAAAACACTTTTAGATTGCTGTTTAGTCTTCCACTAAACTCATATCTCTACAGTTGATTCTTTAAACATAAATGGAGAGCTTTTAGTTTGCACCATAGAAATCTTAATGTTGTACATCAGGCCCATAACCCTAACCTTCAGAGGTCATTTTAGGTCCTAATTTTTTTCTCTGTCAAATATTATTTCATGTGGCAAAAAGACACTCAGTTTTTATGGAAAGATATAGAGAAAAGGCCTCTTAGGAAACTAGACAAATGGTTAGCATTTAGGATATAGCTGTAGCTCTAACCATCTTTGGTAACCCAAAATAAATCCAAATATAGTGACACCCACATTTTTGAGGCCCCACATATGTCTTTGTCCCCTCTCTACCTGCTTTTCCACTAACTCTGCTTCTCTCACCCCCTTTGCAACTACTTATTTCTACTGCCTTCCTCTATATTTTGGATTCAGAATGCCCTTAATGTGAATTTGATGGGAGCTGATAGCTACACACAATCTGCAGCCCACTTTTGGGCAGGTCTTCCGTACAGACCGCTGGTAGGCCTCTGCTCTGCCATGACTAGCCTACCAGACAGTTCGGACTAGGATAGCAATTCCTGGTCTCCTCATGTGGGTGGGGTCACTTGACAAAAATGTGTTCATTCATTCATTCAACAGATATTAATTGAGCACCTGTTGTGTGCCCGCCATTGTTGTAGGTGCTGGTGGTACAGACTAAGACTCTGCCCTCAGGGAGCTCTTTCTAATGAGAAAGACGATAAACAGGCAAACGAAAAATTAATTTTGTTTAGTGATAAGTTCCATTAGATAAAAAATAAGGCAATAAGATGGAGAGACTGTGCTAGAGAGAAGGGAATGGATAGGGCAGACAGGGAAGGCCTCTGAAGAGATAAACATTTGAGCTGAGATCTGAAAGATGAGGAAAGAAGTTACTCTGGTCAAAATCTCTTTGCACAGTCTAGCAAAGGCCTGCATGCAGTAACGAGGTTGACGTTAGGGAGGAGAAAGAAGGCCAGAGTAGTGAACGTCAGGGAGTAAGGGGGAGAGTGGCAGAGAGGTGAGCAGGGCCAGCTCACTCGGAAGTCTGGCTTTTATTTTAAGTGCACTAGAAAACCACTCTCGAGTTTTAAACATGGAAGGTGATTGGGGGTGGAGGATACGATCTGATTTTAACAAAGATCAGAGTAGGGTGACGTCAGAAGGCACTGGCTGGAGCTGCTTTATCCAAGGCAATTGAGCCTTATCCAGTCCAGTCATCCAGAAACTTCTGTTCCTCCACCATTCTGTCATTTATGACTTTATAAGCATGCTTTCAGTGTTCTCAACTGGGTTATGACACAAACATTGCTTCAGAGGGTAGGGCTGAAGGTCACAGCCACCAACGATGATAGGAAGATCTGTTAATGAAACCAAGGTCCAGATGTCACACGGCACGCAGGAGAGTCAGCTGGACGATAAAGGGAATCTCCCAGCCTTCCTCCCCAGACGACCCCACCCCGTCAGTCTCAGGCACTGAAAGATGAAAACTCAGTGCTGAAAAAGCAGCCCTGCTGTTCTCTGAGTACCTGTCCCACCCAGTTTTCAGGTCCAGTTCCTGAAATGCTGTTTATTCCTCTTGCCTATTCATATTGGTAGAAGTATCAGGATAGCAAAACTATTATACTAAAGCCTTTAATTGAGGAACACATTGAGATGTATAAAATCTGGTTAACTTTGATCTGTTGACCTTGTAAATGGCAATGGAGACTACACATGACAGGATTAAAGTACTCTGGAGTTGCAGGGGAATCGCTGCTTTAAATGAGTCTGGAATGTTCATTTATTAAAGAGCTGGAGCGTTCAGCTTCTCTTAGCATTAAACAGGTCACTGAAGACAGTTTTGGTTTAGATTGTAGATCAGTGTTATAATAGTGCCAATTCTCAAAAAAACCACAGCTGTCAGCTTGTTGTTGACTATGTTTGGGAGCTAAAAAGTAATAAGAAGCAGGCATAGCTGGTCCTGTTTTGCCAACATGATCCTGGAGGTAAGCCCAACTCGGACTTAGCGAGCCATTGGGCTCAGTCATCCTTTCTTCCTGATGAGGCATCTGGGGGAATTTTAAGCACTATGTGTTGTTGTTTTTCTAACTCTTCTACCTGCCTGGTGGCAGTAATCTAAATTAGGAAGAACACAATTAAAAAGAACATTTTCTATGATAAAATAATGCATGTTTACTCTAGAAACTTAGAAAAATACATTTAAGTATAATATAAAGAAGCAGATAAAATCACTATCCATTCTAGCATCTATAGATAAGCACTGCTAACATTTTTTATGCTGGTCATACTTGTAGTTTAAAAATAACTTCACATATAATAACAATGTATTTATTAGAAAGTAATATTTGGGAGGAAAAGTAATAATAAAAGCAATAAAAGTAATGAGTGTCACTTATTGAGCACTTAGTATATTCCAGCTACTATACTAAGTGCTATAATATGTATTAACCTATTTAATTCACCCAATAGTCCTGTCAGGTAAGCCGGTGAGGTAAGTAAAAGCGTATTCAAACCAGGCAGCCTGTTTATAGCATGTGCTCTTTCCCAACCCGGTCTTCTTTTTATACAAAGAAGGAAATAGAGGCCACTTGGACTCCCATGACTTAGAGGGCCGCTTTTAACATACTGCATTTCAAGAAACTAAATTCAAAAACATCAGAAAATATATTATCTTGTGGTTCAAGGAGAAGGAGAGCTATTAAACACAATGCATTTTATCAAAAACATTTCTTAGTCATGTATTTACATTAAACGTTTATTAAAACATTTATCAGTTCTTTGCATATGGTGCTGCTCCAAAGTTTAACATTTTCTCTCACAAGCAGAATGATGGTGTAATAAGTAACCTTTTGTCCATTCCTTTATTCCATAATTCATTCCACCTGTTACGACAGCAGGCCCTGTTGTGTGCAACACTGAGCAACGGTGACTAAGGGAGAAAGTCTGAATGAAGAGCAAAATAAAGAAAAGAAACACTGGTGCCTGTTAAATAAGGTGGAGTTGAAGACACCTCTGTGACAAACTTCCTAACTCCGCAATTTAAAACCAGTGTCTTCTGTACTGGATTAGTCTTCCCTGGACCGTTGCAGTCGCCACCTCACTAGTGTAGCAGCACCCACTCTCTTATTCTTTGAGCCATTTTCTATGCACAGCAGCCGGAGTTTCCTTGTACAAGTTTGGGCCTGTCACCTTTTAGGATGAAGACCAAGCTCCTCACCTGGCCAACAAGACCCCACCCGCCTTACTCCCACCCGCACTCACTGCCTTCCACGAGTTCATCCTCTTCCTCCCTCTGACGGCCTCTGCTGTACCCTCTGCCTGCATCACTGTCCCCGGTGATTGTTTTCCCTTCTTGGCTTGGAGGACGTTTCTGCCCATTTCTTCCCAGGAGCCTTTCCTGACCTCCCTGAATAGGCCAAATTCCCTTTCAGTGAGTACTTAAGGTGCTGATGACACAGTGACATTGAAGCACAGCTCTCCCTCTTAGCACCTGTCACAATCTCAGGTTTCCACCTGTGCATTTGACTCTTTATTGGATATCTGTCTTCCTGACTAGGGCGTGAGTCCCATGACAACAGGCCCCGTGTCACCATGCTGGACACCCAGGTCTGGCATGAGGTCTGGCGTAGAGCAAGTAGCCAAAATGTGAGTAAATGACTAATAAATCCTTACTAGAAAGTTCACTTGCTTCCAGTTTTAAAATGAGTTGCCCATTCGAATCACTGTGTGATTGATGTGATAATAACAATAATAAGAATAACATTAAGGAAAAATACAGTCTCTGAGACAGAGTGAGCACGCAGCTGATTTTACTGTCCAACAGGGAACTGATCCAACATGGAGGGCTTTAACTCTGGGATGGAGCCTTGGTGAATGGAGGTGATACAGGGTTTTAAAGCCAAATCCACACGTGGTTCGTAGCCTAATCTAGTCATTTTCCTGCTTGACTGAATCCAGAGGGTACAGTTGAGTCACAGACTGCAGACAGTAACCATTGCCATCAGGGTCCTTTTCTGCTCATTCTCACCAGTATTCTAAGAAAAATTGTCCCTGTTCTTTCTTCAAGGGTCCTTACTGCTTGCTATCTTGAAATTTCCTTTACTCTCCAAAGCTAAGAGTTGTGCAGATCCTCACTTTGAGGCTGCATCCATACAGATAATGCTTTCTTATTTTTACCTGGTTAGGACATTGGTTTGCATTCACCCATAAAATGGGGCCAATAATATCTTCCTCAAAAGATTCTTAAGAGAATTATTAAGATAATTCAGTGAAGGAAAATAGTAAGTGTATAGTAAACTTAATAAAGACGACTTAGATGGATATTACTGAAAATGGTGTTGGTGATTCAAATGATAACATTCTTTGTTTGAGGACCAGTATTTCAGGCCTCACTAACTTGTGCTATGCTAGCAAAGAGTATCCCCATTTCTATATGGATTCTCTAAACCATAATAGGAATGATATCTTATGGAGATTCTCTCTGAACAAGTTTTTCTTTGTGATGTTAAATGAACTAACTCATGCACTTAGTACCATAAAATTCAAGTCCAAAGTTGTTCTGAGAAATGAAATTCCTTAGACAGTTATCTTGTGAGATAAAGCCTTAGGATAGTGTCATCAATAAAACACAGAATTTGGTCAGAGTTCTTTTTAGCATCTCCCCTTCATTTCTTGCAAGCTATGTGATTTTAGGAAAGTTTAACTTCTCAGACCCTCAATTTCCTCATCTGTAAAAGATGCAGTGATAATATTAGCTTTATCACCAGATTGTTATAAAGACTAGGAGAGAAAGGTGTTATGGAAAACTGTAAACTCCTATGTAAACTGAGTAATTATGCTATGGACTAATATTTGTGCCCTCCCCTCAAATTCATATGTTAAAATCTTAATTCATTTTTTTTTTTGAGACTGAGTCTCACTCTGTTGCCCAGACTAGAGTGCCATGGTGTCAGCCTAGCTCACAGCAACCTCAAACTCCTGGGCTCAAGCGATCCTCCTGCCTCAGCCTTCCAAGTAGCTGGGACTACAGACATGCGCCACCATGCCCGACTAATTTTTTCTATATATTTTTAGTTGGCCAATTAATTTCTTTCAATTTTTAGTAGAGACGGGGGTCTCACTCTTGCTCAGGCTGCTTTCGAACTCCTGACCTTGAGTGATCTGCCTGCCTCAGCCTCCCAGAGTGCTAGGATTACAGGTGTGAGCCACCACGCCCAACCGAAATCTTAATTCTTAAAGTGATGGTCTTTGAAAATGTGGCCTTTGAGAGGTTATTAGGTTTAGATGAGGTCATAAGTATGGAGCTTTTAAGAAGAAACAGGAGAAACTAGCTTCCTCTCTCTGCCCTCCTCCTTGTGTGGCTACAAGAAGAAGACAGCTGTCTATGAATCAGGAAGTGGGCCCTCAGCAGACACGGGATCTGCCAGCACCCCGATCTAGGATTTCCCAGTCACCAGAACTGTGAGAAATAAATGTCTGCTGTTTAAGCCACTCAGTCTATGGTAATTTTTGTATAGCAGCCTGAAGGTAAATTATTAGTTATATATACAATAATAATATCAGTTTTACATACAATAATTAATAAAAAGTTGGGTTTAGCTCTCCATAGAAACACGGTCATCTTAACCTACTCATTGGCAATGAGTTGGTCATATGCACTTGATAAAGCTCAACATACTAAAGTGTTATGGGAACTAAAACACAAATGTAAAAGATGACCAGGCCGGGCGCGGTGGCTCACGCCTGTAATCCTAGCACTTTGGGAGGCCGAGGCGGGGCGGATCGCTCAAGGTCAGGAGTTCGAAACCAGCCTGAGCGAGACCCCGTCTCTACCAAAAATAGAAAGAAACTAATTGACCAACTAAAAATATATATACAAAAAATTAGCCGGGCATGGTGGCGCATGCCTGTAGTCCCAGCTACTCGGGAGGCTGAGGCAGTAGGATCGCTGAGCCCTGGAGATTGAGGTTGCTGTGAGCCAGGCTGACGCCACGGCACTCACTCTAGCCTGGGCAACAAAGTGAGACTCTGTCTCAAAAAAAAAAAAAAAGATGACCAGATGACTGTCATGAGGTTTAAAACCGTAGCACTGGCACTATTTTTCAAGATAATGTCATCTCTCTAATCAACCAGAAAGGAATGCATTAGTCTAATACATGAATGTAATGTTCTTATAGATTAAAATTAAAGATATTATCTTAAATTATTGCTATGTCAATGCCATTCTAGATGAAATATTTTAAAAGAAAAATACATATAAATATACAAAGCTTTATGTGAGATAAGTGCAAGTAATTTGCTTAAAAACAAGTAAACACGTTACTATAATAAATTTAATCCTCTTTTAATTTAATGTGAATACTGGTTTTCAAGGATAGTCTCTATTTAGAGTTATAGATGAGAAAGCATTTGCATCTTTACACATAGATAGCATATATTTTTCCAAAGGAAGTTCTATTTATTTGCTGCAAATAAAGGAAACATTTTGCTTTGTCATTCCCCTCATCCATTTACTTTTAATGTGGAAAAAGGATTTCATGAATCATTCAAATTCTCTTTCTATGCCTGAGAAAGGTTCTGCTTATCTTAGACGCTGAATGATTTGAGACAAAGTGACAGGCCTACTTTTTGTATGTGTTTTAATATTCTTGGTAGCTAATGTCTAGAAGCAAAAAGTGTGTATGTGTAGACATTGCAGCCTGATCCTCCCTGAAGGAAAATCCTAATCACCAATTTCAAAAGCGCAAGCTTTCCTAATGAGCTGAGCAACATTTCAAGCCGCAGCCATTATGTTTTACTTTAAACCAGATTTCCTTACAACTCCACAGTACAAAGAATCAATCTCAGTGCCCTGAAGACTCTTCAGGCTATTGCTCAGTGATTAATCATGGGAGAGAAAAAAAAAAAAACCCATTTTTAACTTAATTGGTTAGAGGGCAGCCTAAAGACATAAAAAATGCAATTTACAGCCCACTAATGAACAGCTATGCAAGAAATGTACACATTGAAAACACTATATACACTATAAGGAATGTATAATGCAGAATACTGCTTAACTCACATAAAACCTTTCTGGTCTTATTTGTTTGCTCTATCTTTTCCGTTTCTATCTGCTGCTTCAATGAGTAGAAAGAACCTCTAGGCGGAATCCACTGAAATTATCTTTAAACCCTGTGCCACATTTTTATCAAACATGCCAGGCCAGATCACAAATGCCGATGCTAGTAATCACAGCAGAACAAGGGGCCTTTTTAGGTTGTCTTTCCAACACTTTTTATGACTTTTATTATAAAGCTTTGAGGCATCAGTTATGGTTTGATGGCCTGTGTAGCCACCTTTTGTTATATTTCAAAATGTAGTTGAGAAACTCTCTCTACCAAGACTGAGAATGGTAGGATCTCTGATTCAGAAGGAACTCTGTATCTGTGAGGGTCCTAGCAGAAAACAGAATTGCATGCGAATCGTTTAACTGGACATAAGTTCAGAGCAAGATGATTTACAGGGATGTGAGCAGGGTTAAGGGATCCAAGAGGGGATGAGGAAGCACCAGAACTAACAGTGTGGTTGTTACTATCCTGGCCCTGAAGGGCAAGAGCAGGAAGCAATGTTGTGAGTGCTGGAGAGCTGGGGCTGCGCAGCAGGGACCACCTTGAGGGAGCTTAGTCCTAGCCAGAGGAAGATGCAGCCCCTGAGGCAGGAGCAAAGCAGGAGGAACCTCCCTTTCTCTCTTCTCCTACCCTGCATCCCCTGGCAGTGCCTCCCATTGGATGAACCTCAAGAGAGCTGGAGGTGGGGAGCCTAGATGATGCTGTTGACAAGTCTCAGCTTCCACCTGGGTGCATGGATCAGGTTAGAGAGGAGAGAGAATGCCCTTCGGGATTGGGGGAGCAGGAGGGCAAACAGAATAATCAGAACAAACCCTTTTTTGAGAGAGAGAGAGTCTCACTCTATTGCCTGGGCTAGAGTGCCGTGGCGTCAGCCTAGCTCACAGCAACCTCAAACTCCTGGGCTCAAGCAATCCTGCTGCCTCAGCCTCCCAAGTAGCTGGGATTACAGGCATGTGCCACCATGCCTGGCTAAATATATATATATATATATATATATATATATATATATATATATACAGCTGTCCAGCAAATTTCTATTTTTTAGTGGAGATAGGGTCTTGCTCTTGCTCAGGCAGGTCTTGAACTCCTGAGCTCAAACGATCCACCTGCCTCGGTCTCCCAGAGTACTAGGATTACAGACATGAGCCACTGTGCCTGGCCAAGAACAAACCCTTAAAGGGCCACAGGTCTGGTGCTTCTCAGACCTATCCAGGTGGCAAAGCACATGGAGATTAGCTGATTCCTTGAACAACACCTTTAGTCTATATATTGTTTTTTTTCCTTTCTCTCCCTTCCTTCCCTTCCTTAACTGCACATCTACAACATGCTAGGACCTGCTAGAAGCAGGTAAATTTGGAGATGCATAAAGCATCATTCCCTGTCTTGGACTGGTAAGGAGATAATTTCAATATAATGTGGCATGTACAAATTGATGCATGTGTGCAGACATATATTGTAGCAGTGTTTATAATAGCAAGAAATTAGAAGTAAACTAATTGTCCATCAGTTGGGGATTGGTTAAATAAACAATGGAACATCAATTCAGTGGAATCCTATATAACTGTATATTTAAAACGAAGAAGATCTTTATGTTGTCTTATGAAGTGATCTCTGAGAGATACTGTTTTTAGCTGAATAGTATATGTAACATGCTACCATTTGTGTAAGAGGAAGGAGGGGAGGGAAGGAGGAAAAAGGAGAAAAACAATATAGAGAATACACACATATGTTTGCTTGTATATACTGGCCAATCTCTGGAAGGATTCTTAAGTAAGTGGTAATTTGGTTGCTTCTGTGGAAGGGAAATGGCTGGCCAGGCAGCAGAGGAAAAAGGAGGCATATTATCATTTACTCTCTTGAAAGTTTTGAATTTTGAACCATGTGAATATATTACCAATTGAAAAATAAACAAAATATGGTAACTGCTCAGGGTATGTGGAAGCCCACAGGAAGGAGGAATCATAGAAGCTGTGCATGACTAGCAGAGAGTGACAGGAGGTGGGGCATGGGCTGGCAAGGCTGGGTCGTGGAAACCTTGTGAACGAGTCTGAGTTTCATCCTGAAGATGATGAAGAGTCTCTGTAAACTCTTGGGATAGGATGGATCTAAGGGATGCGAGACTGCAGACAGACAGGCTATCTTGCTAGTCCTTGAAGCACAGTTACATTTAATGCCGTTAGATGAACCTGGAACAATTGAGCCAGCAGGAAACCCAATTGTTTGATAAAATTGACAACAAACAAAAGACAGTTTCCTAATAATATTTTGTTTTTATGTTGTTTTTTTTTTTGAGACAGAGTCTCACTCTGTTGCCCGGGCCAGAGTGCAGTGGCATCAGCCTAGCTCATAGCAACTTGGGCCCAAGTGATCCTTCTACCTCAGCCTCCCCAGTAGCTGGGACTACAGGCATGCACCACCATGCCTGGCTAATTTTATATATATATATATATTTTTTTTAGTTGTCCAGATAATTTCTTTCTATTTTTAATAGAGATGGGGTCTCGCTCTTGCTCAGGCTGGTCTCAAACTCCTGACCTTGAGCGATCCTCCTGCTTCAGCCTCCTAGAGTGCTAGGATTACAGGCGTGAGCCACCACGCCCAGGCGGTTTCCTAATAATGTTTGTTAATATTTTAAAATACTAAGCTATTAAGATTTGCTTGCTATCGGCTCATTCACTTTGACAAGTTTCAGAAGAGTTCCAGGAGAAACATTTTACCCATCATCTTAACATGGGACTGGGAAAGAAGCCTGTGCTGATTTCAAGGGCTGTGTGCCTTGTTCACACAGCGCTGCTTTTCTGAGGGACACCGGGTGAGATCCACAGATCTCATCCAACCCACACCTCCTGTGCCCCAAACCTGACACTTGACTCAGGAGTTGATGGAGAAGGGACCAGCTGATCTTAGAACAAGCCTCCCATCCTCCTGGCCATGGAGCTTTTCCTCCTCTGAAACAGAGTAGATACTGAAGCATCACTGGATTTAGAGTTACAACGTTAGTTTCATGTCTTGGATTTCTCACTTACTAATTATATGAACTTGGACAAGCACTTACTCACAGCCTCTATTGCTATACCTATAAAATGGAGATACTTATACTTGTTTTTTCTACTTCCCTAGTGCACAGATGTATTGCAAGAAGAAACTGAGATAATGTATATGAATGTGCTTTAAGAACAATAAAGCATAAAATATATTTGTCATTATTGTCAAAAAGTAAATAAATAGCCACTGATGACTGTGTTCCAGACAAAAATCAAACTGTCCAGTTCATGAGCCCTGACTTATTAGGTCATCAGTTAACAACCAAAAACAAAATTAAAAACCCACAAAAAGGCCGGGCGCGGTGGCTCACGCCTGTAATCCTAGCACTCTGGGAGGCCGAGGCGGGCGGATTGCTTGAGGTCAGGAGTTCGAAACCAGCCTGACCAAGAGTGATACCCCGTCTCTACTATAAATAGAAAGAAATTAATTGGCCAACTAATATATAGAGAAAAAATTAGCTGGGCATGGTGGCACATGCCTGTAGTCCCAGCTACTCGAGAGGCTGAGAGAGAAGGATTGCTTGAGCCCAGAGATTGAGGTTGCTGTGAGCTAGGCTGATGCCACGGCACTCACTCTAGCCTGGGCAACAAAGCGAGACTCTGTCCCAAAAAAAAAAAAAAAAACAAACAAACTCACAAAATGAAACAAAATTCATCTTCTGGGCCGGGCGTGGTGGCTCACGCCTGTAATCCTAGCACTTTGGGAGGCCGAGACAGGTGGATTGTTCAAGGTCAGGAGTTCGAAACCAGCCTGAGTGAGACCCCGTCTCTACCAAAAAAAATAGAAAGAAATTAATTGGCCAACTAAAAATATATATATACAAAAAATTAGCCGGGCATGGTGGCGCATGCCTGTAGTCCCAGCTACTTGGGAGGCTGAGGCAGTAGGATTGCTGAGCCCAGGAGTTTGAGGTTGCTGTGAGCCAGGCTGACGCCACGGCACTCACTCTAGCCTGGGCAACAAAGTGAGACTCTGTCTCAAAAAAAAAAAAAAAAAATTCATCTTCTATGAATTTCCTTTATTTATGGTGAAATCACTTTCCAACACATTATACATGTTCAATAAAATACCATAGACTGACAGGGGTTCATCAGGCTGATAGAACTTTAAGGTTTATATCCAGTTATAAACATTTATTCAAGCATAGAAGTTTATTTACTAAAAATTTTACTTATAAATATTGAGTCTATATTTAGTCCAAATATTTGCTCTGAATTAAATAAGAGTCATGACTGGAGAGACAGACAGCATAAAATATTAGGAGAAAAAAGAAACAGGGATTTTAGAGTCAGAAAGCCCTCAATTAAGTTCATAGTACAGACTTTTACTTATTTTGTGCCTTGGGCCTAATGCCCCAGAACCTCAGTTTTATCATTGCTGTAAGGTGATTAAAGAAATGCCACCCCTTTGCCATAACTATTGTCTTTTCCTTTTCTTCCTCCTCCTGATTCTTCTGAAGAAGCAAGAATGTAAGTTAATGAAGCATTGTTTTCTAAGTGCTTCCACTTAGAAACACATAAAGAAATACAGTGTACTTACTATTACCATATTATTATCATTATATAACTATATAGTGGGTTATAATTATGCAGCCATTGAACTCAAATGATGCCTAGTTGGAGGTGCTTTCCCTGCCCACTCCATCTGAGTATGTCTGCACCTCTGTCCCCCTTGCCATTTCTCCCCTTGCCTCATGGCACTCATCACTGCCTGCTATGTTTCTTTGTCAGTGGCTGTCTCTCTCTGGTAGACACGGAGTTTCATGAGAGTAGGGGATCTTATCTGCCTCCTGTTGTTGCTATGGCCACAGAAACTAGAATAGTACCTGTAAATATAACTAGATATGAATAACAAAGCTAAAAGGGGTCATACTATTATAAAATCGCTATTGAATACAGACATTAATTTACTGGAATCATAGAAAGAATTCTTGTTAGTGCAGAGGGTATTTCTCACTTTCTGGGGAAGAGACCGTTCGCTTGGCACCAATGGACAGGAGCTGGAGGTGGTCTGGGAGTGACATCAGAAGACTAAAACTCAGCTGGCTGAGACCTATTTGAGCCCCGTGCAAGTCATGGTCCAAGAGACATGTAAGCATTATCTCCACTGCCAGCTATACTCATCTTGAAGAAAGACACTAAACTCACACATTCATTCATTCATTCAACAACTGCTGAGCTCTCCCATGGCACTGGGCCTGGTGCTGGTGTTGGGGACACAGAGGAAGATGAAACAGGTGTGGTCTCCACTTTCATAGAGCTCATAGCTCATCAGTCTCACAGCCGATAGGGAAACACACAGAAAATGAATAAATCCACAAATGTATAAAATTGTTATTTTTGAAAAGTACAGTGAAGGAAAAGAAGGTGTACACAAGACAATAATAGGGAATGTCATTTGTGCTGGGGACATCTTAGGGCATGTCCTCTAGAAGCAGAGCCTGAAGTGGGATTCATCCAGGGAATGCTCTCTGAGAAACGTGTAAGGGAGCGAGGACAGCAGGATGGGGCAGGGGAAGAATCTGGGCAAAGATGTGGTTTCAGGAGGACTCTGACTCCACGGGGATCTCTGGAGTATGATTGCAGGTCTCAGCTTACCCCGCTCGGACGTGGGGGTGCTGAACCTTTTTGCCCCACCCCAGTTGATAATTGACTTAGGTCACCTTCTGGAAACAGAACAGCATTCTAAGCATCTTTCAGCAAGGCAGTTCCCATGAGCCAAAGGCAGCGCTCTGGAGAAAGGTGCCCGTGTGCGCCGTGGTTAGCAGCAGCCACAGCTGCAGTGGCTAAGGGTGGATGGACTAGCTCAGAACAGGTGGTGTAGACACCCTGCCACAGAGTGTGTGTGGAGGCTTCTCTGAAGAGGTGGTTTTGAGCTCAGGTTTGAAGGATGAGTAAGAGTTAGGCAAAGAATAGTATTCTGGGCTCAGAGAACAACATGTGCAAAGGCCCTAAAGGTGAAGAGAAGAAAAGAAAAAAAAAAAAAAAGATGAGCAGGCTGGAAAATTGTGAGGTACAGGAAAATGGGTTAAGATAATCTTGGGGAGGATCCAGATCATTTGGGATTTTATCCTAAGGACAATGGGAAATCATTGAAGTGTTTTAAGCAGGGAAGTGATGTGATCCTCCCCCCACAACAACAACAACAAATATATATATATATGTATTTTTTGAGATAGAGTCTTGCTCTGTTGCCCGGGCTAGAGTGCAGTGATGTGACCATAGCTCACTGCAACCTCCAAATCCTGGCTCAAGCAATTCTCCTGCCTTGGCCTCCCCAGTATCTGGGACTTCAGGTAGGTGCCACCACACCCTGTTAGTTTTTTTTTTTTTCTTTCCGTTTTCAGTGCTTTATTATTTTTTTTCCAGCATATTGTGGGGGTACAAATGTTAAGGTTACATATATTACCCTTGCTCCCCTCCTCCCTGCTAGTTTTGAAAAAATTTTTTGTAGAGACAGGGTCTCACTATTGCTTAGGCTGGTCTCGAACTGCCAGCCTCAAGTGGCCTCCCAAAGTGGTAGGATTACAGGCGAGAGCCACTGTGCCCAGCCTCCTCTACATATTTTAATATCATATTGGACTGGTCAGAAATGAGTTAGAAGAGGAAGAGAGAAGATGCTGGGAAACCAGGTAAGGGGCTGGTTCATAGTTTTCTAGGCTGTAAGCTGTGGTGGTTTAGATGAGGGCGAAAAGAGGATGGAAAGAAAACAATGGACTTGGGATATATTTTGGAGGGTAGAAGTAACAGAATTTGGTATTAATTATCTATGATGGGGAAAATTTATGTTTTGGGCAGGGAATGGTAGATCATGATGAGAATTTATATTTTTACCATCTTCCCCTTTGATATGCAAAGCACAGGCTTAGAGCCTAGTGTTAAGGGGTGTTTTTTTCTGCCTGTCCCTGTTAGTTAGTAGAGCATATTGAAAGGGACTGACAATAAAGCAAGGTAACAAAACAGCCACTCTGTGATGCCACACAAACTTCTAGAGATTAAATGGTGTATTTGTTTTCTATTGCTGCATTGCAAATGAACACAAACCTTGTGGCTTACAACAATACATTTAGTATCTCAGTTTCCATGGTACTCTGCTCAGGGTCTCAAAAGCTGCAATGTGTCAACCAGGGCTGGGGGCTTTTCTATGGCTTGGGACCCTCTTCACAGTTCATATGGTTGTCAGAAGAATTCATTTCCTTGTGGCTGTAGTACCCTTAGGGACTTCTTTAAGGCCAGCAAGAGATTCCCTTAACCTCTAGAACCTCTATCAAAGGGCTCACCTGATTAGGTAAAGTCTATCCAGAATATTCTCCTATTTGATGAACTTAAAGTCAACTTATTAGGAACTTTAATTATATCTGAAAAATCCCTTCACCTTTGCCATATAATATAACTTATTCACAGGAATGAGATCCACAGGGAAGGGATTATAAAAGGTCTTGGATCATTGGAGATCATTTTAGAATTCTGACTATCACAAATTAAAACTAAAAAGTGATCAATAATAGCAGAGTTTCATGCTGGTTTATGGATTTAGTAGGATTTTTAAAAAATACCTTTATCATCAAATTTCTACTTCAGGATTAGAGCTCTCTACTCAAATTTGGTGAAACCAGCCAGGAGTAAAAAGGGAAAGATGCATATAAGAGAGACCCAGGCAGATAGATAATTAAACTAACTTGACTAGCTCTTCTCCCTACAAATCAGCAGTAAAACAATATTCTAGGTGACTTAATTGTAAAATCACCATCCCTACATTTTTTGAATTTTCAATTGTTTTTTTCAGACACCAGATAACTGAGCAAATATTGAAAATAAGTTCAATCTACTTCTGTAAGAATCTTATGACCATGTCTCAAGAAAAGCATCTTGAGGCAGGGCATGGTAGCTCACGTCTATAGTCCCAACTACTGGGCAGGCTGAGCCAGGAGGATCATTTGGGCCCAGGAGTTGAAGGCTGCAGTGAGCTATGATTGGGCCAGAACTTGTCTCAAAAAGAAAAAGAAAATTTGTGTTGAGATCTGTATTAAAGCTTTCCCACATTAAATTAGAATCTGCACTCTGTCCACTTCCTCCTGCTTCCACTTTACCAAGCCCTTCACTGAAATTACCCCTGGAGACATCTCGTGCAGGACGTTTGTCTTGAAGGCGCTGTCAGACCCCATTGCAGACAGGCTGAATCTCCAGGAGCAGGTGTGGGGCGAGTGAAGCCAGGGGCAGAAACTCTCAGCACACATCAGTCCAGTGTTGGTCAAGAAGCACTAACTGGAAGAATAGTGGGGAACAAAATGAGGAGGCCAGCCATGACTCAAGCACCCCAGAAAGATCTTCACGGTGGGCACAGAAAGATCTTCACGGTGTGGGGGCATCTAGATGAGGGCGAAATGAAGATGGTGAAGACAGAAAATCAGGTTTAATTAGTATCATAAATGCTGGGCTAAACTTCCCATGGAAGAGATACGGTGGCTTCCGTGGGGGTAAAGGGGAGTTTTTCAAAAATTACTTTTCTTCTACTATACTTAATTGTAGTTGATTCCTAATTAATAGGCAAAAAACCAGAAAGTTGAAGGATGTGAAGTTGTTTGTATAAAGTACACCACAATTTCTTCTGCTTTTGTCCTCAAGGACAAATCAGCTAACCAATAAGCACATTCTCACGCAGGGACATACACACACTCGATCAAACTCAGAGGCATTCAGAACATAGAAAAGGGCACAAGAAGGACTTTGACAACAGACATGTGGGGGCCGTGGGCCACATTCCCAGGGATTCATTGCAGCCTCGGTTCCCATGGCAATTATACATTCAACTCGGGGCCTGCCTCCTACTCAGTGTAACCTCCATCAGGAGGCAAGAGACAAAAAGGAATAAAGCTGAAGCCCTTCAATGAGTCCAGACTGGGCACAAAGGCGCTAGCACCACAGCCAGATTCAGGGAGCGACCCAAACTGTCACGTTCCACATCTCATAGCACACTAATCTCCCCCTCATCACCAGGGACCATTGTAGAAAAGGCTGGATCGGGAAAGCTTTATGAAACATGCAAAGATTTTTTGCTCCAATTCATTTGCAATTCCCTTTATTATCTTATTAGTTATGGCCAGATGAACAATTCTGAAATTCTCTTCCTATTTCAATTTGTGTCAGAAGCCCTGCGACTGGCTGTATGTGCGTGTATCTGAATGCGTGACTGTGGTGCATAATGGTCAATAGAGAGAATGCAGTATTCTTCCCCCACTGTTCCTCCCTCCTATTATAGAAAACATTTTTAGAAATGTAACCTCATTTTTGCTTTTAATTAAACTTCTTTTTTTTTTTTTTTTTTTGAGGCAGAGTCTCATTCTCTTGTCCAGACTAGAGTGCTGTGGTGTCAGCCTAGCTCACAGCAACCTCAAACTCCTGGGCTCAAGCAATCCTCCTGCCTCAGCCTCTTGAGTAGCTGGGACTACAGGAATGTGCCACCATGCCCGGCTGATTTTTTTCTATTTTTAGTTGTTTGGCTAATTTCTTTCTATTTATGGTAGAGACGGGAGGGTCTCGCTCTTGCTCAGGCTGGTCTTGAACTCCTGAGCTCAAACGATCCGCCCACCTCGGCCTTCCAGAATGCTAGGATTACAGGCGTGAGCCTCTGCACCTGGCCCCTTAATTAAACTTTTTATTTTGAGACAATTGTAGGTTCACCTGCTGTTATAAGAAATAATACTAGACCTACCTCATCTGTCAAAAATAAAAAAACAAAACAAAACAAAAAACCAAGGGAAAAAAAAAGAAATAATACAGAGAGATCTCCCATACCTTCCATCCAGTTTGCCCCAATGGTAACATCTTGCATAAACTAAAATATCATATCACAGCCAGGAAATTAATACTGATAAAATCCACTGATAATATTCATATTTCACCAGTTTTACATGCATTCTTTTCTGTGTATTTAATGCTATGCAATTTTATCAACATGTGTAGATTCATGCAACCACCGCTGCAGTTGAGATAGAGAATGATTCTATCAAGGACTTCTCATGCTACCCTTTTATGGCCATGCTCACCTCCCTCTCTTCCCTACCCCCTAGAGAGCACTAATCTATTCTCCATTTCTATAATTTTGTCTTTTCAAGAATGTCATGTAAATGTAATCATATAGTATATAGCCTTTTGAGATAGTAATTCCCTTGAGGTCCATTCAAGTTGTTGCATTTATCAATAGTTCATTCCTTTTAAGTGCTGAGCAGTTTTCAACGGTGTGGCTGTATCAGTCTGTTAACCATTTACCTGTTGAATGACATTTGGTTGTTGCCAGTTTTTGGCTATCATGAATAAAACTGCTATGAATATTTATGTAGATGTTTTTGTGTGAACATAAGTTTTCACCTTTCTGGGATAAATGCCCAGGAGTTCAATTACTGGGTTGTATAGTAAGTGGCTGTACCACTCTGGGATTTTATATTCCCACTGGCAATGTATGAGTGATCTTGTTTTTCTGCGTCCTGCACAGCATATGGTGTTCTTGCTGTTTTTCACTTGAGCCATTCTGCTACATATGTAGTGATATCTCATGATTTTAATTTGCATTTTTGTAATGGTTAAGGATATTGGAGATCTTTTCATGTGCTTATTTACCATCTGCATTTCTTCTTCAGTGAAATATTCGGTCATGTCTTTTGCCCATTTCCTAACTGGATTTTTTTCACTATTTTGAGAGTTTGTTACATATTTAGATGCAAGTCCTTTATTGAATATGTAGTTTACAAATATTTTCTCCCAGTCTGTAGCTTGTCTTTTCATCCTCTTTACAGCATCTTTTGTGAAACAAAAGCTTTTAATTTTGCTTTATGGATTATGACACTTTGGGTGTCACGTCTAAAAACTCCCTATATTTTAAAGATTTTATCCTGTGTTTATCTAAAAGTTTTATAGTTTTATGTTTTAGATTTAAGTCCATGATCCATTTTGAGTTAATTTTTGTATGAAGTATAAAGTTTAGGTTGAGGTTCATTGGGAGGGGGGTGTTGGAAAGGCTATTCGTCATGAATTGAATTGCTTTTGCATCTTTGTCAAAAATTAGTAGGGCAAGCCAGGCACAATGACTCATTCCTCTAGTCCCAGCTATCCAGGAGGCTGAGGCAGAAGGATTGCTTTAGCCCAGGAGTTTGAAGGTGCAGTGAGCTATGACAATATCACTGTACTCCATCCTGGGCAACATAGTGAGATCCTGTCTTTAAACAAAATAAAATTAGTAGGGTGTATTTGTGCAGGTCTATTTTGGGCTTGAGATAATCACAAAATATTTAGATGAAAATGACAAAGCCCTAAGAAATTAGAGAGATATTAATAAATATGGAAGACAAAGTAATTCAGCATAAGGATAGTTGTTATTCTTGAGAAGAGAACTCATCAAGTAGAATGTCAGAGATGTGTTCAAAGATAATTTCCCTAAAATGAAGGAAAAAGTGAAACGGCAGAATGAAAAAACATTGTGTTTTTGGAAATTTTGATAAAAATCACTTGACATATGGCTGGGCGCGGTGGCTCACACCTGTAATCCTAGCACTCTGGGATGCTGAGGTGGGTGGATCATTTGAGCTCAGGAGTTCAAGACCAGCCTGAGCAAGAGCGAGACCCCATCTCTACTGAAAAATAGAAAAAAATAGCAGGGCATGGTGGTGCATGCCTGTAGTCCCAGCTACTTGGGAAGCTGAGGCAGGAGTATAGGCTGAGCCCAGGAGTTTGAGGTTGCTGTGAGCTAGGCTGACGCCACGGCACTCACTCTAGCCTAGGCAACAAAGCAAGACTCTGTCTCAAAAAAAAAAAAAAAAAAAAACAACAACAAAAATAGTAATGAAGTTCAGTCAGTTAAGAAATTAATAAAAAATAAAAACTCAGGAATAAAAAAGTCAGAAACAAGGATTAATGATTCCTAAGCTCTAAATTTGTGAGGTTAGAAAAAGGAAAAAGAAAAAAAAAAGAATTGATGATAAACATTGATCAATTTAAATATTATTACCAGTACCAAATAATTACAGAAATGGTGGTTACAGAACAGAGTATGAATGACATTTATTTGAGCAAGGCCAAAAAAAAAAAAAAAAAAAAAACTAAACTAAAAACATCAAGAGGTAAAGAAATAAGTTTGGAGGAAATGTTAAGATTTCAAATGCCTAGGCCAGGCGTGGTGGCTCACGCCTGTAATCCTAGCTCTAGGAGGCTGAGGCAGGCGGATGGCTCGAGGTCAGGAGTTTGAAACCAGTCTGAGCAAGAGCGAGACCCATCTCTACCATAAATAGAAAGAAATTAATTGGCCAACTAATATATATAGAAAAAATTAGCCAGGTATGGTGGCGCATGCCTGTAGTCCCAGCTACTTGGGAGGCTGAGGCAGGAGGATTGCTTGAGCCCAGGAGTTTGAGGTTGCTGTGAGCTAGGCTGATGCCACGGAACTCACTCTAGCCTGGGCAGCAAAGCGAGACTCTGTCTCAAAAAAAAAAAAAAAAAAAAAAAAATAGGTCTTGACTTCTAAAGAGGTAGCTGTCAGGAAATAATACCTTGTAGTAAAGAACTATTTGAAGTTCAACAATTCCTTTCGTTTCACTTTAGTTTCTTTTTTCTTCTATTAAAGTAAAATTAAATACTGACTAATAATAATACCATGAAATCAGTTTTAATCCTAATATAACTTAATAAATATTAAATGTAATGCTGATTTAAATTATTAATAATACCAAATAACACAAATTAAAAACTTTATCAGTCTAGTTCCTGGCATATTCAAATTGATTAATTTGAAGGAGGTTTAACAAAGGGACTATTTACAAATGTAGGGGCAGGTATTAGAGAAACCAACAAGGGGGAGAATTCCAGAACTAGCAATAGCAGAGACCTTTATCAAGTTAGGACCAAAGTTAGAAAGGAAATAATTGGCCCCCAGAATTCAGAAAAGACAGCTGGATAAAGAAGGCTGGGTCTTCGGTAAAGACATGCATTGACCCCTCCAGAGGATGGTGGGGGGTTACATGCATCTGCCTCACATCACCACGATTCCTGTGTCCTGATGGTGCCTCTCATTGGCTAAATCCAACTAAAAGCCTGATGAGTCCACATGGTCTACGCAGTCAGTTCCCCAGAGCATATAGAGTAGAGTGAAAAAGGGTGAGGAGTGAATGTGGAGACAGAAAACGAAGAGACACTTTAACAGATTAATTATTTTTATTATCAGTGCTGTCTGCTGAGCATAATTACAAGGACCCAGAGGACAAGTACCAAGTCTTGTTCAATTATGTGAGGGAAGAATGCTAATGGGTACTATTGGGATTATAGGGACATTTTGGTAGCTGTCAAGCACTTTGATTTCTTGGTTATTTCTCCAGTTATGCTCTAAGATATTGACTGTAAATAATAACTAACAAATTAATAAAATCGATTGTATTAAAAGTCGAATACCAATTCTTGCTAAAATTTCCCAGGTGCTTCCTGTGATTATACCTAAATATTTCTGTATATATGTATGCATGTTTGTATTTCTTTATTGTTAACATACATTTGATTTAGAAACATGAAGGAATAACCCTGGCCACCCTTTATTACATAATGGGGGCTTGTGGGCTGAACCTGTGAATCATAGCAGAGGGGAACAGGTGGAGAGAGATGAGTCTGGAAAGATACATGGGAGTCAGATCGTGAAGGGCCCTGTCTGCCATGCTAAAGAGCCTTTACTTTATCCTCATCAGGGGAGTTACTGGAGGACTTTTTATAATGGGCCTGCCATGGTAAGACTTGCATTCTAGCAAGATCCCATAGGTAGCAATGTGAACAACTGTGGCAACGGGGTTGGAGCAGATTGAAAAGGCAGGAAAGGACTAGGGAATCGAAACTCGGCGGCCTTGGGGGCGGCCCTACATAGCCTGGCTTCGGGCTTTTAATCTCCAGAGGTCTGGTTTGTACAGAGTAATATGCTGTCATGGATGCACTGGTAGAAGATGATATCTGCATTCTGAATCATGAAAAAGCCCAGAGGAGAGATACAGTGACTCCAATTTCAATATATTCAGGAGATGAGTCTGTTGCTTCCCATTTTGCCCTTGTTACTGCATATGAAGACATCAAAAAATGTCTTAAGGATTCAGAAAAAGAGAACTCTTTATTAAAGAAAAGAATAAGATTTTTGGAAGAAAAGCTTATTGGAGCTCGATTAGATGAAGAAGCAAGTTCTGTGGGACGAGAACAAGTAAATAAGGCCTATCATGCATATCGAGAGGTTTGCATTGATAGAGATAATTTGAAGAGCAAATTAGATAAAATGTGATGAGGAATTTAAATCCACCTTCATCAAACTGGGAGGTGGAAAAGTTGAGCTGTGACTTGAAAATCCATGGTTTGGAACAAGAGCTGGAACTGATGAGGAAAGAATGTAGTGATCTCAAAATAGAACTACAAAAAGCCAAACAAACGGATCCATATCAAGAAGACAATCTGAAAAGCAGAGATCTCCAAAGACTAAGCATTTCAAGTGATAATATGCAGCATGCATACTGGGAACTGAAGAGAGAAATGTCTAATTTGCATCTGGTGACTCAAGTACAAGATGAACTACTAAGAAAACTGAAAACCTCAACTTCAATCAAGAAAGGCAAGTCACTCTTTGCCCGAAACCACTGATTCCAGCCAAACTGCTTGAAGAACAACTAGCTGTCGTATCTTATAAAAATCTCATCAAATGAGTTTGATAAGCCAAAGTATATATAGTATGTTCACAGCTACCCATTCTCTGCTTTGGCTTCGGTCTCATACTGGTCAACTTCACACATAAAGGTGTTGCTGATGTGTTTTTTTTCTTCAGTACTGTATTCTTTTCCCCTTGTGGCTTTTCTCAACCAAGTGTTGCTTATGTGTATAAGGCTGGGGTGTTAAGTTTGCTCTAGTTGACCTTTTGCCACAACTACTTCATATATATATAAAAAAAACCACCAAAAACAATTTTTCATTCCAGTGCTACAGAATACACCAAAAACCTAGCTTTTTGTTTTGAAACAAACAAAAAAATAACTTTGATTCATTATTTGGTTGTTTGCAGTTTTTATAAACTTAATTTTTCTTTTTATAAAGGATGGCAGATTAGAATGGAGACTGGGTGTTTTCCCGTTATCCCCTTCAACCAAATGTTCATTGCTTTGACTCATATTTAACTGCTTGACTGAACTTCTCTTGAGCTTTGTGTTAACTAGTAGTGGCTACTTTTGCCGAAGCTATTTTTATACCTTATAAAAATCAGTGCATTTGTACCTAGCATTACATAGTAAGTGTAGTTCTGAAAAATTGTGTAATATAAATTTGAATGCCCTAAAATTTACTTTTTAAAGAAATGAGATTTGACTTTTTATAAAAAATAATCACCATTTAATTTAAAATTGTTATTTGCACCTCAAATGTCTTAAAGAAGGCACAAGAGAATTGTGTTTCATAAATAGTTCTCCTCTGGAGTGTTTATTAGCAGGGGAAAATGTAGCACATGGGAAGGGAAAACTGAATTTAGAATTCCTTTCAGTGTCTGGAGAGTTGGTTACTTATAAGTCAGGGAAAATAATATTATGTTTTAGCAAGCCTCAATTTATGATTCATAAATTTGTCCTTGAGTTTTCCAGTGGTCAGCGTATATATGAAACTATAAGTATATAGTAGAAATAAGACTTTTTTCTTTAAAGGGACTCAGAGTAATTTTATAGTGAGTTCTCAAGGTGGCTCTTTGTTTACATAATAAATATAACTTCCAAAGAGTAATAATGGAGAAATGCTCTTTCCACACATGGAAGTGGCTCATCCCTGTGTTCCTTCCTAGCTGGTTAATGATAGATCTTTTCGTGCTTTGGAACATTGCCTAGAACAGTGGCAAGCTTGAGGCTGCCACTCCTTACCACAGAACTCATTGTTTTGAGCAGTACAGAGATGAGACTAGGTCACCCTTTTCCCTGACCTTTGTATCACCTTTGTCCAGAAGCTGAACACTTTTCTTTCCAATTTTCCCCATCTCTATCCACTCTTCTAAGAAAAAAGCAATGTTATTTTATAAAATGGTTCACAGAGATAAGATTAGATCACCTTTTTTTCCTGAGATAAGAGTAGATCACCTTTTTTCCTGACCTACATATCACCTTTCTTGAGAAGCTTGAACAACTGTTACTTCCAATGCTCCTCCATTCCTATTTACCCTCCCAAGACAAAGGGCAATTAGATTATTTATAATGTGGTTCCGTTTGTTCCTTCTAAAACTATGTAGAGTCAAACCTTAGTTACACTTGGCCATCCTTCTTGGGCTGAGGATAAACTTATCTTTCCACCCTGGTAGTTTGGGTTGGAGGAAGAAGAGAAACCTGTATTACCAATGTGCTGGCTATGGCTAAATAATAGCTTTAGAGCAATCTTCTTCTACACCATTGCATGTGTACAAAACGTGTTTTTGTTCGCTTGTTTTTTACTTGACCTATACTGTGACCATAGTGGAATTAACATTTGCTTATATATGTTTTTCAAGAAACAGGATTATTTTACAACTTTTATTTAAGTGCTTTATCCATAAAGCCTTTGAAATGTATTAAAACTTCATTTGAGTCTCACATATTCAAAATATAATTATTTCTGAAAAAAAAAAGGCAGGAAAGGGCTGTATCAATTAAATGTGGAAAGTGGAAAAAGGGAGGAGCTGAGGATGACATCAGGGTTCTGATTTGGATGTCTGGGTGAATGGAGGGATGACTGGCTGTTTAGCATCGCAAACATAGGAGGAGATTCAGGGCCAACAACGAATTTCCTTTTGAATAAGGTGATATTGAAGTGCCAATGGGATATTCTAGTGTAGTTGTCTAGTAGTTGATGGTTAAGTGGGCCTGGAGATCAAAAGAAAGGCCTGCTTGGGCAGACATGTCCTTAAGTTGAGGGAGAATGGGTAGAAGAAGGGGTCCAGAACCCTGGGGAACATCAACTTTTAGGGCAAAACAGTGCACTGTTTCAGAGCACAAGCCTGTTACTAGCAGGGGAACATTAGGCAAGTTATTTCATTTGTTTCCACAATGTATAATAAGCATGATAATTGTAGCAACCTCATAGTAAGAAAAGTGCTTGCTATTTTTAGTTTCCTGAAAGCAATTGTTCTCAAACTTTTTGGCACCAGGGACAGGTTTCATGGAAGACAATTTTTCCACGGAAAGGTGGTGGTGGTGTGGGGGAGGTGGAGCTCTGGCGGTGATGCCAGTGATTGGGAGCAGCTGTAGATACAGATGACACTTCACTCCCCCGGCCTCCTGCTCCGCTTCCTAAGTTCCATGGAAGACAGTTTTTCCACCCATGAGGTGGGGTGGGGGTGGGGGAGAGTGGAGTTCTGCAGCCTGGTCCCTAACAGGCCACGGAACCCGGGGGTTGGGGACCACAGCCTTCAAGGATCTGTGAATAAAGAGGAGTCCAAGAAGGTGAAGGAGAAGTAACTAGGAGGAGGTGGAGCTCTCGAATATAATGAGAAAAGAGAAATTTCAAAATGGCCAACAATGTCAAATCCTGCCAACAGAACTGTCTTTAGTAATTAAGTGACCTTACCAAGGGCAATTTATGTGGCATGGGATGAGCCAGACTGAAAGGTTTGGAGAGTGAACAGGGGCCAACCCTGATACGCCTTTTCCTCCCCTCACCTCGTCTGTCTCAACCACCAGAAGCTTCCTTCAAGGACAGTGAGTTATGGATCTTGCCCCACTTTCCCAATCAATTCCCACCACCCAGTGGGATAATATGTAGCATCAGGCTATTTAACTCCGCCTTGCATGTCGTAGTCGATGGTGATAAAAGTAACTGATGATACACAGCTTCTACAGACTCCCTAATTCTTTCTTTGGTACAGACCGCTCAGAATCATGATCGGGTCCCCATTCCTTATAAGCCTGCTTCAAAGAGTGTCATTCCCACTGTGGCCACAAGGTGGGTCCCGCCTCCTGTTCTGAGACCTCAGGTCACGACCCCGGAAATACATCCTCCACTTTGTCTCTAGCAGAGATGGCGGCGTCTGCAGCTCGAGCAGTGCTGTTGCCGGCGGCGCGGCGGCGGCTCTGGGGTTTCACCGAGAGGCTCCTGATTAGAGACGCCGCCAGGCGGGTGAGCTTCCCTTCCCCGGTCTGGGGGCCGGCTGGGCCTCTTCCCGCCGGATCCCGCGCGGCGGACCTGAGGGTCAGCGCACAGATCCCAACAGGGGGCCGGACCGGGCCTCTTCGGCCGGGGCGCGGCGGCCTGGAACTGCTTAAGTGCCCGGGGCCGGCTGGCTTGGGCCATCGGTCACGTGACCTGCCAGTGACGGTGGGATGACTGGCTGGCGGCCCTCCCGCCAGCTTTGGAGGAGTGCTTATGAAGGGTGCTTGTTGACCAGTAGAAATGTGGTTGCATTAAGCTTAGACATGGAATCTTAAATTAAAATAAAATAAAAAAAAAAAAAGAAATGTGGTTGCAAATTGCGCGAAATTCAAAGTGATATAGTTATCGCTCCAGTGTTTTGTTTTTGCCTACGACTGAGCTTCATCCTCATCTGGGCTTCCGCTAATCTGGTGATAGCTCAAATAAAATTTTGTATTTGCATTTTTCTCATGAGTGAGCTTCTAGCTTTTTTCTCCAAGGGATATGGAACTTTAACACATGTGTAAAGGGAAAGAAAAACTGCTGAAAAGCGAGTAGTCCATAGTCAACAAGCCAGTCAGCTAAAGAGTGTGTTTTGAGTATCGGCCTGTCTTCTTTTTCTACCCTTTTCAAAACTTGTTGCTTTTTTTTTTTTTTTTTTTTAGACAGAGTCTCACTCTGTTGCCCAGGGTAGAGTGCCATGGCATCAGCCTAGCTCACAGCAACCTCAAACTCCTGGGCTCAAGCGATGCTCCTGCCTCAGCCTTCAAGTAGCTGGGACTACATGCATGCACCATCATGCCTGGCTAATTTTTGTTTTATATATATATTAGTTGGCCAATTAATTTCTTTCTATTTTTAGTAGAGACAGGGTCTCGCTCTTGCTTAGGCTGGTTTCAAACTCCTGACCTTGAGGTATCCTCCCGCCTCGGCCTCCCAGAGAGCTAGGATTACAGGCGTGAGCCACTGCGCCAGGCTATTTGTTGCTTTTTTTGAACAGTGAAAACTGAAGTTGTATTTCTATTTTGTGTGTAGATATTTTTGCATTGTTCTCTCCTTTGTCTTCCTTCCTTCCTCCCTCCCTCCCTCGTCTTTTTTCCGCCTGCTGGTTTTCTCCATCATGAATATAAAACATTTCTAGGAGAGGTATTGAAGTAAAGTCAATTTCTCTCCAGGTAATTATAACTGCTCATTTTCCCTAAGTGAAGGGCATGTTTATAATTATGTTGCTGGCTTTAGGTCAGTGTTTGGTGAAGGAAGTTACTAGGCCAGGCAAAGGGTTGGAGCCCAGTGGAAAGGAGGAAAGATGATTTTATAGAGTCTGTTTGAGATAGATTGGTTTTCTAACTGACATTTAACAGAACATTAATAATGTGTTTTGCTTCCTCTTTCTCACTCCCTACCCCCAACCAGTCATTATATTTTGGAGGGGACAGATTGAGAAGTACACAGGCTGCTACACAAGTTGTTCTGAATGTTCCTGAAACACGAGTAACACGTTTGGAAAATGGACTCAGAGTAGCTTCTGAAGACTCTGGGCTCTCAACATGCACAGTAAGCAATTCATGTAACCTTCTCTGAGTGACCCATCATTTAGGAGAGAGCAAATGGTTGATTTTCTTTCATGGGCTGGTGGTGGGAAAATGGTGGCAGTTATTTTGCCTTGACAGGTTTCTGTGAGTTGTGAACCTTTCGTCCAGTGATACTTAGGTGCTAGGCACATGTGTACTATGTTTTACTGTCTGTCTCTGGTTCTTGTAGACTATTATTAGTAGTATTAATAGTGAAAGAGGTGCGTTTGCTGGGCTACTTTGTGCCAGGTGTTTTTACATATGTTGTTTTAATTGATCTTTAAAACACTTCTTTGTAGTAGACATCATCACACCTGTTTATAGTTTAGAAAGGTTCAGAGGGTTAATGGTTTTGTCCAAGGTCACACAACTAATACATGACAGAGCCAGGATTTGAACCTAAGTTTTCTGAAAATCTCTGATGTTCTTTATACCACAGTTACTAACTGGGTATAGTAATGAGTTGGGCTAAGAATTGGGATGCTCAGTGAAACTGGCAGGTAGATATTTATGGCACCCAGCAGTAGCCTAATGATCAGAATTTTTAAATCTTATAGTACATGGGAATGAACTGTCAATTCACTCAGGTAAAGAAAACCTCAGTATTAAGACCAGAAAGTATTTGTCAGAAAAAGGAAAGACTCCCTCCGCACTTCCAAAAGAAATAAAATTGTTTATTTAATTTTTTTGATTGCATTAAGGTCGGGCTCTGGATTGATGCTGGAAGTCGATATGAAAATGAGAAGAATAATGGAACAGCTCACTTTCTAGAGCATATGGCTTTCAAGGCAAGTTGTAAGACTTTACAAAAATGCATTGTCTTATGAGTAGTAAGCACAAAATCTCATTCTTTAAAAGTAAGGATATACAATACATATACTAGGAAGATACAATAAAAAAAAGGGCAAGGAGAGCTATTTCTATAATATAGCATCTTTTATTTTTCTTTTTCCAGGACAGTACCTGAAATAATTACTGATAATTGCTTTGTAAGATTGAAACAAGGATTTTCTATTGGGTTGCCAGGGTCATCTGAATTTATACCATTTCTAAAGCCTGATGTACTTTAGAAACCAAATTCAGCCCTGCATGAAACTGATATATTTTCTTATGTCCTTCATATTCATTATCTGAAGTGTTCAGAATAGATGAAGAATAAAAGAAGGTATCATAATTTGCTTTTTCTCTTTCATTTCAAGGGCACCAAAAAGAGATCCCAGTTGGATCTGGAACTTGAGATTGAAAATATGGGTGCTCATCTCAATGCCTATACCTCCAGAGAGCAGACTGTATATTATGCCAAAGCATTCTCTAAAGACTTGCCAAGAGGTATTATTATTTATACTGCAGATAGTGTAATTTTTACGAGGGTTGAGAAATAATTTAGTATTATTTCTGTGATTTTTGTTGTAAAAGAATAAGCCTTAGAAATGTGAAAAAATGAACCAAACTCTGGGCAGGGGTACAGCTGATCTTATTTTTTTGTCCAAATATGACAAATGATTATTTTAGGCTTAAAGACTTGTGCAAACAGGGCCCTAATACTTGATTTAAACCTGCTTCCATATCTTCCATCTTTTACTGGGGGAAAAAAAAACAAAAAACCCCTGCTTCCTCCAGAGCCATACCTATATAGTAAAACATTTATAATTGTTTTTATTCCTTGCTTTAATTAAACTATTGGTCCTGAGCAAAATAAGCAAATATCCACTTCTAAGTTTATTAATGATTGTTTTTATAGCAATAAGATAGAGATTTTTGTTTTGTAAAAATAAAATAATTATTTTGACAGCGTAGCATAGCAGTTTGTTTTAGTTGCCATGTTTATAGATGTTTTGAATATCTGAAGTCAAAGTTATTGCACAAAACATTTTCCCAGTGGAAGGAGTAATAATAAAATTTAGCAGTTTTGGAGCTAATTGGTGAAATTATTCACCTTTCAGATCTTTGTGTAGTTGCAGTTAACTTTATTACTTTGAAATTTTGGACTCCTAGTAGACTTTCATTAATAACATTTAAATGACACTTTACACAAGTACCTTTGTGTATGTATTATTCGTTTGATCTGCATAGTAATCAGGTAGGTATTGCTACTTTGCAGTTTTGGAAATGAGGCCCAGACTCTGACTTGTCCAGTATTGCATAGCTAGTAAGTGGATTACTATGGACACAAATGCATGTCTTCTGACTTGGATTCATTTGCTTTTTCTAAATAATAACAAAACAAGAAACTCACCACCTGTAAATAAATAAAATTAAAAATTTAATATAGTATCCTAAATTTTGCATTAAAACCAACAAAAATGACAACAACGAGGGGTGTGTCGGTTTGAATTGTAAAAATCAATAGTAAGATTTTTAATGATTTCTTTAGAATCAGTTTTTGTCCCAGGACTGATTAGGGATGAAGAACAAAGGGCTAGACCAGGCTTCATTAAAGAGTTGTTCATTCTAGCCCACACTTTCCTTCTATACCACAGGGATTTATATTTTACATTTAAAATGTACCAGCCTGAGCAAGAGTGAGACCTTGTCTCTACTATAAATAGAAAGAAATTAGCCCAAACAACTAAAAATAGAAAAAATTAGCCGGGCATGGTGGCGCATGCCTGTAGTCCCAGCTACCTGGGAGGCTGAAGGCAGGAGAATCGCTTGAGCCCAGGAGTTTGAGGTTGCTGTGAGCTAGGCAAATGGCACTCTAGCCTTGGCAAGAGAGTGAGACTCTGTCTCAAAAAAAAATTTTTTTTAGTATTGTCTTTTCAGGTATGTCAAATGTAATTTTCTTCTCAGGTTAATCATTTAGTCAGTATTGAAGGATGATCTGTGTCATTGTTTTTCAATGTTGGCATAATAGATTTTAACAGTGGAAGTAAGATTCTTAGTGTTTCTTATGTTTGGTTTTCAATTAGCTGTAGAAATTCTTGCTGATATAATACAAAACAGCACTTTGGGAGCAGCAGAGATTGAACGTGAGCGTGGAGTAATCCTTAGAGAGATGCAGGAAGTTGAAACCAACTTACAAGAAGTTGTTTTTGATTATCTTCATGCCACAGCTTATCAGAATACTGCACTTGGACGGACCATTTTGGGACCAACTGAAAATATCAAGTAGGTATAATTCTCAGAGTTTTTAGGAGGAAGAATTTATGAGTTGTGAAAATCAACAATTACAAATTTTCAAAAAGTATATTTCAAATAGTCATTTTTTTCTCCCTGATAATCTGAATGAAATTGTAGTTAGCTACACTTTAGTCCCACCCGACTTCCAGGTGTCTAGGCTCATAGCTACTTCTTGAATTAACAAGAAGTTAATTAACATTGTTAACAATTAACAATGTATCAAATTTGTCTTTTTCCTTGATGTAAAAAGTTGAAGTTCTTTGATACTTGTCGCCTATATCCTATTTCTGACTGCATTTAACTTTCAGAATACCTTTAAAGTCCAATTTTATTTTGGGTATGTTATATAAAGATTTGTACTTTTGTGTTTCCTTTTAAAATTGCTTTACTTATTCCACTTACAGATCTATAAATCGCAAGGATTTAGTGGATTATATAACCACACATTATAAGGGGCCAAGAATAGTGCTTGCAGCTGCTGGAGGTTAGTCAATTTAAGTTTTTATAAATGTTTTAAACACAGTTGTTGGAGTGGTGTGCTTATTGGTTTGGTCCTTTTGGGAGATATCCTAAGAGTTTTTATTTACAGAGCAAATTACTGAATTTATGTATGTCGTGTAAGCTGTTGTGGTTCCCAACTCCCCGGCCATGGTCTGGTACTGGTTTGTAGCCTGTTAGGAAATAGATGGAACATCACTGCCTGAGCTCTACACCGCCCCCCACCCCCACAGCATGCCACGTCACCACCCCCTGGTCTGTGGAACAATTGTCTTCCATGACACCAGTCCCTGGTGCCAAAAAGGTTGGGGACCACTGGTGTGGAGCACTGGAACCAGACTTTCCCTCTATGTTCTTTTTAGTAGGTTTCATTTCTAGAAACACTTAATGCATTGTTCAATACGTAGGTGTACATAGTGGAATTTACTTGCAAGAAAAGGGCAAATGGGCCTGGTGAGGTGGCTCATGCCTGTAATCCTAGCACTCTGGGAGGCCGAGGTGGGCGGATTGCTTGAGGTCAGGAGTTCAAAACCAGCCTGAGCAAGAGCGAGAC
Source organism: Microcebus murinus (assembly GCF_040939455.1). Classification (NCBI taxonomy): domain Eukaryota; kingdom Metazoa; phylum Chordata; class Mammalia; order Primates; family Cheirogaleidae; genus Microcebus; species Microcebus murinus. The sequence goes on from NC_134112.1 coordinate 60,019,036, forward strand.
CCCATCTCTACTATAAATAAAAAGAAATTAATTGGCCAACTAATATATATAGAAAAAATTAGCCAGGCATGGTGGTGCATGCCTGTAGTCCCAGCTACTTGGGAGGCTGAGGCAGCAGGATAGCTTGAGCCCATAAGTTTGAGGTTGCTGTGAGCTAGGCTGATCCCAGGGCACTTATTCTAGCCTGGGGCAACAAAGTGAGACTGACTCAAAAAAAAAAGAAAAAGGCAATGGGTGAACTGGGAGACAATTGTACTTAGAAAATAGTATTCTACAGTTTGAGAATCTCTTGAGAGTTTAAATTATTTCTTGAGAACCAACTTCATCCTTGGTCAAGCATGGAATGGGTATGTTGTTCAAATGTTCATTCCTTCTTTGATTTTTTTCATTCATTTAATAGATGTAATTATTGAGAAGGAGAAGCACATAGGGAGCCATGAGAATGTTTAATGGGGATCCAAACATGCAGGTGGCGTCAGGTTTCCTTGGCATCATGTTTGAAGTCATTGAATAAAAGGCATTCTGCCAGATATCCTGGCAGTCTGAATTTAGGCAAACAGTACATTTTAATTGGTTTCCAACTTTCTGTTTATTTAGAGCAAAGTGAAGATAGATGGAATGTTCTTTTGTGTTCTTGTAAATTTAATTTTTCTCTATTTAGAAATTATTAAAATTGTAGTTGCTGTGGGTAGATTTTGGAGCTGACTATATGGGGGTAATGGAAAAGATGAAAGCGAAGGTGGAATATCTAGAAAATGTCATCCATTGTAGCTTCTAGCTAAATTGTGTTACCTTTGTATGGTAGGCAGTGCACTCTGAAATTCTTTTGAGTAACATTGTTTCTAAAATGACTGGTGCTGATAGGGGCTTAAACCTTTTTTTTTTTTTTGAGACAGAGTCTCACTCTGTTGCCTGGGCTAGAGTGCCATGGCATCAGCCTAGCTCACAGCAACCTCAAACTCCTGGGCTCAAGCGATCCTCCTGCCTCAGCCTCCCGAGTAGCTGGGACTACAGGCATGCATCACCATGCCGGCTAATTTTTGTTTTCTATATATTTTTCATTTGCCAATTAATTTCTTTCTATTTTTAGTAGAGCCAGTGTCTCACTCTTGCTCAGGCTGGTCTCTAACTCCTGACCTTGAGTGATCCACCTCGGCCTCCCAGAGTGCTAGGATTATAGGTGTGAGCCACCACGCCCAGCCAGGCTTAAACCTTTGAAACTGCCTTGGAAATGGGAAGAGATTCATGGTTAGATGAGGCCTCAACAACCAAGCTCTTTGAGACCTGTCTGTCCTTGTTGGTGGTGTATGTACAGAATAATTTCTGTTTTGGTTCATGGGTTCATTTTAACATTGCTGAAGTTAAGATATCTTACAGTTAATGGTCTGTCATAGATTAATTACTATTTTATCTTGTTGGTACATAAATGATGATGTGCCTTATAAATGATAGCATCTTAAATTCAATGAAATAGGCCAGTTTAAGTCTCTGCTGATCTGAGTTTTGGTTTTGGATCCTTGCTTCATTTTTAAAACATTATAGGTTGCCCTGCCTTTTAGATTGGGGTAAGTAGAGATGGTGTAGGAGGAAGAGCTGAATATCTGGCACATCCAACCAGGAGGGTTAGTAGGTGAAGGTAATAAAACAGTGGGAGTGATTGTCTCAGGTACTGAGAACTGTGCATGTTTTTTTCACTGTGCTTCTGGCATCCTTTTACTGCCATGGTCTTCATAAACTGTTTTGTCACCCTCTGGATTGATAACCAGTGTGGCTGTCCTACATAGTGATTCTGAAGACAATGTACTATATTATGTACTGTCTTGTTTTACACCACAGATTTGTTTGGAAGATGTGGATATAAGTTGTGCTTTTATGTTCTAATAGAATGTTTCATTTAAAGAAATTGTATGGCAGTCTTTTTTAACAGATTGTCATATGAGTTGTATTTAACTCATACTAATGTTGAACCCAGGGCCTTGTGAAACATATGTAACTCATGTCTCTCTACCTTGGGAGCCAAGTGCACTATTTTTAAAATTGCATATAACTCAAGCACAGAAAACAATAAAAAATTAATTTTTCATTAAATCAGAAAGGATTGTTTTGAAGTTTTTATTCTATTTTTGTAAATAAAACACTATGGCCCCGAAGGAAAAAAATATTTTTAATGTGGCAATGTGTTTAAAGTACTTGTATTAATAAATACATGCCTAAATTTGTTTTATAAGTTTAAGAATCCTTCACTAATTTAATCTATTTGGGTGCCAAGTTTGGATAGTAAGGGATATAGATTCCAAGTAATTCATAGTTTTTGATGGCAAGTAGTGAGCATTTGGATAGCTATGGATGTATTCAGAAATGTAGATGATACAATTTTGTTCTGATAGCAGAGCTTAGAGAATGAAGCATATCTGTATATCCAACTTCCTTTAAATGAGAAAGAGCCCATATTTCTATTTTCAACTTTAAAAAATAACTTACTGAAAGCTGACTCTTTTTTGCTAGTTTGCATTCTGGGAAGTTTTACAATTTAATATAACATGATTTTATATGAAGAGTGGTATTTTCAGGCTGTCTTATTATCTCCAGCTGTGAATACTTGGTCTGTTGATGACAACTGTGATTTACTTTACAAAATGAGACATTGGTTCAAGCCCAAACCTTGCAACAGCAAGGAAGTAATTGTGCTCTGTGAGCTTACTCTTAATAAATGGCTTTTAGTGAGTACAGTACAAATAGTTCATGTGTTATGTACATTACGGTATACTACCTATAGTTTATTGTAAACTGTACTGCTGGTAGATGTGAAAATATTTTCCTTCAATTTAGGTGTTTCCCATGATGAACTGCTTGAGTTAGCAAAGTTTCATTTTGGTGACTCTTTATGCACACACAAAGGAGAAATACCAGCTCTGCCTCCCTGCAAATTCACAGGAAGTGAGGTAGGGAAAGCTTCCTAGCTAGTATTTAGCCTTATGGGTTTTTTGTCTTGTGTTTATACATATAAGTTTTCAAAATGTGCATATTTCCCCCATAGGAGTAAAATGGAAGAAGTCAAAGCCTTAAATATAGAAAAAAAGAAAAGGATAGCTAATTTGCTAATAGTTTTTCCTATTCCATATTGTTTAACCAACTGTTTATTCCTTGCTAAGGAAGCAAGGTTTTAAGAGCAGTGTTAGTTGCTTTTTCATTGGCACTATGCCTCTTTTATATATTGTAAGGTATAAAAGTAATCTTTTAATTAAAAAAACAAACAGATTTTGACTTTCACATCAGGTTTACTCTTGGCTAAACTAAGTTCTTGCCCATAGTACATTTCTAGGGGTAGCTGTTAGAGCCAGAATTGCAGGGAGTCTGGGCTACCAATAGCTTTAAGCCTCCTTAGGGACTTAGGTTCCCATATTAAGGATGATGCTCAAAGTAGTATCAGGAGAGGTTTGGTATTGGCAGCTGCATAGAATTGTAGGATTGGCAGTACAAAAATAAACCTGTATGTCAATATTAGTTTATTTTTATTTTTTATATATATTTTCTTTTTTTGTCTATTTTTTCTTTTACTTTGCGGAAAGAAGTTAGTATTAGTTTAAATTTAGATAGATTCAGATGGACAAACAAAAGATTGATTTCTTCCAGTAAGATAATGGAAATTTTTGACCAGGTAAACCATCTGGTGGCTGTCTTAGAGCATTTCAAGTTGGAGATCTTTTGGTGAAAATAATTTTCCTTAACTCAAGAAATTAATCTAGATTAAACTGTACAATGGAATGAGGCCTGATAGTTTAAAAACAAAATAGAGTCCTAGTGAGTTTGAACTTTGCAATTAATGGGACTGGTAAATCTGTTTCTTTCTTGTTAATAAGCCTGTTATTGAGTGGTAACTAGATTTTGTTTTTCTTTAACTAGATTCGTGTGAGAGATGACAAGATGCCTTTGGCACACCTTGCAATAGCTGTTGAAGCTGTTGGTTGGGCACATCCAGATACAATCTGTCTCATGGTTGCAAACACACTGATTGGCAACTGGGATCGCTCTTTTGGAGGAGGAATGGTAAGTGATTTTAAAGTAATTTTCTATAATAAATGGAAGACTTTCATGTTTTTCTAAATATAAATTCTTTGTAAGAATCCTCCCCTGGCCCAAGTGGCAAAATGAAGCTTTGTACTATGAATTTTGGCTTAAAATATAAACTGATCCTGGATTGCATCTGGGCAGGAAAAAACATTTTTTTTCTTTGCCACAAAGTTTATTAGTGAGATAATTGGGAAAATTTGAATAAGAATTACAGTACTATATCATTGTTAATATCCTAATTTTAATAGTATAGTAGGCCCTCTGTATCTGTGGGTTTTCCATCTGTGGATTCAACCAACCACAAATGGAAAATATTCAGGGAAAAAAAGCGAATGGTTGCATCTGTATTGAACATGTATAGACTTTGTCATTCCCTGAACAATATAGTATAACAATTATTTATACAGCATTTACATGGGTTAGGTATTATTATATAAAAGTAATCTAGAGATGATTTAAAGTATATGGGAGGATGTGCATAGGTTATATGCAAATACTACACCATTTTACTTGAGGGAGTTGAACATCTATGGATTTTGGTATCCAGTGGGGGTCTGGGAACCAATCCCTCACAGATACCGAGAGATTACTGTATAGAGGTGATATCAGAAAATTAATTTCCTTGTTTTTCAGAAGCATTAACGTATTTAGCGGCAAAGAACTTTATATCTGTAACTCTCAGGTGAAAAAACACAAGTAAAGACAATGATAAAGCAAACATGGTAAAATGATTGCAGTTGTTAAGGGAATTTGGATAAAGGGGATTCTTGGTACTATTTTTGCAATTCTTCCGTAAGTGAAATTTAACCTTCTTAGTGCCGAAGGCTGATATATCAGCTCCGTAGGATATATCGGCCTGCCGCACTTTTTGCCCTAGACGCAAAAGCTGATATTTCCGCCCGCTGCACTAAGAGGTTAAAAATATAGTGCATAGATTTCTGTACCCAGAGATTTCTTCAAAATACATTGCATCTAAATATCTTAGGCTTCACATGCAATGTATTAAATAATTTCAAATCTTTACACACATACAGACAAGAGCTATGCTGTTTTAGAAGTATGTACAGCTATTGCAGTAATTACAATGATTCATTGCTTTTATACATAATGAATTTCTCCTGGGGATGCATTGGGCCAGTGAGATACACATAATTCTTAGTCTCATTTAATTTTAACTTTGAGATGCTGCTGGATAAAACTGGGCAACTTAACCTTTTAAGGCATTCACTGTTTCTCACATATCACATTGTTCTTTCTGGCAATTTGGACATGTATATTTAAAATTCTCTTGAACTATTTTTTTCCTTACAGAATTTATCTAGCAAGTTAGCCCAGCTCACTTGTCATGGCAGCCTCTGCCATAGCTTCCAGTCTTTCAACACTTCCTACACAGATACAGGATTATGGGGACTCTATATGGTTTGTGAACCAGCCACAGTTGCAGACATGCTACATGTTGTTCAAAAAGAATGGTGAGAAAATAGCTTTAATGTAAATTTTGCTTAGAATTCAAATTTTAGGCTAATTTCTCCTTTATCCTTTATGGTAATTTTAGCTTTTAATTAAGAGAATTAGGCTAAGCAGTAGCAATGGTTTTAAAGATTACAGATATAAGTCTCATGTGAAGCTGATTTATGCTATCGAAAGTTTTAATGTTTCAGAAGCAGGTTACTTCAGAAAGAAGATCCTAAAAGTTTAAAAGCCAACTAGAAATTATTCAGAAAATGTTAAGAAGGTAAATATGTAGTTGACATTGCTTAAAGAAAAATGCTGTAATCAAAAACTATAATTATTAGGTTTAAGTTAGACTCAACTGATATTTTTGAGAAAATAAAGGACCCACAGACCTAACCCCTAGCATACATAACCAGCCCTAACAGATGGGGATTCACGAAGTTTCAAGATGATTATAGCATTTCTCAAAATGTGGTCAGCCTATTTGTATTGAACCTTTGTTTGCTAATGAACAGTTAGATTTGTATATCATTTTTGAAATATTAACAATACTAAGGAAAGTAAATAAATCACTATTTTAGCTTTTGCTAAGCATTGGGGTTGTTACTAATTTCAACTTTTTATTAAGTTGAAATCATTTTATGTTGTGAATATAGAATACAGCATTATTTTTCTTTAGGTCATTAAACTGATAAAAAACATAACATTTTCCAATGACTCAATAATACCATTTTTCCAAATGTTTTTAGGATGCGACTCTGTACAAGTGTCACTGAAAGTGAAGTTGCACGAGCCAAAAATCTTTTGAAGACAAATATGTTATTGCAGCTTGATGGTAAGAATAAAAGACATAGTTCTGTTTTCATATGATCTATATTCCAATACTTAGTTTTTCCTTCTGTTTAAACAGGTTCAACTCCAATATGTGAAGATATCGGTAGGCAAATGTTATGCTATAACAGAAGGATTCCCATCCCTGAGCTTGAAGCAAGAATTGATGTAAGTAGTCCTTACATACTACTGGGTCTGTGTACAAAGCTTCCTGTTACAAAAGCTGGAAATAATGTATCCTACATCTTGCTTTAGTTTTTAAAAGTTCCAGGTTTAGAATAAAAATTCTGAATGATAGTATCTTCCCTATTTCAGGCTGTAAATGCTGAGACAATTCGAGAAGTATGTACCAAATATATTTATGATAAGAGTCCAGCTATTGCTGCTGTTGGTAAGTCTGGCTCCTTTTCTCCTATGCAGACAGTTGGCCAAGTACTTTTCTTTTAATTCAGTTTTAATTGTCTTCTTTTTAATCCTTAGGTCCTATAGCGCAACTACCAGATTTTAACCAGATTCGGAGTAACATGTGTTGGCTTCGTGATTAAAATGCTCCTAATCAAAATATTTTGAACATACATATTTATAAAACTAAGAAATCTGCAAGTTTTAAGCTTTCCCTAAAGAAAAAAAAAATAAAAATGAACATACATATTTGGAAATCTGAATGAAATGCTGCGTCATACTTTCAAAGGATAAGACGACTACTCTGTGCTCTGACAAATTATATTGGAGGAAACATACTTTAAAATTATTACCACAAGTATAATTTTAAGAATGAAAATTTGTACAGTATTTTCAGTTTTATTATAAAAATGCACACACAACAAAGATTGTCATTAAGTCATTTCTTGGCTCTACTTGCATTCAGTACTTGCTCTTGAGCAGCTTTCTTTGCCTTTACCATCTCAACGAGTTCCTAGGAAGGGAGAAAGGTAAGAACTGTCAGAATTTAAAAATAGACACAGCTAGCATTTGGCACAAATATGTAAAAAATTGAAATTGGATGAAACCTATAACTAACATACTATTCAAATTGTTGACTTCACTAACTGCCAGGGGTAGAAACTTTCTAATACTGGCACCATAAACCACTGGTATTGAAATAAGCATGACAATGTATATTATTAACCAGTTACTATACATAATCAAAACATTAACAAGTTACAATTCACATGATAATGTAATCTATAAACTCTAAATCTACAACCTTATATCGTTTCATGCAGTCCTTCTTTGTCCTGCCAGGCACTGCTTCTGCTATTTTTTCCCATCTTTCAGGTGTATTTACTGGGTATGTTTTCAAAGCTTGTTCTAAAAGCTTCTGTTCTTCTGTTGTCCAAGGGGTGAAATCCGTGCATGGACCTGTTTAAGAAACATTTTTATTTAAAGAAAACTGTCTTAGAACACGTTGCCAGTTGAGTCTTGGTACACAAGTATCTGCTAAGTGGCCATTCTAATCTGGGATGTGTAATTTTGAACAAACTTCTGGGGATGAGGAATACCAATAAACCTCTAAGTGTTATTAATAAGAGAAAAAACTTCAGATAGCTCACATCCCAGAAAATTAAACATCTCAAAGGCTTTTTAATTAAACACATTATTACAGAAAATTTTTGCCTTGTATTGGATTCTTACAACCTAATATACTCAATATGATTTTTTAAAAACGGTCTGGTGAGTTTATAGTACCAGTGGACTGTTGGGCTCAAAAACACAACAAGTTATTTAAAGAGTTCTGACAGATCTAGTTCCTTACAGGATAGAGAAAAGTTTCCTCACAGTTAAGAGTAAACAAGCCGGCCGGGCGCGGTGGCTCACGCCTGTAATCCTAGCTCTCTGGGAGGCTGAGGCGGGCGGATTGCTCGAGGTCGGGAGTTCGAAACCAGCCTGAGCAAGAGCGAGACCCCGTCTCTACTATAATAAATAGAAAGAAACTAATTGGCCAACTAATATATATAGAAAAAAAAAAAAAATTAGCCGGGCATGGTGGCTCATGCCTGTAGTCCCAGCTACTTGGGAGGCTGAGACAGAAGGATCGCTTGAGCCCAGGAGTTTGAGGTTGCTGTGAGCTAGGCTGACGCCACGGCACTCACTCTAGCCTAGGCAACAAAGCGAGATTCTGTCTCAAAAAAAAAAAAAAAAAAAAAAAGAGTAAACAAGCCTAGCAAAATTAAGCCAAGTGTCCAAGGTTTCAGAGCTAAAGAGGTAAGCTGAGATTAGATTCAGCATTGTAGTGTGGCATTCTTTTCACCACATCTGCTAAAGTCTTGTGGAGCCAATGCTAAGTACCTCTAGCAACTGCTGTGGTTCTTCAACTAACCCTTTTATATTATATTTATTATATTTATATTTTGACAAAACACCTAATAAATACATGTGCCAGAAACATATTTCTTAAGGATGTAAGTATTACACAGCCCACTTCTGTAGGTAAAATAAGAATATTAAATGGTTGAAAGCTGATTTGGTTTTTCAATGTTAATAGACTACTCAAATTTAGTTATTTCAGACCATGCAGTGAAATCGCAGACCTAAACTACCAGTAGCCTGACTATGGCTTGAAAATTATAGTCCTGTGAAATCTGGTACAGTTGAGCCTAGAAACCAAAGTTATTTCTCAAAGAAAAACACCACTACCTACTCAAAACAAGAGAATTTGTATTTGTTTGAAAGCAAATTATAAGCTTTTTTGAAGGTGGCTTTTAAGTTCTAGGAAGCCTTAGTTGAATTTCTTTCTTTCTTTTTTTTTTGAGACAGAGTCTCGCTTTGTTGCCCAGGCTAGAGTGAGTGCCGTGGCATCAGCCTAGCTCACAGCAACCTCAAACTCCTGGGCTCAAGCAATCCTACTGCCTCAGCCTCCCGAGTAGCTGGGACTACGGGCATGCGCCACCATGCCCGGCTAATTTTTTCTCTATATATTAGTTGGCCAATTAATTTCTATTTATAGTAGAGAAGGGGTCTTGCTCTTGCTCAGGCTGGTTTCAAACTCCTGACCTCGAGCAATCCGCCCGCCTCGGCCTCCCAGAGTGCTAAGATTACAGGCCTGAGCCACCGGTGCCTGGCCTTGAATTTCTTTATATTGGTCTAAAGCCCTCCTTAATACCACAGATTTAATTCATTTCCTCTTGGAAAAATAACAGGAGTGATATGCAATTATTTTCTGCTGTTCACACTACTAAAATGAAAAGTAATTTTGCAAAATTCCTGTAATAAATAATTATTCAAAAAATGGTGCCAGCTTACTGTTTAATGGTACAATTGAAGAGAGAAGCGCTTTCCCATTAAGCCCATAAAAGAGGTACAGCATCACTGCTGATCACTCCTGTCCTCACAGAAAGGAGATTGGTAAAAACAGGGTCTGCTTCCAACATGGAAACAAGTCCCACAGAAAGCTGAGAATATGGTGCTAATACCTGATATTTTGTGAAGAAGATTTAAAAAGCAAGTGAATAAACTCCTTTAGAAGTGCCCTCCAGATGTGCTGAAACTTTACTTTGTTACTTATGTTTATCAAAAGAGCCAAAATAATGCCTAACTCAGACAAATTACCCCTGATTTTTACAACCATTGTTCCCTTCTATAGAACATTGTTAAATCTTTCATATTTTTAAACTGAAATTTGGGGATGATAAACCATACTAAGAATATGGGTAAAACTGGGGGACTATCAGAAGATGAGAACAGCTTACATACAGTCAAGTCTATTAGTTAATCCAAAAGCATATTTCCAAGATAAGTTTAAGGAGAGAAAGTATTGGTGGCTCACAAATGCAGGAAGTGAAAGAACTTTTTTCACAAAGCAAAACTTTTTTCAAACTAATTTTTGTCACAGCAAGAAAAAAGTCACATCCCCAGATACATGAACAAGTTTCATGAGTTAATAATTCCCCATATTAATAGGTGTACACTGGTATTTTCTATTCAAGAACCACTAAATTGATTTTCGTGACCCAGATATGGGTCCTGATTTGAAGTAGGAAAAACACGGGCCCAGAGTAAACAAATTAGCTAGAATACCTGGTAATATTAGCACACTAATAGTTTTTAATTTTGAAATAATATCGGAAGAATAGAAAATCCCTCTGTACTGAGAATCTATAAATGTAAACATTTTACTGTATTTGCTTTTCTTTCTCCCTGGGTAGACATACTTTGTTCTATTAATATAACATGAAAATAAAATGCAGACATGATGTCTCTTTACTCTTATATATTTTAGTATGTTTTTCCTAAAAAATAAAGATATTTTCTTAAATAATTACAGCACATTTTTCAAAATCAGGAAATTACCCTTGATAAAATACTATTATTTTTTCATTTGTCCCATTAATATCCTTTTGGCATTTGAAATGGAAGAACTGCAATTCTCAATTATTAATGGTTAGCTGAAGTAAATCTGTGGCTGTCATAAAAATGTATGCTTCACAGGTTCCAGTCTGCCAAACATTTCATTTTGCAATCATTCTGAACACAGACCCTCAAGTCTTATATATCTTCAAGTAGCCTAGGTATAGGCTAGCATTTTCTGCTTCTAGAAAAACAAAGTGTAATTACCTTCAAATCGTTCTGAAGGTGTTGCATTGTCTGCTTGAGGTACCACTCCATGTTCTTTTTTAAATTTATCAAATGCCTTTTTATTTATGTCATCTTTTTGATGAGGGTCTGAGAAATGAAAAATTTCAAATACATAACAGATCATCTTTCAAATAAATTGCATAAATTATTTTTAAAATATGTATTCAAAGTATTAATAAATTGATTTCTCAAAACTGCAACTCACCAAGTTTTTGGAGACTCTTTGCTTTACTGATAACATCTTTGGCGGTTCTTTTGACTCCAGAAGAAGAATGTATGTTCATGTAATTAGCAATAACTTCCCATCTACAGCCACCAATATAATAGTTTAATAATAAAGAAAAACAAAAGCCATTACATTTTTGTACTACAGAAGGGTTAGTTATAGTATCTACAGAATGAGCTCCAAACTGGAGGTTTAATTATGCTACTGCTCTAAATTACTATTGCCTACAGTATAGTTTTTGCTTTTCATAAGTTTAAATTAACTACATAGAATCTTGGTTTTAAGTTTGTACAAAAATTTACAGATGCTGTGTACAAATCAAGGGAAATAAAACCACACATTTGTGTATACTGCCAATGAAACACTTTTTAAGAAAAGGAGATACATTATTCTAAAAATGGAGCCTTAGTTTTGTCATCTATGGAATGAGAGAAACTAGATCTCTAAGGCTTCTTTCGATTCTAAACTCAGACTTTGAAGTAAGCTCCAGTTTGAGGTGGGAAGCAACAAAAGAGCAAGACTACAAAAGAGAAACTATAGCGCAAAATCTAGTTCCTAGCACAAGCCAAGACAGAATAAGCCCACATAGTCAAGGTTTATGTCTCATGATCGTCAATTTCCTCAGCAGTTGATGAAGCATCTTGCTGTATGTATATGTGTTGGTGTAATGGATAAGATCAACAGGTTCAAAATGCACCTTGCTTTTCACACTTTCCAGTGTGGCACAGAATTTACTAGAAGTCAGTCTTGAGAATTTAGACTCAAGCTTATCTCTGGTAGTTTCTGCTTTAACCAATGCTGCTATTTGAATGTTTGCCTATATTATCTCCAGGCTCCAGTATATGGTGAAGAGAATTTTCATTAAAACCAGTACCTTGAATTTGTTCCAGCAGGGAAAAGATTCACAGCTTTAATTAGTAATTGCAGATCATCTTCTGACCAATTTTTACTGCCATTTCCACTTCTGCCGGTTGATTTTTCTGCATTCTTAGATGCTTGTCGCATACGAGCCTCAGCTTCCTCTTTCTCTTTTCTAATTTGCTCATTTACTTCTTCTATCTACAAAAATATCATAGGTACGTCAAGGGCTTAAAGTGTCTTGCTATTCCATACACCCTTTCTGGCTGGAGCTTTGTGGTCCAACTCTTAATGTCACTCTCACTCTGACCCTATACTCCTCCCAGGCAATCCTCAAACCAGCATCAGCTTTTCACTCTGGCTTTTCCTCCTCTAGCTTCTAGGCTGCACAGATCTGCCTGAGGGACCAAGAATCTCCCACCACCTGACCTGCCCAGTACCCATGTCATGTGACTTCCAGACATCCTGGACACTACTTGGCAAGTCTATGGTCACTGGATTATTCACCCGCAAGGCCATTTCAAACCTCTCTTTAAACTCATATTCACCCTTTTCAGCAAATAATCTCATTTATTCTCTACAAAATGGTAAAGGCATAGCAAAGTGGTCTCTGTTTTATCTTGATGTTCTACCCTTTACATTGTTCCTTCTAATCTACCTTCAAACATGCACAAGTAAAAAACAAAAACTTTTACTTGCCTTTGTTGCTTCTGTCAGTCCCAATAATTCTAACTATGAAAAGTTTTTTCTTATCCCTATCATCACTTTCATAGTTTGAGCCCTTACAGTGAGATTCTTTTAACTAGCTACTTTACATCTTTTGGATGCATTCTGCTCACAAATGCCAGATTAATAGTACAATGTTGAATCTCAGTTACTCAAAGATCTGCAGTAATGGAAACTGGTCATTATGGCATTAAAAACCTGCTTAATTTGGCTCTACTTTTTGTAAGCATAATCATCTCCCACTCTTCCTCCCCATAACTTTCTACTTCTATCTCTATTTTATAGCACATGCTGTTCTTCTGACCTTCATTTTAACATGATCCTTCCTTCCAGGCTGGTTCAATCCCTTCACTGAGCCTTCCTTGGCCACTCAGATCTGGAGTCTGGCACTTCCTATCTAACCTACAGTATTTACTGTGGGCTCTCTATCTTTTGGTCCTTAAGTGTTTTCTTTCCAGTATAAATGTTTGGCATAACTCCTTTGTGGCAGCAATAGCATTAGGTATTTCTCAAAAAAAACCTAGGCATAGTGCCATATATAGTAGGTACTAATATTTGTTGAACTGAATTGAATTTCTGGGCCTGTTTCCTTATCTGTAAAGTAAAAGGTGTAGAATACTAGACAGAACAAAGATCTCTTTTGGTTCTAAATGTTATCATCCTATGAAAATACTCAAGGAATAATCAAAATAATTATTTTCCTTCATAATGACTTTGCAAAAACTAAGACTAATGTGCTAATAAATAACACAAATCAAACACTAAGCATGGTAAAAACTATAAACATTAAATCCAATTTAAATAAAAAATAGCACTTACTATAAACAAAACATAATGGGAGATACAAAGAGAAATCAGATACTCTTTGCTCTTAGTAACTTATATTTTAGGTAAAGAAACAGGCAGAATTAAATGCTAAATATAAGTAGAAGTAATGTGTTCTTCTATTACCTGTTTTTCCAGAGTAGCCTTTCCTACTTCTTTTGTAGATGATGTGAGTGTTTCATTCAAGCACTGTAAGCTAAAGAAAAAAAGGCATGAAACTTTATTCTAAGGTTAAAAGAAGACTTCGACAGCAGTTCCATTGGTATACCTTGCTAGTTCAAGGCGATCACAAAGTTTTTCCACTTCTTCCATCATTTTAACCCGCTCTGCCTCATTGTCAGAAAAGTGATTCCAGGTCTAGAAGCACAAGCACAAACATTTCCATCTTATATCTACTGACACTCAGTAATACATCCATTAACACAATTATTAATATTAATACAAAGCATGAGCTCTCAGAGGTTCTTGACGTGAACATACACGATGGCATTTTGCCTGTCCCCAGTTGTACTCTAGTCCCCAGTTGTACTCTAGAGTACAACTCTAGTTGTACCTCCCAGAGCTCTCCCCAATCAGCTAGCAATGAAAAGCATTATACGAAGCAGACTGAGAAGTAAAACGGAAAAAAGAAGATGGTGCAGAATGCCTAGGGATATTATAAAAGTCAGAATGATTCCTCAGAGAACACTTAAGGATTAAGAAATTATGTATGACTCAAAAATCCCTTTGTTTGGCTGCCTGTTCTGTCTAGTGTGTACTCAACTGTAAAATCTACTGAATTTTAAATGTGAAAGAAAAATATAATACGCTAAGGAACAGGAGGCGTTAGCAAAAATTTTGATTAACTGAAGATTATGCTCAGAATGGAACAGCATGATGTACGTGGACATATAAGAAGTAATTGGAAAGTGCTTTCCATGCTTTAAGCTGCTGCTGACACTATGTCTCCTGTTCCTCACTTCTTGCTTCCTTAACCAATGCAATCCGGCTCTCACTAAGGTTCCAATGCTTCTTTTACTGTTGACACTTCCCTACATTTCCAAAAGCACTACTGATATTTTTCCTATCTGTCTGGTCACTCCTCCTCCTCAGGCTTCTCTTCCTCCATCAGTATCTTAAGTATTGGTGTTTGTCATGGTTGCATCCTCTACTCTACTCTCCTCACTCTATACTTTCTCCCAGGGTGATCTCCTCCACTTGCAGAGTTTCTAGTGCCATCGAGATGTGGATGAGTCTGTGATAATCCTGCTTTTGAACTCTAGACTCATACACCCAGTCACCTACTGAGCATCTTCATATGAGTGTCCTAACAGGCCCAACATGCCACAACCTGAACTCATCATTTCCCCCCAGCCTTTTCCTCCTCCTTTGTCTTCTATTTCAATGAATGCTGCCACCATCCAGCCAGTATTCCATGCAGTGAACCATGACATATATAAACCTCACTCTTATTCTATTATCTGCAACACAAGATCAATTCCAACAGGTAGCAAATTATTCTAGTTCTTAAATGTCTTTTCATTTTCTTTTCCATTCTCACATCTGTACTTTGAAGGCCACAATGCTGTCACCTGCATTGTGGCAAGACTCCTAAATTGGTCTCTCTGCCTCTAGTCTTCTCTCAGAACCCTGACCAAGACAAACTCAGGATCAGCTTTAAATTCTTTGGCAAGACCTATAAAGTCTTTCAAGACCTGGCTCCTCCTTACCTCTTCAAGTGCCCCTGGCTCATTAAACCTCATTTCTCTGCATCTCTATATTCTCAATACTCTTATCTCTAATCATGTATTAGAGATGCTGCTTCACCTGCCTAAAATCCTACTAGATCCAGACTATAGTTCCTTGACTATATTCTTGGAAACTTCTCATCTTGAAGTGAACTGCCTATTTACTTGTCATTTCCCATCACAAATCAGTGGATTCCTTGAAGGCAGGGACTGTGTCATCGTAATATCCACAGTTGTAACTGCTTTGTACACCGTAATTTATCTGATAAGTATTTACTATGAATGAAGAAATCAACTCATGAGAGAAAGGAGCAACAAAACAAAGTTAACAAATGCCAGAACTTATATCCTCATTCATGCATAATCTCTAAGAACTAGTCAAGCTTTCTATTTCTAAATTACCTTTTTAAGGTTTTTATTGAGTTCTCATTATATGCTGAATGTGCCAAGTACTACATGTGAATTATCTCATTTAATCTTCACAACTCTATGAGCAGGTATTATTTCAGCCAGTTAGGTGAGGAAAGTGAGGCACTACTGAAGTAACCTCCTGAGGTAACCTCCCACAATTAGGAAGAGGTAGGTGGAGAATGACTTGAAACCCAGATACCTTGCCCTGAGCCCATGTTCTTCTCCACTTTAAGAGTACATCCTTCTGAAAACAATCTTCTAAGGTAAAATTTGAGAAAAATGTCTTATTTTTTCTATTTAGAGTTTTCTTTTCCTTACCAAAATGCCTAGAGACAACTAGCGCTTATATTTTTATTAAACCTCTTTCAAAGCCTGCTGATGGGGCAGGTTAATTTAAACTGTATTATCTGAAGATTTGGGATGGCATATATTAGACTACACATGTTAGTGTCTAGAGCCTTCTGGATAGTCACATGAGAGAATTTTGCCATACATATTCAACATTTACATACTTGCTAAATTTAACTACAATGATATAAAATATCCTGTGTGGCAATTTCTACCTATAGCTTGGAATGTCACTAATTTCTTCATTCAATAAATACTATTTAATAAGGAATAGTACTGCTGACTATCAGTTTAAAATGTAAAAACATGTCTTAGACGAGATTATACTTAAAAACTTTAGGGGGTTTTTGGTCAATATTTTTTAGTGGAAATTGCTATTTGCATGAAAACTACCAGTACCAGTACTCACCCAAATGATATGCCTTTGTTTAGATAAAAATGAAAGCTTTCAGAACCTAAAAATAAGTTTAACTCCTAAAAGAATGTTTTCTAAGATTAAAATTAATTTTATATCACTAGGAAGCAAAAACCAGCTAAAACTAAATTGTGGCACATTCTCAGAAAAATGATTTGGTTTCTCCAACAAATCAACATTGATTGGGGGGCAGGGAGAGAAGTAGTGGTGACAGGGGGCCTGTCACAGAATGAGAGTGTCCTAAGAGACACAGCTGAAGCCTTTGTATTTACCTTATCTGAATCCTAGTTTGAATAAACCAAGTATAAAAAGATATTGCTGAGATAATCAGGGAGATCTGAATATGGACCTGGTATCAGAATATTAAGCAACTTTTTTTGTTTGATAATGGCAAGATGGTTATATTTAAAAAGAAACTATGAGGGCTGCATACTGAAATATGCACACATGAAATTCATCAAAAGTTAATTGAAAAACAAATTTACTTTTTAAGATAAAATGTGTACATCTGTTCAATTGTATTTGCACAGTATAAGACAAGAAATATCTTTTACGCTCCATCAGCAACTTGGTTCACTAGTGCTTAGTGTTTGTTCAGTCTGACATACCTTGCAAGTGTTTCGAAGTTTTTGCCTTTCCTTTTTAATGGCTTTTTTCTGGATATCTTTTTCCTTCTTTGCCAATAATGCTTGCTGTCTAACTTCCTCTTCTTCTTTCTCCTTAGCTAACCGAGCAGCTTCTAATTCAGCTTGCCTTTGCTTTAAAAAAATGGGGAGTAAAATCATTTTAATAAGGAAATTAAAATTTCTAAATGCTTATTAAAAAATTTCAATGTTTTAATAAATTATATTAGAAAGGTGACAAGTCAACTTATTAAAGACTGAAGGTTGAACTGGGAAAGACAGCTGGTAAAGATCTACAAACATTTATCAGAAAATGTAAAACAGACATATTAAAAATAAGCATAGTATTAAAGGAATTTATATGACATTATATTTTTGCTCAATAAAAACTTGCTGGTAAGGAAGATCTAACTATCAGTTGTACCAACTTGTCATGATTCATTCATAGTAGCACCCAATTCTCTGCTTCTAGATAAGATAGATTTTTAAGATAGATTTGAATATTAAAGATCTTATAAACATTTAAAGTTCATCTTCTTCAAATGTAATCTTACTTTTTCTTTAGCTTCTTGCTCCTTCCGTTTGGCTTCTGCTTTTGCTTTCTTTTCTGCTTCTTTCTTGGCTTTTTCTTCTTCCTTGAATTTTTTTATCCTTGGATCACAGCTATATGCATTATCTACCAAAACAAAAAGTTAATCTTTTGAATTTCTAACATTTCACAAACTTTAAACAAAAATCAATTATACTTACCAACTAATGTTCTTATTCTGTTCATTTCTTCTTTTTTTCTTTGTGCCCTTGTTGCTCTGTTCTGTTTTTCAATCCATCTCCTCTCATCACGACTATAAAACAGAAAATTATATTGGAAGCAAAATATTGCTTATAGATGGTATGACAGGAAAATGTAATATTTTATAAATTTATATTAAATAATGTTTTAGAAGGTTAAAATGCTATGTCATCACTAACATTAAAGGGTGATTCTATTTAGTAGTAATTTGGTCATTTTTTTGGACATTCATGCCAAAAGAATTTCCCTACATACACACATAGTAAAACTAAAATAACACTTAAGTAACCAGAAGAAAAAGAATTTGCTAAATTGAGGTATTTGACAATTACATTACTCAGCAATTTCTTTCTTAAGTATATCCTAATCAATTGGTTTGGCCCCATCTAGTTTAACTTGTGAGAAGAGATTTCAAAGTATCAAAAAACTCATTTAAAAAGGATATACAAAGAGAAAATGTATGTGGTGTATTTTTACATCATCACAAATACCAAAGAACCAAATATCTTTTTTATTATTAATGTACACACATACCATTCTGCTTTTTCTTTTTCTTCTTCATCTAAATAAGAAAATTCTCTCCAAGAATCAAAATTATACCTAATATAAAAAGAAATAAAATGAAATCAAGGCAGAACAAATGAAACTTTCTTTTAAAATTAAGTTAGATACATATAATTTTAAAAAATAGTAATGGCAAATGGATGAGTTTGTTTTAATGAATCCCTTCCCTCCATTCTGGTATTGAATTATTAAGTTCAAGTCCTCGTCTTCTTTTATTTAACGACACTGCATTTTGTTGCCATCTGTAAGTCAAAATCATACTTCTCTGCTATCTCTTCTTTGTTAGGGTGTCTCTCTTGACTAGGACTTGATAAAGTTTTCCCTGCCTTCACTTTCACTTGTCTGCAAAGTCTTAAGGTAACCCTAGTAGTGGTTTTCATGTCTTTGATACATATCTTCTAAAGGTAAAAAACAACTCAACTGACAGAACTAAATTTTGTTATTTTTGTTCTACAGTGATTTTATGTTTTTGTGTATGTTTAGTAAAAATTAATGAATCAGTGACAGAGACAAATAGTACTGTCTCCTTCCTCATGTACTCAAGTACTTTCAATATGAAGACAGCTAAATAAAAATGTGTTTATTTTTAGTGAATTCAAATGACTCCCCAATTTTAATTTTTACTGCTATAGTGTGCTGGATATCTAGAAATCTCATTAATAGAAAAGACTGAAAAACAATCATAAGAGCCTAAATATCACATAGGACATATACAAGAGTTTTTGTTCAGTGAAGGTTTTGCAGTTTGCTCATCCCTCAATTAATGATGAAGTACTTACTGAATACTTATCCTCTTAAAAAATGACAGCATCACAGAGATAGTACACTTACCAGAAAGAATAAAATGCATCCACATCTTCAAATGATGAATTCATATCACCAAGTTTAGGGACATTTTTTTTATTTGACCATCTAAAATATCAAAAGAACAATTCTATTCAAAAATTTTGTATAAAAGTACAAAAGACCACCTAATTTGTTAAAAGCAATAATAGTTTTTATTAATCCCCTCCAATCTCTCCTTACAATCTCTCCAGCTCAAAAATAGAACTGGAAGGTCAACAGTGGGATGTGAAACAACCCAGGTGTGAGAAAAGTGAGGCCAACGATGGACCCAACTGGGGAGAGAATGGGACAGTCCTTCTAACCACATGTTAGCGTCAGTTTGCCATAGCAGCTGCCAGGCAGGCTTGGAAAAACAGCAGGCCTTTCCCCAAGTTCACTTACTTCTGCATCTAAATAGGCAGCACAGAAGCAACCAGGAGGCCTAGCCCTTTAAAAACTGTTAATATTCACAGAGGGAACTGATTTCCACCCCCTCATCACTACCACCTTCTCTGGTAGAGCCAGACTTCTAGGTTCAGCACTTCACTCATCACCACTGAGAAGGATCCTGAGGCTGTTACTGGCCCATGTTTTCTACTCTACAAAATCATTACACAAAAAATACACTACACCTTTTCTATCACCTGAACAGTATTATTATTCGGCAGCACCAAACTGTTAATTAAAGTTCTCAAACCTGGCTGCACAGCAGAATCACCTGGAAGCAATAAAAATCCCTATGGGTATTCAAACCAATAAACCAGAATCTCTTCACATGGAACTTTTAGGAGTTTTTTCAAGCTCTCCAGGTGATTCCAGTGTGCAGCCAAGATGTGCTTTAAGGAAATCTGCCAATGCAGATGGAACCAAAAATGTAAATATTGGTATTCACTATTTTAAAACAAGCTTTAGGCCAGGTGCGGTGGCTCATGCCTGTAATCCTAGTACTCTGGGAGACCCAGGTAGGAGGATCACTTGAGGTCAGGAGTTCCAGACCAGGCTAAGCAAGAGTGAGACCCCATCTCTACTAAAAATAGAAAAATTAGTTGGGTGTGGTGGTGTGTGTCTGTAATCCCAGCTACTTTGGGGCTTAGGCAGGAGGATCCCTTGAGCCCAGGAGTTTGAGGCTACTGTGACCTAGGTTGGCGCCATGGCACTATAGCTTAGGTGACTTAGCAAGACTCTGTCTCAAATAAAATAAAATAAAACAAACAAGCTTTAATGAAATAAATTATGTTTTAATCTTCTGAGTACCGCATACTAATTGGCTGCACCACTGGAGCTGCTATATGCTTTTGTCTTAAATATAAATACTTTGTCAAAGAAGCTTTACTGATAATCAGATGCTCAAAAAAGAAAAACTTTTTTCAATTGAAAATGAGTCAAATAGAGTAGTGTACCCATTGATAAGGAGGAAAGAAAAGAATGGGAAATTACTGTCACCCAAGTATCATACTACATAAAGTCAGAGACTATTCTTTCCTCCAAAAGAAATTAAAAAAAAAAATCTCATAACTTATAAAAGAATTTCACTATGGAAAAGGTAGAACTTAGGTTCAGAGAGCAGAATAAATGAGAACAGTAAGTTCACCATCAAGGCTCAATATTGTAGAGGGGGAAGAGACTGTGGAAATAGCCTATAAATAAAACTATTATCAGAGGAAAAAGCAGAAACCTGGAAGACTGCAAGAAGCCAGCCAATAGAGCATTATGATCAAAAGGCAAGTGCCTTAACTTACCTGGAATTCCTTTCAAACACTGGGGAAAAAACTTCAAAGAAATTATCCTTTGCTTCACTTTTAGAAGGAACTGAGTTATCAAAAGTAGGATCTACACTGTTAAATGCTCGCCTTTTCACTGGATCAGATAACATTTCATAAGCTGAAAAAAAATTATAAGATCACATCACGATGACTTTATTTTTTTGGTGAGAAAACAAAATTCCCCTCCTTTTAAAAAAGGTTATTAATTTTCACATTTAAAAATTTTGTGTGTTTGCAGGGTGGGGAGGATTTAACTTAGGTAACAATAGCTTTAGCACTACTGGATATAATTGGACTTAGCTCTCCTTCTTTAAGAACTTCTTCTGGTAAATAAGTGACAAACCAATAGTTAAATAATCACCCCTCAAGAGAGCAGATGACTCAAGGGGAAAAGAAATAGCTAGAAAATTAACTGTTAGATTCCACGGTTGTGAAAGATGGAAGCTGTCTTGAGCACCGTGTAAGAGAATGGGCCAAGAAGAGTAAGTCTGAAGTGTGAATACAGTTTCTTAAAAACTAGCATCAACTAAAAATCACATTTAAAAAAACATTTAGAAATGGTGGTTGCCTATATTAATTTGCTTAATGAGGATATGGTTATGTAAATAGCAACAAATAGTTGTGGGGTCTGTACTATGATATAATCAACTTCTTGATTTAAACTATCAAAGCAACTGGAGAACAGTTTAGTTCCATAAAGCATCTGATATGGAGAAAGATCTCAGCATTCTCACCATTAAACATAACACATATGAACTAACTGTAGGATGGAGCTTTGACAAGAATCGCCTGGGGATCCTGTTATATTGCAGATTCTAATTAGCAAGTTGGGGCAAGGCCTAAGATTTTGCATTTCTAACAAGCTGTTAGGTGCTGCTGATGCTACCGTTTGGGAAAACCTCACTTTTGTAGTGAAGCTCGGGGGACATTACTAGAAATAACCTGAAGTAGCTGGAATGTTTTAAAATGCCATTGTACAACTGAAGGAACTACATTATACACAGGAAACCTAGTCCCAGCAAATAATAAATCAACAATTTACTATGAGAAATTCCTGACTCTAAAGTATTTTCTTACCTTTAGTTATGCAAGTGAAGTAATCATTATCTCCTTCTTTTATTGGTTCACCAGCTGCTTTCCGTTTGTCTGGGTGATGTTTTAAAACCATTGCTTTATCTACAAAATGAGTCCGATTTAGATAATCTGTCAGTTTAGGCATCAAAACTGCAGATGAGTTAAATATAGACCATTTCTAAGATTATAATGCTAATTTCAGAATCTTTTCTCCCACAGTAAAATATATACTTATTAAATGTGAAAATTATAGAGAAAGTGAAAGAATTATTTTAAGAATTAGCCAAAGTGGTAGCACCCAA
The DNA here is from genome assembly GCF_040939455.1 of Microcebus murinus. Taxonomy (NCBI): domain Eukaryota; kingdom Metazoa; phylum Chordata; class Mammalia; order Primates; family Cheirogaleidae; genus Microcebus; species Microcebus murinus. The sequence continues at coordinate 60,041,445 of NC_134112.1, forward strand.
AGATGATGACTATTAACATTTTGGTTGTATTTCCAAGACTCTTTTTTTTCCCCTTAAGCATAAACTTTAAAAAAATTTAGGTGTAATCATATCATATATACAAATTTATAGTTTTTTTCAACTTAATGTTTTAGCTTTTCTATTTTCCAGGTTTTCTGCAAACTCTTCAAAATTTCCTTTTAAATGATTGTTATAGTATTTCAAGTAGATTTATCATAATTTAAGCATTTCTCTACTGTTGGCTAGCTATCTGGATCACTTACAATTTTTCACTACTGTAGGTAATGCTAATTTAAATAATTTTAAATACAACTATTTGTCCATATTTAGGATTCTTTCTTCTTAGGATTTATTCACAGAAGCGAAATTAGTGAATGGAAACATAGGAACAAGCTCCTTTCCAAACGTTATACCACTTCATACTCTTATGTGAATATCCTTCCTTTTCACCACAGCCCCACTAGAACTGGGTCTAAAAATTTGTGATTATTATTGGTGCACAACAATTTCTTTTTTCTATTTTTCATCCTTTAACTGGAAGGAGGAGTTGTCTTAGTTTTCTTTCTTAGTTTGTGTGAATTACTTTCAATAAATACTGGCTAGCTGTTAACATCTATTGAGGATTTAATGTGTCACGTATATTTACAAGTTCATCTTTTCAATAACCCTATGAGGAAAGTACTATTAAATTATTTGCTCCATTTTACAGATGAGGAAAATGAGGCATATTGAGGTAAAGTAACCAAGACCATTGCAACTGCTCCAAGTTCTAGCCAAACTGGGCTCAAATCCAGGCAGCCTGACTCTTCAGCCTGTGTTTGTATGCTGCCTCTCCTAATTCCTTCAGATCTGTTTATTGCTAGTGTTTTTTCCCCCCAACTGTTTGCTTACACTTATGTTTTAGGAAAAATTCAGTCATTTACATACATTTACTGATCGTTTCCTTATAATTTCTTCCAGTGCTTATACCACTTCTAGTTTCATTAAGATTTTCTATAGTTAGACTGAAAAATTTCAAAAAAAATTTTATGACCCAGAGCCACGACCAAGAAGGTTTGAGCAAGTGGACTCCTAGATTGAAAATTTTTAAAATCTTTTAAATCTTCTTGGAACTTTAATACAGGGTAAGAAGTATCTAAGCTTGTCATTTTTCAAAATCCTAATATCATCTAATAATCTTGCCCTTCTCCACTGATTTGTGATGTCTCCTTTAATCATAGTAAATTTTTATGAGAGGTTGTTTTGGTAACTTATTCTTGCCCTGGAATTATCTTTAAACTGACCATAGGTTTCTAATACATTTGATGGTAATTTCCAAAAACTAATAATTTTGTATATTTTTCTTGCATCTAGACACTTAACTCTCCTTTGGTTTTCTAGGTAGATCCTATATTATCTACAAATAATATATTTCTTTCCTTCTTTCCAATAGTTATCCCTTATTTCATAACTTAATTTGTTGACCCAAACTCCCAAAATCACGTGAAAAATGATCAGCACAGGAGTTCCCCTCTGGATTTTAATGGCAATAGCATTAATGACACACAGTTAAAAGTTTGCTAGCCATGAGCCTGAAACACTTATCAAAGTAGGGATTTAACTACATTCTTCTCAAAGTTCTTAACATAAAGGAATGGGTGTTAAATTGTATTCTATGTACTTTCATTATCTACTTACGAAATCATATCTTATCTAAGCTATATTATTTCCTAAATTGGATTCCATCTAATAATCCTTCCTTCACTGATTTGTAATGCCTCCTTTATCATAGTAAATTTTATGAGGGCTTGTTCTATAGTATTTCAGGTTCATAGCCTCAATTTAAAAGGTTAGTTTTGGCCAGGTGGTGGCTCACACCTGTAATCCTAACACTCTGGGAGGCCAAGGTGGGCGGATCGTTTAGAGCTCAGGAGTTTGAGACCAGCCTGAGCAAGAGCAAGACCCTATCTCTACTAAAAACTGAAAGAGTGCTTGCTTCGACAGCACATATACTAAAAAAAAAAAATTGAAAGAAATTAATTGGCCAACTAATATATATAGAAAAAATTAGCCGGGCATGGTGGTGCATGCCTGTAGTCCCAGCTACTTGGGAGGCTGAGGCAGAAGGATTGCTTAAGCCCAGGAGTTTGAGGTTGCTGTGAGCTAGGCTGATGGACAGCACTCACTCTAGCCTGGGCAACAAAGCCAGACTCTGTCTCAAAAAAAAAAAAAAAAATTGGTTAATCCCCCATAATATGATAAAATAAAAGGAAATAAAAACAAACAAAAAAATAGGTCAAGGTAATGAACTTTCTTATGATACAACTCTAGTTGCCATCCTTTAAGTTTTCATAGTAAATGATCTTACTTTTGAAAAAAGAAAAGTCTATGTCTATTAATATAATTTTTATTTCTGCCTAGGCCCAAGAGTATATTCAATTTCCCAAGTGACTGGGTCTCTTTCTTTCCTTTTTTGGTTTAATGTATCTATCGTATTCAATTGAGATAAAATTTACATAAAATGCTCAGACTGTAAGTATTCAGTTCAATGAGTTTTGATAATTATATACACCATGTAACCACCACCAAAAGAATATATAGGCCATTTCTATTACCCATAGAGTTCCCTTGTACCCTTTTCCAATGAACTCCCCTCCCCTATCAACTGACACGACTGAGTTCTGATTCCTGTCACCACAGATTATTTTTGCATGTTCTTAAACTTCAAGTAGACAAAACCTACAGTTGTCTTTGTGTCTGGCTTCTTTTGCTCAACATCATATTTTGATAGTCATCCACATTCTTGTGTGTATTGGCAATTTGTCCTTCTTTAAAATTGCTGAGTAGTATTCCATTGTACCAAAATACAGCAGTTTGCTTATCCATATTCCTGTTGTTTAACAGGGTTTGGGTGTTTTCCAGTTTCTGGATATTCTGAATAAGGCTGCAATAAACATTTTTGTACAAATCTTTTAATGGGAATATTAAGCTTAGTTATTTCTATATATTACCACAAGGGTTCAGAAACATTGACAAATACATTTTTGTTTTTGGGGGGGGTTCAAGGGTTTTCTTCTATTTAAGTGTATCAGTCTCTCCACTAACACCAGATAAGAGGTATTTCTGCATTCTAGGTGGTTCAAACAGAAAAGGAATTTATTGAAGATTATTGGGTAGCTCAAAGAGTCTCCGTGAGAACCAAACCATCAGGCTTGAAGGCTCAAGTATCAAATCATACTGGGTAGTTGGGAAGCATGATGACCCCGTCACTGTTGGGCACAATCATGGTACCTCACACTGCAGATAACAGAGTTCAAGCTACGATCACTGCCAGGTGGTGCTTGCAGCGCTCTTCCACTCCTGCAGCAAAATGGACTCCGTGCAGCAAGGCCTAACTCACAATGTTCTCCTTTGGATTCCAATTGCATGCTGATTAGTGAAACCTAAATCACATGCCTACAAAAGCACTCTAAATCTCAAAATGTCTTATTTAAAATCAGGGAAGTTTTCTTCTTTATTTGAAATTATCATTTCTGTTACATTTATTCTGATTTCTTCTTTAGGGAAATCTAGCACCTCTTTATTCTTTCCCTCTGAATCTTGGGAATATTCCTCAGGGTTGTCCTCTACTGATTTCTAATTGTACACAGAACTTGGTAATTTTAAATTCTGCTCTCATATTTTTGGTTTCCAGGTAACTGAAAGATGTGGCCTTGCAAAAATAACAGGAAAATACCTAATCCCACGATTTCCCCAGTAATGGCTTAAAGATCAGTCCTATGAGTTCTCTAACAGGCACTCTGCAGCTCTGTTTTGCACAACTTCTCAAAAGAGCTGAACGAAGGGAAAAGAGATGTAAATCTCTCTTTCAAAATTGCTTTTTTGAGAATCTGCTTTTACAGAGTCACATCTGTGATAATCCCTTCTCCGCAGAAGGGCAGGAAACCAACTCCTGGACTTTGAGATCCTTGCAGTTTTTGTTATCTACCTGCTGCCAAGAAGAAATAAAGGAGCAGATGCAGCAGTTTATCGACTATACCCTGCCATTTTTACAACCCCCTTTAAAAATCTGATAGATAGCTGGTTTTGGGGGCTAGCACATTCTTCCTCTTGCTGGTTCTTTTCCCTTCCCCCAGGGAAAAGTAAATAAACATCTTCTTTCTACCCTAATCTCTGTTTGGAAAAATCTTTCTCAAAACCCACATGCACCAGCATCACCACCCTAATAGTAATCTCTACTTATTTTTTCCTATTCTCTTTCTGCAATGCCTACCTCATCCCTTAATGCAGTGTCTTCATAACTCACTGACAACATGTAATAGATACTTAACGTTTTTTATCCATACGAAGAAGTCTTAGGGGTGGATGTCTCAATTTTTTTGTTGGATAGTCTCTTAATGCTGCACTTTTTTTTCTATATTGATTTCTCTGCCTAATCATCTTTGATCACCCCTGTATATTAGAGAACCCTAACTATCCCATGTTCTCTGTCCCTGGGTAGTGGGGAGAGGAAGTGAAGAACACAAGATGTTACCCCAATTTTGAAAAATAAGGTAAAGGGAGCCAAAGAACATTGTCAGTTTGAAAGGAAACAAAGGTAATTTGGGAACAGCTGTTGTAAGTTTATTGAAATTTCAGACAGTTTCTCAGGTGCTTTGAGGGTACATAAGCAAAGGAGGTCTTTTTTTTTTTTTTTGAGACAGAGTCTCACTCTGTTGCCCAGCTAGAGTGCTGTATGGTGTTAGCCTAGCTCACAGCAACCTCAAACTCCTGGGCTCAAGCGATCCTTCTGCCTCAGCCTCCCAAGTAGCTGGGACTACAGGCATGCACCACCACGCCCAGCTAATTTTTTCTATATATTTTTAGTTGGCCAATTAATTTCTTTCAATTTTTAGTAGAGATGGGGTCTTGCTCTTGCTCAGACTGGTCTTGAACTCCTGACCTTAAGTGATCCTCCTGCCTTGGCCTCCCAGAGTGTTAGGATTACAGGCATGAGCCACCGCGCCTGGCCAAAGGCGCTCTTATTGTACATTCATATTGCTATTGTTATAAAAAGTCTCTAAATATGATTTTTAATTTTTAAAAAGCTTGATGCAAAAGTTTTCAATTTCAAATATAACAAATATTTTAAGATAAAATTATCCAATCTAGAAAATTCAAATTACCAAACACTATTTTCATGCAAAGAATATCAAACCTATATGCATCATTTGCCAGTGTGATAACTTTTACTTTAAGAAAAAAATTACATAAATAATTTAAATGTCACCTTTAGTACTCAAGTACTTTCTTCTACTCATCATTCAATTTTTCTGGTAATTTATTCTTTACCGATAATGCAGAAAAGGAAAAAAAGAACACTTACTTTATTTACCCTTAATTAACTTCCTAATTTTCATTATAATCATTCAAAATATATTGAACAAAAATAAAACTCTTTGTAAGAAGATGCAAGAACTCAAAGGACCTAAAATACTATCAGACTTACATTTTTACTAGATTTGTTTGTGCTAATTGTAGATTTGCAAACACAAACTTTGCGTTTAAATTTTTGGACTACACTTTCAGGAAGCAGTAAGTAGCAACTGTTTTATAGTGACAGAGAGAAGAGAATGACAGTTTCCTTCTGAATAAATACTGACAGAATATTCAACAAGGGTGGCAGTGAGTAAATTATAACTTCCCTTACTGTAAGCAATCTCTGCACTGGTGTTGCAAAACTTCTGGCTACAGAATACATATTCAAAAATCAATTTCTAGGCCGGGCGCTGTGGCTCACGCCTGTAATCCTAGCTCTTGGGAGGCCGAGGCGGGCGGATTGCTCAAGGTCAGGAGTTCAAAACCAGCCTGAGCAAGAGCGAGACCCCGTCTCTACTATAAATAGAAAGAAATTAATTGGCCAACTGATATATATATAAAAAATTAGCCGGGCATGGTGGCGCATGCCTGTAGTCCCAGCTACCCGGGAGGCTGAGGCAGAAGGATCACTCGAGCCCAGGAGTTTGAGGTTGCTGTGAGCTAGGACGCCACGGCACTCACTCTAGCCTGGGCAACAAAGCGAGACTCTGTCTCAAAAAAAAAAAAAAAAAAAAAAAATCAATTTCTATTATGCCAATAAAAAGAGTAGACTTAATAGAAGCAAATGGATGTTTCTTTTATAATTTATTGCATCTCTTTAAACTTCAGAGAAAGAAACAAAGGATCACTTTGAAACAATTATTTTGATGGTTCAAAAGCACTTCTGATTCACAAATGTATATATATCAAGACATATTTGGTGGCCAGGCGCGGTGGCTCACGCCTGTAATCCTAGCTCTCTGGGAGGCCGAGGCAGGTGGATTGCTCAAGGTCAGGAGTTCAAAACCAGCCTGAGCAAGAGTGAGACCCCGTCTCTACTATAAATAGAAAGAAATTAATTGGCCAACTGATATATATATAAAAAATTAGCCAGGCATGGTGGCACATGCTTGTAGTCCCAGCTACTCGGGAGGCTGAGGCAGAAGGATCGCTCAAGCCCAGGAGATTGAGGTTGCTGTGAGCTAGGCTGACGCCACGGCACTCACTCTAGCCTGGACAACAAAGCGAGACTCTGTCTCAAAAAAAAAAGACATATTTGGTATTTGCATGCTATCCTTTCATATAGTAAAACTTTGCAAACACTTTTATATTGCAAGTGGACTTTTCTGGCATTTATGTATATTGGAATAACTATTCACATGCATTAATAGATGTTTTGTCTAAAATCATGCCAGCCTTTTAGGAAATCTAGTAATATGACTAAAATGATATGACAAATTCCTTCCCTTTGTTAAAAAAATTATTTCCTGTGATTTTCCTAAATGTAAGCATTAATGGGGAAAATTTTGAGTTTATCTACTATCTTAAGTCTTGACTAGTACTTTTCAACATAAGAGTTCTTATCCAGTTATCTTCCTCCAGGTACAATACTTTCTCTTCTCAACTGGCCTTGACTTCCTACTTTTTTTTCATATGGCCTCAATCTTACCTCCTCTGACCTCAATATCCATTCTCTAGAGTGGAGGGCAGAACATTCTCCTAAGATAAAACACAGAAATCTAATCACCTTCACCTCTTCCACTAAACTTTACTAATCAGGTGAACTGAATGTGTGTGTAAGACATTATGTCCATAGGAATGCAAAGGATAGGACATTTAGGAGCATTAAGGGATGTTATTTTATAAGGCATATGAAGACTAGGTTACCAACATCTTCCCTGCTCCCCTTAGCACTCCTCAAAATTTTAACCTTGTCAACAAAAATAACAATGAAGCACTGGATAACTCTTTCTTGGATAGAGATACGGTGATATCAAGTAAAATGGAAAAATCTAAGAAACAAGGCAACTTCCACTAAGTACAGCCACTCGTACTTCCAAAGAGAAGTGAAATATTATTTTTTAAAAGCTAGACTGGGCGCGGTGGCTCACGCCTGTAATCCTAGCACTCTGGAAGGCTGAGGTGGGTGGATTACTCCAGGTCAGGAGTTCGAAACCAGCCTGAGCAAGAGCGAGACCCCATCTCTACTATAAATAGAAAGAAATTAATTGGCCAACTAATATATATAGAAAAAATTAGCCGGGCATGGTGGCGCATGCCTGTAGTCCCAGCTACTTGGGAGGCTGAGGCAGAAGGATCGCTTGAGCCCAGGAGTTTGAGGTTGCTGTGAGCTAGGCTGACGCCACGGCACTCACTCTAGCCTGGGCAACAAAGCAAGACTCTGTCTCAATAAATAAATAAATAAAAATAAAAGCTTGCAACTGGGAGAATGTTCTTTAACCTGACACACACACACACACACACACACACACACACACTTCTTATGCTTAATGGGAAAGTCCATACGTGAAACTGATTGCTTTTTTCTGGTTCCGAAGGTAAAGGAGACTGTGGTTTTACATTGTTATGACAATTTAACATATGCTGTTAAATGTAAAGTTATGGGTACAGACTATGATACTGTATTTTTCAAAAGGTTATCATTTCCTATACCAGATATTTGGTTATTTCAAAATGACTAAGTACTTACGAGCTGCTTTGATCTGTCTTTGTGTAGCTTTGTATCTTACATGGCCAAGTCCAAGAACTGCATAATGATCTTGGTTCTGATAAACACATAAAAGGGAATTAAGTTTGAAATGGAACAATATATCATTTCCCAAAATGATGCTTCCATATCAGGAAACCAGTGAGAAGTTCTTTATAAAATGGGTTCTGTGATCATGTAAGTTTGGGAAATACAGACTTATGTATAAACTTCTTGATGATTTGTATGCACATAAGGTTAATAAAGAAAGGCACAGAGAAGTCCTGCAACTAAAAAAAACCAAATAAACAAACAGAAACCTATAAAACCCAGCATTTTCTAAACTAACTTAACCAAAGAATGCTTTTTTCTTTTAACACCAATAAATAGCCATTCTTAAGGAATAATCTAGGCACATTTCAGAACCAAAGGGAGCATTATAGTAGCCCCAGTAGACTGTGACAGTGTACAATAACAGTATAGAACTAAAAGCCATGAGGAGCAAAGGAGGTAGGTTGTGTGAAAATTTTGAGAAACTGAGGAATGAGGATTTTCTGGATTGGAAGCACTGTTTTCATTTCTGCTTTGATAAACATGCTAGCAAATTTAGAAGCTTAGGCAGTAACTGGAGGGCTCCCTAAAGAAGTCTAATGGTGTATTTTGTCTTGGAGAGTAAGATTAGCTATCAAGTGGAGATGAAGGGGAGTTGAGGGCATAAAACATGGGAGTAAAAAAGTTAAATAAGGCTGAGTGGTTTTCCTTTAAACTCAAGATTCCAAACTTCACATGTATGGGCTCCTTATTATGCCATGCAGTCATATTGTGTCCCAGGCAGCTCATTGCTCCACTCCCTAAGATAGCTATTTTATAACCTTATGTCCTCCAGTCTCACCTCAAACTGCACAAACCATCCTCCACTTTCTGGCTGACAGCCTTGCCTCCTGCTTAAATAAAAAACTGAAACTATCCCAAACTCATCAAATTGTATACATTAAACATGCATAGGGTTTTTTTTTTTTTATACAAATCATACCTTAATAAAACATAAAAATATTAAAATTATCCTACTAAAATTCCAGCATCTTTCTACCACTCTACCTGCATCTGTACATCTTTTCCTCTTCCCTCCATTCACAATTGAGAAAGCCTCTCCTGTTAAATTACTCCATCTTTCTTCTTAGTTCTGAACCCCATTCTAAGTCTTCTCAAAGATTAGCATCTTTCAGCTATTTCCTAACTTTCAACTGGATTATTCTTATCAGTGCAAAAAGATGCTGTTCTCTCTCATCTTTGAAACCTCTTCTAGTTACTGCCCCATACCTCTGCCCATCAGGGTTAAACTTCCTGAAACAGCTGTCCACTCAACATTCTTACTTCCCTCACATTCATTTTTCAACCCACTCCAATCTGGTTCCACTCTATTCACTCTCACCCCAGGTGCTATGAAACTGTTTTCTTCAGTATCAATTTCCACCCTCACTTGACGTCAACTTCCAATGGCAACACAGCTGACTCCTTCCTTGAAACACTATCATCCTTCTGTGAATCCACTGCTCCCTGTTTTCCTCCCACTTTGCAGTAGCTTTTGTCAGCCACCTTTACTGATGGCTGATGACCACTACTTGATGACCTTCAAAACTCAGTCCTGGGGTTTCCTTTTCTCTTGCTTTATACTTTGTGGTCCTAAGTAAGTGCATCCAATCCCAAGATATAATATAGTATTTTGTATATGCTGATGACACCCCTCACCAAGTAGTGCAAACTTCTGCTCTGAACTCCATAGCACGCACCTCCATCTCTCTAACCTCCTGCCTTGGTCACCCACAACCAAATACAAGACTAACTGGTGTTTTGGTTCCTTGAAGATCTGGGTTCTTTTCCACCTCAGGGCCTCACCTGCTATTCTCCCCACAGGACAAATTCTTTCCCCACTCTTCATGTGACTGCCATCTTTGTATCCTTTGAGTCTCAGCTGAATGTCATCACTTTATTTAAAAATAAAGAACCTTTTCCTCCATCTCCGTTTGTTTTGTTGTTGTTTCCTCGAAAGTACTTAAAATTGGGCAGTGCTTAAAACTCTCCAATAGCTTTCCACTAACTACTCCTTGCCACTCACTCTGCCACTCTGCCACTCACTTTCCACTACTACTATTCCTTGCCTCTCACTCTGCCACTCACTTTCCACTAACTACTCCTTGCCTCTCACTCTGTTCCAGCCACTTGCCCTTTTTCAGTTTCTGGCACATTCAAAACTTCTTTCTGCATCTGTACAAGCTCTCTGCCTAGAATGCTATTCTCCCTGAGAATATCATGCAGGTTTAGCTTAAATGTCAATTGCATGGGCCTTTCCCAACTACTTAATCTAAAGTAGTCACCTGAGCATTCTATCACATTACCCTATTCTAATTTTTTGCCCAGCACTTGCTGGTCACATGTTCTTGACTGTTTACTTATTCTTTGCCTGCTCACTGCAATATAAGCTACACAGGAACGGTGATATTGTCATGTTCAGCACAGTATCCTCAGCACCTAGAACAGTGTCTGACATGTAACAGGTGCTTGATCTATATTTGATGAATGAAACAATTAAGTGAACAAATGAATGAATCCTGCTATCCTGCTTTGATGTCATTTATTACTTTCTATACCAAAGACCTTTCATATCCTTCCTTTTCTCTCTCATAGATCTGAGCATTCCACAATTCTATCTTCTCCCGACTCTGTCTTCTCAAGTTACTATCTTTTCTTATTTTCTTTACAATATACTTTTTGAAAGAGTATTTTACACTTAGATCTCTACTTAATCACCTCCTAATCACTCCTCAACCCACTGCAATCTCTTGCCTTCCCAATCACTTTACTGGAACTGCCTTCAGTGAGGACACCTGAACTTCTAGTTTGCCAAATGCAGTGGCTTTTTTTAACTTCTCACGTTATGTGATTGACCTCTGAAGCAGTGACACTGGTGACTCTTTTTTCCTTCTCCAGACTTCCTCCTCCCTATGGTTCTGGAAGAATATAGTGCCTGATGTTCAATATACCTTTGTGAACAAACGTCTTTTTTTCTTTCTACTTCTTTTTACCCTTCTTAGTATCCTTTGCTGCTTCTCCTCCCCTGCCTACCCATCAAATACCCATGCTCTTCAATGTGAGTCCTTTTCTTTTGAAACTGATGATGATGATGGTAGGGCAATCAGCTAACACTTTCTGAGTGCCCCTTTTTTCCCTTTCCCTTTCCTTCTTTCTTTTCTCTCTCTCTTTCTTTCTTTCTGGAGACAGGATCTTGCTCTGTCCTCCAGACTGGAGTGCAGTGGTGTGATCATAGTTCACCGAAGCCTCAAACTCCTAGGCTCAAGTGACCCTCCTGCCTCAGTCTTCTGAGTAGCCTCTGGCTATAGGCATGTGCCACAATTAGAGACTACAGGCATTAGCACCTGGCTAATTTCTTTATTTTTTATAGAGGGGTCTCACTATCTTGATAAGGATGGTCTTGAACTCTTGGCCTCAAGTGATTCTCCTGCCTCAGCCACCCAAAGTGCTGAGATTATAGGTGCGAGCCACTACACCAGGCCTACTTTTCTAAGTGCTTTATACATATGCTTTATCTCATTTGGTGCTCCAAATAACCTATGAGACAGGAATTCTTATTATCCACTATTTGTTTTAGCATTTATCACACACCAAATACTAAGTTAAGTGCTTTATATGCATAATCTCACTAATCCTCACTATAATCCTTCAAGCTATTAATACACTCACTGTTACCAACAAGGGAAATTAGGTATAGATATGTCCAGTGACTTTCCAAAGGTCCCAGTGCACTAAATGGAAGAACCAGATTTGAATTCAGGCATTTCTAACTCCATAGCATACACATATAAGTATTATACTAGTGCCTACTCAAGCACCTGTTTGTCTATATTCCTTTCCCCGGCTGATGTCATTCAATTCCTCATAGCCTCAACTACCACTATGTACCAGTGACTTCAAAATGTCTTTGGTTCTAACCTCTTTTCAGAGTCACAGACCAATTTCTAACCATGTACTTGAAAACTTCACCAGTACAGTACTAAAACCTCACTCTTAACATAGCCAAACTTCTAGGCACAAACAACACTCCCCAAAAACCTCCTCATCCTAGATTCCACTGTTGGTGACTGACATCACACTCCAACAGGTCACTCAAGCCAGAATGCTGGGAGTCCTTCTGAATACCTCTCTTTTTCTTATGTGACACAGCCAAAGTTACCAAAGCCTGTCAATTTGACCTCCAAAACAACAAATCTGTCCCCTTTTCTTCAAATCTCGGCCATAGGTTTAGTTCAAATCCTTATTCACAGACTTGGATTAGAGCACTAGCCCTGTTAACAACGAACTATTCACTTCCCCTTCAGAGCCTTCCTCCTTTTCCAAGCAATTTTCTGTACTGCCACTAGAATTACTTTTCTAAAAATTAACTCAGAAACTTTGATGACCTCCTACCGCCCCTAAAATGAAATTGTAACTCCTTCCTTAGCATGGCATAAAAAGGACACAATAGCATTTGGTGTAGAGCCCTTTGCAGGCCTAATTTCTCACCATCATCCCTCATGTGCCCTACTTTACCCTCTAATCCCTGAAAAGGCCATTGACATATTCTTTTACTCCTTTGTGCCTTTGCATATCAATTCCTTCGGCCTAGAATGCCTTATCTCCCTTCTCTACTTCATTGTTGCTCATCTTTTTAAGACCAGCTCAAATATTTTCTCTCCCATGAAACCTTCATGGGTTTTGCCAGCAGAGAGAGAATTCTATAGCTAGTGCTGTCCCACTCAGGGCTTAGCAAGAAACAGGTGCTCAATTATGGTTCTCTTGCTGAACTATCTTAAGACATGGTTTATTAATGGAAAACTCATGGGAAGATTGCCTTTGTCTAACAAAGTATCTGAATGAACAAAAGATTATGATATTAAATACCTTCCAGTCTTTGGGATCAAGTGTTTTCAGCATGGGAAACTCTTCTAGCTGCAATTCTTCATCTTCTGATTCCTCTGATAACTCTTTCTTATCCTCCAGTTCCTGAAAAGAGGCAGAAGCATTTCTGTTTCTCCTCTTAACAAAAGCTTCAAACCATCTTCCCACAGGTTCAACTTGACAGAGTGTAGAAGCTGTGATTGAAAGTGTTAAGAGAGGCTTCAATGTATTGCATGGAATAAATCTGTTTCAAGGCAATAAATTTTTTTAGGAAGTAAGGTCAAAACAGTGATACTATCAGAATACAATTTTTAAAACCATCAACTAAGAAAATAATTACAGTCACCTATCCAGTTTACATGTGGGTTAGCAAGAAATTATCATATTCTAATATTCAATCAACCACTTCCAGTTATCTGACAAAGCACTCAGCAATGTCAACAATAAATCAAAACTTTTCTGAGGATATGAGGAAGGCGAGGAACATAAAGAGATGTTGCAAACTGCTTTACATTTAGACCAATAATTGTAATGAAGCAATTAATAGTGATAAGCTGTTACCAAGAGCTAGCCTGGTCAAACACAAAAAAATCTAAAAACAGTTTAAACTATCTTATTTATTAAAATCCTGAATTGAGACAACTCTTAAAAATTTTAAGGGTTCACTAGCAAGGATTTGTTCTGAAAGACAATCTGCCAAGCAGCTAATGGGGATTTACAGCTGTGCTGTTCTGGAACAAGCTCTTGATCTGAAACCACAGCTCTAGGTTTTAGTCTATGTCTGGCAACTAGTGGCTATGTAACCTGAAATGATTCTGGGATGTCTTAACCTGCAAAATGGGAACAATACCTATCTTATTAAGTTCCTAGGAAGACTGAATGTAAAATCATAACAGCACTCTGAAAATCACAAACTTGTAGAAAAGTCATTATCTATTTCTGAGAAGTGGGATAAGTCACTGTACATCTGCATATTAGCACTTCAAAAAAGGTAATCTGGATCAGGAAGAAATTCCTGAACATCTCTCTCTTTTTTTTTTTTTTGAGACAGAGTCTCGCTCTGTTGCCCAGGCTAGAGTGCCATGGCCTCAGCCTATCTCACAGCACCCTCAAACTCCTGGGCTCAGGCGATCCTCTTGCCTCAGACTCTTGAGTAGCTGGGACTACAGGCATGCGCCACCATGCCTGGCTAATTTTTTCTATTTATTTTTAGTTGGCCAATTAATTTCTTTCTATTTTTAGTAGAGACAGGTCTCGCTCTTGTTGAGCTCAAGCAATCCGCCCACCTCGGCCTCCCAGAGTGCTAGGATTACAGGCGTGAGCCACCTCGCCCAGCCTGAACATCTTAATTTTAATTTCATATTCCATAAGAAAGCAAAAAGTTTTTTTCTGTTTAGTAATGAATTAACTTAGCTGAGTTCTCCTTTGTACTTAATGGCCACAGTTTTCTAAAAAGCTGACTTTTCATGTTGTAATTAGTTTGGGAAATTAAGATTTCCTCGACCTTACACAGGAGAGGCTTTAAACACTACTATGTCCAAGAAGTACTACCTGTGTAGAGCGAGTGTGGCTTTTTAGAACACTGCCTTTCAAGCCTTTTCATCTAGTTTTAAGATACACAGCGACAAACAAACGCAACACATGCCATAGGATATGTTCAAAATCACATTCAACTAGCGCCTGTGGGAATTAATGTAGATCAATGAAACTGGAAACTCTAAGTTTATAATACCCACGACTGTCCATGGCTATAAATCTAAAAACCTACGTAGGACAAGTTTCACCTGTAATGAATGCCTTTAATTCTATATATACAGATATTTCCAGTGGCACAGGCAAAGGTCTTTTAAAACTTAGTATGACATGCAGTGTCCGAGTTTTGACATTGGAAAAACTAAGCAGGAGCAAACGTAGAGAAGGAGAAAGGTGTTTAACAGAGCGTTAGCAGCAAAGCTTTGTATAACCCCAGGCACGTGCGCTGCGGGTAGTCTTTTCGCTGTAGGCAAGGAGATGCTTATGGGCACCTTACTGGGTTACTGGGGGGATTCAGTCCCAAACTGCTCAACCCAATCCATGAATCAGCAGCCGCGAGAGGAGGAGGCAACCGTGGAAGCAAAAGGAAGACGCCCCTCACCCTCCTTCCTTCCAATCTACGGTAGGATTACTTTAAAGCACGGAGCAAAAGGGCGCTCGTCATGGCGCTACATGTTCTGGAGCTAGCCACCAGGGTCAAGGGTAGACAGAAATCAGGGTTGCAGAGCCAGGGGCGGCTGAGGCGGGACGGAGCCAGGGTTGGGTGGGCACTTACCGGAGATCAGCGCGTGGGTGACGGCTGTGCCTTGGCCGTCTGCGGCGCTGGGCAGGAGCAGCATGATGGCGCCGGGTGTAGCCCTGCGGGTGCAGCGGTTCCAGTTCCAGGCGGAGGGCGCTTAGCGTCCCCTCCAGCTCTACCTCTCAGTCCGAGCCTCGCGCCTTGGCTCTACGACGCCCAGGAACCGGCGCATGGAGACGACTAATAATCACTTCCGGGATGGATCTTTCGTGGTGCTGTCGCCAATTCCACCCCCGGCCTCCCCCGCCAACGTGTGCGGCAGCTTGGTTCCTTTACTGACTCAGATCCGGCTGGACACCAAGGCGCATGAAAGAACGGTTCCTAGACCGTTCGGTCTTCCTGTAAAAGAATTATTGTTTTCCTCGTCCTGGTGCAATACATACAACATAATTTTTAAAAGCAGCTCCTGTTATATATTTTTTATTTTTAAGTTCCTACTACTTTATATATTAGTCTGAACCTAACCAGTGATTTTCCCAGTAGCTCTACTTGTCTATAAAAAAAAATGAAAATACCTGTCTGCACTAGTATTGACAGTATAATATATACATCCACAGGCAATTATGCGTGTAAATCCCTGATGCACTTGTGTTTACCATAATAATAGCATCTAACATGTATTGTGCTATTACTAAGTAATATACTTGCATTATCCCTTCACAATACTCATTTAGAGAAGAAACCTCTCTCTACTATTAGATTCTATTCCAAGGCCACCATTTTTTTACCCTGCTTTAGTGGAATGAAGTTTTCTTTCAATATATCCCCATTTATAGGAATTTGGAACTTAATTGTTTAATGTATAGTATTGTACTGTAGTATTATACTATTGTATTCTTACTCTATGCTTCCTTCTAGGACTATGGTCAAAAGTGAAAACCAGTGGAAGGAAACCAGTGGATGAAAGCTTGCCTGCAAAAGCAGTATCTGGAACAGGTTGGGCATAATGGACTTGATGTCCCACTGTTTAGCAAGGAGCACCAGAAATTACTAAATTATTCTATAGGAATGACATTTTCACATTAAATACATTGAATTGGTCCATATAGCTTCTGCATGACAAAACTGTTCCTTCAAAATTGACATTTCAAGCAGGCGTGGTGGTTCAAGCCTGTAATCTTAGCACTGTGGGGGGCTGAGCGGGGGATCACTTGAGCTCAGAAGTTCAAGACCAGCCTGAGAAACAGTGAGACCACATTTCTACCCAAAATAGAAAAAGTTAGCCAGGAGTGGTGGCGCATGCCTGTAGTCTCAGCTACTAGCGAGGCTGAGTCAGAAGGATAGCTTGAGCCCAGGAGTTTGAGGTTGCAGTGAGCTATGATGACACCACTGCACTTTAGCTGGGGGAACAGAGTGAGACTCCAACCAAAAAAAAAAAAAAAAATTTGACATTTCAAAAATTAAATTAATCATCTTCCCCCATACCTCTTCCTGACCCCTTTCTCTATTAATGCAGACACTGTTAAAACAGGCTCCACAGTGTAAAGAAACCTGATAACACTTTCTTAATAATTTTTCCCCCCTCACACCTTCCATTCATTCTTACCATCACCTCTAAGGTCACAGTTTTTTTTTTTTTAAATTGTACTAAAATACAAATAACATGAAGTTTACCATCTGTACATTTTTAAGTCAGTGATGCTAAATATGGTGACATTGTTGTGTAACCAATCACCAGAACTCTTTTTATCTTGCAAAACTGAAACTCTGTACTCATTGATCAACTCCCTGCTCCTCATTCTTCCAGTTACAGGCAACTATTCTTCTACTTTCTCTAAGAACTTGCCTTTTCTACGCACCTCATATAAGTGAAATCATATAGTATTTGTCATTTTGTGACTGACTTATTCACTTAGCATAATGTAGTCAGGTTTTGTCTGTGTTGTAGCATGTATCAGAATTCCATTCCTTTTTAAGGCTGAATAATATTCCATTCACACACACATATACCACATTTTGTTTATCCATTCATCTGTGGATGGCCTCAGGTTGTTTCTACCTTTTGGCTATCATGATTCATGCTGCTTGTGAACATGGATGTACAAATATCTCTGAGACCAGGATTTCAATTCTTTTGGGTCTGTACCCAGAAGTGGAACTGCTGGATCATATGGGAATTTAATTTTTTGAGGAACCACTACACTGCTTTCCACAGCAGTTGTACTATTTTACATTTCCATCAACAGCACACAAGAATTACATTTTCTCCATATCTTCTCCAACACTTATTTCCTGTTTTTTTTTTTTAATAGTAGCTATCCTAATGGGTATGAAGTGACATCTAACTGATTTTGATTTGCATTTCCCTAAAAGTGATGTTGGAACTTTTCATGTGTTTGTTGGCCATGTATGTATCTTCTTTGGAAAAATATCTATTCAAGTTCTTTGCTCATTTTAAAGACCAGATATTCTTGTGTTGAGTTGTAAGAGTTCTTTACATATTCTGGATATTAATTTACCAGAGATATATTGTCTTCACTATATTTGTAGATCTAGACACTACGTATTGTGTGTCTAATACGCCAGATATTTTACAAACACTGTTATTTAATGCCTCCAAAATCCTTTGCGGTAAAAGAGGAAATTAAAGTTCAGAGATTAAAGAAGTTACTCAGGGCTGCCAGTAAATGAATGACTAAATCTGGATTTAAACTCATCAACTGAGCCAGGGTTGGTCTTGGAACTTGGGGAAGTAGAGATGGTGAGGGGACAGGGTACGCCGACGGTTCCCCTCCACAGGTAATTGGTCCTGAGACCGCAACCCGGGCACCGCTACAGCTCCTCCACGGCTCGGTTCCGCCTCTCGTGCGCCAGTGCAAAGAGGCCCGCGTGAGCCCGGCTCTATTTCCGGTGGGGAAGGGAAAGGGAAGGCACCACCGGAAGCAACGAAGGTGCTGTGTAATCACTAAGGAGCTGAAGGACTTGGATCTTCCAAAATGCCGGATTACCTCGGTGCAGATCAGCGGAAAACCAAAGAGGAAGAGAAGGACGACAAGCCCATCCGAGGTCAGTTGACATGGGCAGGAGCTCGGAGCTGGGCGGGACAGCCCTGGTAGTGAAGAGAAGCTGGATTTCTCTGTGTTCTGTGCTCTGGCCCTTTTGTGCCCCTTAGTGATTTAGTCCGGGCGCCAGCTGGGTTAACCTGCCTGTTTTCTTAGTCTTCCTCAACCCACCACAAGTTCTGTATTTATATCCTTCTGGTCGAAATGTTTTATTCATTATCGGGTCTCAGGTCGTGAAGAAGTCACGCACCCTGCTTGGCCTAACAGGCCGTGAAAAGTTCCCTGCCTGGCCGTGTTTGATCACTTGATCCTCTTTCCTGTCTCTCCCTACCCCGTAACCCCTGCAAGTGTGACAGCTTGGTGCTATCACTGTGCAGCCAGAATCCTGAGACAAAATTTTCTTTTTCTTAAAGAAAAAATTTATTTAAATAATACATCCACAACGTTCAAAACTCAAGAGGCATGAAAGATACATTTGAAAAATCTCCGTTCTTGGCCTCAGCTACCAACTAACTTCTCTGCGGAAGCAACTGATGTTGCCATTTTACGAATCTTTCTAGACATTTTCTATGCATATGCAAGAAAGTCTTTTTATATATTCCCTTTTTTGCATAAATGTAGCATGCTGTGCATACTTCAACTAATTTTTTCAATCTTAATATATCTTAGATAATTTCATATCATTAGTGTTGTTTGTCTCTGCATCTCCATAGTATCCCTCTTTATGGGTGTACAATAATGTAATTATTATTGATGGACATTTAGATTTTTCTAATCTGTTATAAAGCAGTGAATAACCTTGTTCATGTACCTTTTACCATATGCACAAGTGCAACTTGTAGGGTAAATTCTAAAAGTAGAGTTGTAATTTTGACAGTGACATTACTATACCAATTGATACTTTCACAGTGCATGAGGTGTGCACATTATTTTGGGATATGATTTCTTCCTATTAACCCAGTTTGTATTCTCATCTTTATGCTGTCTTCCCTTTTTGTTCCTTATAAGCTATTTTAAGAAATTGTTATGGTATTTTTTTTTATGTCTCTTCTCTTACTCTTCCTTTTCTTAACTTCCTGTGCTAGCACAGTTTCTTCTCTATTTACGCCCTCCCTCCAAAGAGTGTTTGCTCTCTACCTTCATTCCACTCTATTTCACTTAAAAGTATTTTAGGACACTGAAAGATCAGAGGTATTCATTACTTACTGGAAAACTTAGTCACGGAGATTTATCATTTGATCTGTGCATGGTGATCTATGTGTTTCTGTGGGTTCATTGTCATTCTGTAAAACTATTAATAAGTTTATTTCTTGGATACAGTTATAACTAACATGTATATAGAATTTTATGTGTTTATTCATCCATGTCTTAATTCATCCATGTCTTATTTGATCTTTACAGAAACATTGAGGAGGTAAAACTAGTATTATCTCTGTTTTTCAGATGATGAAACTGATGTGCAGAGAGATTACATGGTTTTTCCAAGGTTACCTAGCAAATACATGATCTTCTTAGGCCAAGCACCTAGGTCATTTGAGTTTCAAACCCATTCTTCTTTGGCTCCTTGTTCTTGTTGTATCATCACATCATTTTGAGCATCTTTAGCAGTTATACTGATGATCTTTGAGCACCTCAATTCTGCTGATTTCCATTATCACTGCACCTCACCACTTATGGAGGTGATCACTACTAGACTTTATTGTTAAAGAAAACTGCTTCACTTCTAAAATATGAAACTTTCCGTGTGTTCTCCCAACACAACTTTTTCCTCTTCAGTCTACATTACCACAGAACCTTAACCTGACTTCTCTCTTGATCCATCTAATTATTAATACCTCCAATCTAGTATCCTGCTTCCCTGCTTAGACTGTTTTCTCTTTCCACGGTGCACTTAGAATTTACTATTTTTGTTTGTTTCACTTTCTGCTTGCTCTCCCCTCTTGAATTCTGCAAATTTCATTATTTCTTGTCTTTTTCTGCTCATAGGCTGTCGACATTGTTCAAACAAATTATAAAGCCTTATTGATTAAGTTACTTCCAATTTAAGCTTTCAGATCTTAATTAGGTTCTCATTCCTAATTAATATTTTGTGAATGCCATATTGACTCCACTTTATTTGACATAGGGGTTGTTTTTAAGCCTTTTACACATTTCTTAAGTCCTCAGTTCAGTCCCTTTCTTCCTGACTTTTGCCTCTTTGCAGAGGAGATTGAGAATCCACTCAGGAATTCTTTTTTTTTTTTCCCATTTTTTAAAATTTCAGCATATTATGGGGGTACAAATATTAAGGTTATGTTAGCTTCTCTGTCATCTTCTCTTTTTTAATAACTCCTGCTTTAGAGGAAGTGATAGCAATATTTGTCAAGTCCAACCTTCCCATCTGTGTTCCTGACCTTATCCTTTCCTCCTCTGGGACTTCGTTTCATCAATCACTACCTCTCCTGTTTGCTTTCCTTCAGAATTTCTCTCTTTTGTTTTTGTAAATATGCTAATATCCATTTTATCTTAAATACACATAGTTGAGAAAAATCTTTCTACTCTCTTGGCCTTTCAAGCTACAACTCATTTTTCTTTTCTTTCTTTTACTGCCTAAAAGTGGCAGAAAGACAAGCTTGAAGTCAGAAAGACCTATGTTTGAATGTTGGCTTTACGTCCCACTTACTGGCTGTGTGATAATATACAAGTCACTTAAACTCAGTTTTTCCTATTTCTAATGTGAAAATAATTATATTCACTTTACAGGCTTTTATGGGAGTAAATAATATAATCTATCTGTATCTCTACTCACAGTGTCTTATATAGTGATTATCTCAATAAATATCAGCTGTTATTACTATTCTGCCCACTGTGTCTATTTCTTTACTACTTATTTTATTTTATTTTGAGACAGAGTCTCACTTTGTTGCCCAGGCGAGAGTGAATGCCATGGCATCAGCTTAGCTCACAGCAACCTCAGTCTCCTGGGCTCCAGCAATCCTCCTGCCTCAGCCTCCCAAGTAGCTGGGACTACAGGCATGCACCACCATGCCTGGCTAATTTTTTGTATATATATTTTTAGTTGGCCAATTAATTTCTTTCTATTTTTGGTAGAGACGGGATCTCACTGAGGCTGGTTTCGAACTCCTGACCTTGAGCAATCCGCCTGCCTCGGCCTCCCAGAGTGCTAGGATTACAGGCGTGAGCCACCATGCCTGGCCTACTTATTTTATTTTTAAACCCCTTGCAGTTGGCTTTTGCCCCTATGAATCTGTTGAAACTGATCAGTGATTTATGAATTCCCATGTCTTTAGTATTTTCTCAATCTTAACATTTGTATTTTTGACATTTTTGAGCCTCCCTTGGTTTTTCTCATTGAACCTTCCTGTTAATCCTCCTCCTCTGACTGCTTCTTGTCTTTCCTTCATTGTGTCCTCAGAGGGTTTCTCTGAGGTTTTCTTTCTGTTAATTTCATCTTGAACTGCCTCCTCTCTATATATGCTTCCCTAATCAATGTTTTAACCTGAAGCTGGTACTTGAACTCTAGAGCCAGATTTCTCTCTGTCTTCTAGATTGCTACATCAGGATATGCTGGTATTTTGGGAAGTCCCCAGGATTACACTCAGGTTTAGTACTTAACTAAGAGCATTCATAGGACTTAGCATGTGGTCATACTCATAGCTGTGATATATTATAGTGAAAGGATATAAAGCAACATCAGCAAAGAGAAAAAGGCACGTGGGGTGAAGTCCAGAGGAAAGCAGACACAGGCTTCCAGGGGTCCGCTTCTGGTAGAGTCACACAGGATACACTTAATTCCCCCAGCAACAAGTTGTGACAACATGTCTAAATGTTGCTAACCAGAGTAGCCTGTTAGAGCCTCAGTGACCAGGGTTTTTATTATGGGCTGGTCATATGGGCACCTTTGCCTAGCACATACAGAATTCCAGACTCTCAGAAGGAAAGCAGTTATTCAGCATAAATCATGTAGCGTGTATAAATTAGGTTTAGGCACACTGAACCACTTTTATCAGTTCTAGGAATGGTGGGAAGCCTCCGAAATCTGTTTTTAGACACCACCCAGGGCCAACCTTCAACCTTATAAGCAGGCCTTTCAAAGGATAGCAGTCATGCCTGCTATGTTAACTGTTCTGCACAAGTAGCCATACCACAAACTTAAGAAAATTAAAATTGAACTTAGTATCTCTCTTTCCCAATCAATTTCTATTGTGACTAACCTGTTTCTGCTAGAAGGTACCACTTTCCTCTGAGGTAACTAGGTGCAAAGCCTGGGCATCATGTTTGATTCTTTTCTTCCTCAGCTCCTTACATTTAGTCATTTGCCATGTGCTATAGATTCTTCATCTAAGGACTTTTTATCCAACCCTTCCTTTCTCTTTTCATTGTCACTATCTTGTGTTTCAGCTAAACTGATCTAGCTGCTATTACCTAAGAATGCTTTTCCTACTTAGTAAAACAAAAAAACAAAACAAAACCAAAGCCTGCTTTGCCCTGTGAAAATAGCTTGTCTTTTCCGATTGAAAAAAAGAAATGTTTTTCTTAAAATATTGTTGACTCTTGTGATTCTTGGTACATATGTTTTACAAATTACTGCAAATACTGAACAGTTGTGCCTAGGAGAAATATATGTATACACAGCTCATATAGATACACACAGCTCACATAAATTGTAATCTTAAATCTTAAAAACAACTTATCCTGAAAGATTCTTTTTTCTTTATTTTACAAAAGAGAAAACGAAGTTCAGAAGTGTTCAGTGATTTGGCTGAGGCCACCCCACTAACAGATTACAGAGTTAGGATTCAAATCCTGTCCAGCTCGCCCTAGAGCCTGAGCTTTTTGGACTACACTGCATTTCCCCTGCTGTCTCCATCCTGTGGTCATCTCTGTATGAGAGTTGAAACAAGAGGTCAGAGTGACTTGTTCTCACCCGTGAACTCAAATTTTTCTCCACTCTGTGCATGTTTGCAAATGACCATGACAGTGCACGAATATTTTATTTGGGGATTACAAATGAATTTGAGCAACTAGGAAAATGCATAAATGCAGAATTTGTAAATAAAAAGGATTGATTATAAATCACTTGAAATCCTAGATAACCATTGTTAACTTTTAGGTGAAATTATAATTTAACCAAGATCCTTAATGGATGTGTTTTTGATATATATACTATATAGTATGTAATCATGTACATTTTGTACTTTTTAAATCCTCATTCCCCTAATTAGGTAAAAATTCCATGAATCCAGGAACTATTTGATGACTGCATTTATATCTTCATAATTTTGCTCAATTTTTGGCACTCAGAACAGTTTGAAATGAATAGAAAAGTTGGTCAGCTCTAGTGTTTTTTTTTTTTTTTTTTTTTTTTTTGAGACAGAGTCTCACTTTGTTGCCCAGGCTAGAGTGAGTGCTGTGGCATCAGCCTAGCTCACAGCAACCTCAGTCTCCTGGGCTCAAGCAATCTTCCTGCCTCAGCCTCCCGAGTAGCTGGGACTACAGGCATGTGCCACCATGCCCGGCTAATTTTTTCTATATATATTAGTTGGCCAATTAATTTCTTTCTGTTTATAGTAGAGATGGGGTCTCGCTCTTGCTCAGGCTAGTTTCGAACTCCTGACCTCGAGCAATCCACCCGCCTGGGCCTCCCAGAGTCCTAGGTTTATAGGTGTGAGCCACTGCACCGGCCAGCTCTAGTGTTTTTTAAATCTCATATATCATCTCTCTTCTTTTAGCTCTGGATGAAGGGGACATCGCCTTGCTAAAAACTTATGTAAGTCTTTTCACTGTTTACAAAGTGCAGATATTTTATGTTTAAATAAAAGGTGTTTTGGTACTGTCCTTCCAGAATAATTAGAAAAGAATCTCTGGCAGTTCATAGTAATCTTCACTGAAAAAAATTACCTACCTAAAGTTTCTGTCTACAGTAGATTGGAGTGTTTAGCATGTCTAAGTTTATATGTTATATTATTTGTGATTAAAGTGTGGTACTAGATTGAATGATAGTTGAAATAATTTATATAATTGTTTACTATTTAGAAAAGTATAACTGAATTAGTTCTGAAATGGAAAGTTTTAATGCATAGAAATGGGTCTATAGTTCTGCACAATTTCAGGCATGGTTTTTATTTGTTATCTTACATGATAGTGGGATGTCTGTTTAAGGGGAAATATTGGTTCAGTAATACTTCTGAAAATGATATACTCCCTCTCTACTTTCACTTCACAAGCTGTGGGGCAATAATAGCTATTAAAGTTGTAATTTAAAAAATTTTTATCTAGCTTAATAAATTGTTGGTATCTTGATGTTCTAATTAAGCTGATCTTCATCACCTAGGGTCAGAGCACTTACTCTAGGCAGATCAAGCAGGTTGAGGATGACATTCAACAACTTCTCAAGAAAATTAATGAGCTCACTGGTATGTATTTTTTAATTCCCATTTCCTCTTGATATTGACCAGGTTCATTCTCCCACGCACAGTAAACTAATCACTGTGATGACCAGTTTTGCAAAAGATGAAAGATTTATTCACAGGGCAGCCCAGTGAGGAGGCAGGAGAATAGCTCTCAAATCCGCCTCCCTGAAGAAAAGGCTTAGAGATATGTATGGGTTAGGAAAGTGGGGTGGTCGAAGGCACGAGTCAAAGTGGTTGGCCTTGAGGAAAAGTGAAGTAATCGGTGATCTATGCAAGCATGGTTGGGGTTCATGGCTATCATAGGAACATTTTCAGAAAATGGCAGAATTCATAGGATCTGAGGGTAGAGTTCTTGGCCCTCTGACATCAAAAGGCCACCTCTTGGGTATTTGTATAGGCCCAGTTGAAAGGTCAGTGATTTCGACCTATTTGAACTGGACAGGAGCTACCCCCAAGTTCCTGAAAAACAACTTAAGCAACCATTACCATGGGGACATATACATCAGAAATATTATCTTTAAGGAAGCCAATGAAGCTTAAGTTACAGCTTTTAGTGTCGTGGCTTTTAGCTACATGGGGAAAAAAAAACAAAAATAAAAGGCAAGTTACCAAATGCAAGCAGGACAGGTTAAATTTGGCAGACCTAATAAAATTAGCTTCTCAGTCTCACTCTATTTATGTATATATGTATGAATAGATGAGACAAGGTCTTACTCTGTTGCCCAGGCTAGAGTACAGTGGTATCATCATAGCTTATTGCAATCCTAGACTTCTGGGCTCAAGCAATCCTCCTGCCTTAGCCTCCTGAGTAGCTGGCACTATAGAGGTACACCACCATGCCCAGCTAATTTTTTATTTATTGTAGAGATGGAGTCTCACTATGTTGCTCAGGCTGGTCTTGAGAACTCCTGGCCTCATGTGATCCTCCCACCCTTACCTCCTAAAGTGCTAGGATTACAGGTGTGAGCCACTGCACTTGGCCAGTTTCACTCTTTAAATGTAATGGATAAATTACATCAAAAGAGTTTAAATAAAAATTTTACTCCATGAATCACAGATTTTGAAAAAACTTATCTTTCCTATCTGTTAAGAAATTGGATCTTGTTTAACAATCTCTTTTCAGTGCTCTTTACAACCATGTTTAATG
This sequence comes from Microcebus murinus, assembly GCF_040939455.1. Taxonomy (NCBI): domain Eukaryota; kingdom Metazoa; phylum Chordata; class Mammalia; order Primates; family Cheirogaleidae; genus Microcebus; species Microcebus murinus. The sequence goes on from NC_134112.1 coordinate 60,067,315, forward strand.
CTTATGCAGTTAAGAAACATTATCCTCTAAGCAAGTAATGTTTCTATTGGTCAAAGTCTGGTTCAATAAACTTCAATAAACAAAATTTTTGTGAATAAAAATATGATCTCACCTAGTATTGCTTGCAGTAAGTAGGCTATTTCCTGATAGTTAGAAATTTTTCTTCTTGGGAACTTGAGTGGCGAAGTTTTACAGTGTCTGAAGTGTCAAATATGGCATTACATTTTTGGCTTTACAATTACTTTATGGCAGTGGTTTTCAGCTGGGGCGATCTTTAAGGAAGCCAATGAAGGAAGCCCCCCCCCCCAACATTTTTGATTCTATGACTTGAGGAGAGATGGTGATACTAGTGGCATCTAGTGGCTGGAGGCAGTCCTAAAGAGCCTACAATGCACAAGACAGTCCCCACAACAAAGAATTATTCAGTCCAAAATGTCAGTGGTGCTGAAGTTGAGAAAGCATGTTTTAGGGTGATGCATTACATTTTCGTGAATTTTGTCCTCTTTTTTTTTTTTGTAGGTATTAAAGAGTCTGACACAGGCCTGGCCCCACCAGCACTCTGGGATTTGGCTGCAGATAAGCAAACACTCCAGAGTGAACAGCCTTTACAGGTTGCAAGGTATGGACAGTGTTCTGTGGAAAGTTATTTTTATCTGTATTTTCAAGTACTTTTTAGAGGGATAATGCATAATGCAAAATTACATAATGCACAGACAGTAGATTGCTTACAATTTCTGTTATTATACACAGTGCTGTTACAAACATTCATGTTAAATATTTTTCTGTGTATGTGTATACATTTTATAGGCTAACTTACTAGAAGTGGAAGTCTGGGGTTGAAGGCATTTATAATTAAAGAAATTTGTGAAAATAAGTAGTTTGACCAGTTTATACTCTTACCAAGAGGTTTTAATGCAAGTGTCCATTTGTCTGATCAATGTAATATGTGATTATCAGTTTTTACACTTTTGCCATTTGTGGGAAAATACTTCATTTTAATTTGCATTGTGTTGATTACTAGTGTGATAGCTACTTCTTATATTAATTAAACATCTGTATTTCTTTGGCTACTCATGTTTTGTTCTTAGATTGTTTCATGTTAATTTTTAGAAGCATTTTGTATATTGTACACATTAATCTTTTCTTAAATATGCTACACATATTTTTTCCTAGTTCATCACTTGACTTTTAACTTCCTGGTACATTTTGTAAGAATATTTTAAATTTTTAGGAGATAAAAATATATTGATATTTTTATTATACCTTTTGAGTGTTAATGTTGCATAGAAAAGCCAAGCCGATGCTGGGTATGGTAACTCACTGTAATCCCAACAGTTTGGGAGGCCAAGGCAAGAGGATAGCTTGAGGTCAGGAATTCAAGACCAGCCTGAGCAACATAGCGAGACCCTGTCTCTACTAAAAATATAAAAAATTAGCTAGCTGTGGTGGCATGTGCCTGTAGTCTCAGATACTTGGAAGGCTGAGGCAGGAGGATTGCTTGAACCCAGGAGTTTGAGGTTGCTGTGAGCTATGATGATGCCACTGTATTCTAGCTGGGGTGATGGAGTGAGACTATGTGTCAAAAAGAGGGGGGGGATTGTGCGGGGCTCAAGAAATCAAGAATTTAGAGGACTTCTTTTTTTTTTTTTTGAGACAGAGTCTCACTTTGTTGCCCAGGCTAGAGTGAGTGCCGTGGCGTCAGACTAGCTCACAGCAACCTCAAACTCCTGGGCTCAAGGAATCCTACTGCCTCAGCCTCCCGAGTAGCTGAGACTAGAGGCATGTGCAGCTAATTTTTTCTATATATATTAGTTGGCCAATTAATTTCTTTCTATTTATAGTAGAGATGGGATCTTGCTCAGGCTGGTTTCAAACTCCTGACCTTGAGCAATCCGCCCGCCTCGGCCTCCCAGAGTGCTAGGATTACAGGCGTGAGCCACCGCGCCTGGCCTAGAGGATTTCTTAACGATGAAATATTTGGGTTTAATTTTCCAGGGGAATGTATCTTTTGAAAATTTTATGCCTTGGCTAAAGTTGAGTGGACCCTTAGAGTTGAGCATAGAAAAGGATCTTTAACAGTGGCTCAGTTTCTGCAGTTCTAGTTTCTACCTGTATACTGCATGTCCAGGAGAGAGTCTAATTACTTGAATTTATTACCTGTGGTTTAGGTTCCTTACTCTAATCAAGCTTTTTGCTGTGTTAGGTGTACAAAGATAATCAATGCTGATTCGGAGGACCCAAAATACATTATCAACGTGAAGCAGTTTGCCAAGTTTGTGGTGGACCTCAGTGATCAGGTGGCACCTACTGACATTGAAGAAGGGATGAGAGTTGGGTAAGATTTCTATTTGTAATAAATACTTTTCTGTCTAAAGATACCATGGCACATTCATATTTTTGGCTTTGTTGTGAATGAGTGAACTGAGTGCTTTGGATTACCAAGGGATAATCTAGTAATGTCTTCCAGTTGAAAAATTCTTTCTTCTGCATCTGCTTCCTAACTTCCTGGCAGCCTCCCTAAACCCTTACTGCCACTATTGCTTTTTAGGATTGGCTTCAAATGTCATCATCAAAGTAAGTGCAGAATTTTGGAGTTGAGTTTACTGGTCCATTTAAGGTAACATGGTATAGGTTGGGGAAGTAATTGCTTTAGGAGAGTTATGATGATGAAGTGAGTTAATGTCTATGGAATACATAATCACGCAGTAAATTTTTAAAATCTCCCCTTCTTGAGTTAAGGTTTTAGTTCCTATTATGTAGGTTCTTTGCCGTTTTAGGCTGGTGCTTTACTATCTTAAGTTTTAATGTTCTCCTTACGTCTCTTTGTATAACTTTTGGGTCTCTGTGTCTCTCTTGCTAGTTTAAAGTATGGTTTTGAGAATAAAACACGAAACATAAAAGTACTTTGAAATCTTAAAGAATGCGTTAGTGAGAATCTTTTTTTACTTCCTTAGTGTGGACAGAAATAAATATCAAATTCACATTCCACTGCCGCCTAAGATTGACCCAACAGTCACCATGATGCAGGTAAGAAATGATGGGAAGGAAGAGGAATGGCATGACTTTTAGTACAATTGTATCCATTTCAAAAGTTTGAAATCTTTAATAAGGTGTTAATATCTGGGTATATATCAAAGAGTTGCAAAGAGTTGCTAAAACTTTTAAAACAATTTTTCAGATAAGAAAGTCTTTATTTTACTAGTTTGTAGCTCTGTTAGTATCACAACAAGTAATATAGCAAGTAATATAGCAGGTAGTTCTAGGACACTGGGCAGTGTATTCCATTTTTAATAACATTCTCATTTATTATAAGTCTTTTATTTATAGTTTTGGGTCTATTTTTCTAAATTTGGACTAATATTCAAAAACGTGTTATTATATGTTGTGTATTTCTATCCCTCTCTTAGGTGGAGGAAAAACCTGATGTCACATACAGTGATGTTGGTGGCTGTAAGGAACAAATTGAGAAATTGCGAGAAGTAGTTGAAACTCCACTTCTTCATGTAAGTAGCTGAGAGTTGCACCTTTTGTATAAAGACGTAACAGTCTTTTGTGTATTGAGAACTAAAATGGCTATATATTAGATAGCTTTTACATTTAATATTTTCTTTATTAATGTTTTGAGAAGGTGGTGAGTGGAAGTATGGAGAGTTGGTAAGTTTCAAAAGAGAGCAAGCAAAAAGAATTTAGTGGTCAAGGGTAAAGATCTGCTATTTGTAGTGACAAAGGAGATGGAGGTGTAACTTTTAGCAGTATGTTAAGTACATTACAGTTTATTATAGAAGAAACCAAGTGTTCAAATGACATCAAGAGGAAATGGGCTTAAGTTAAATCAAGTTAAACTTGGGAGGATAAAGGAAAATTAGGGTATTGAATACCAGATAATATTTATATTCTTTAAACAATACTTTTTTTAAATTAGAAAAATATTTTAAGACTGCATAGTAGAAGCACTTTTCTTTTATTTGGGTTTTTTGTTTTTGTTTTGAGACAGGGTCTTAGTGCGTTGCCCAAGCTCTGGAGTACAGTGGCATGCTCACAGCTCACTGCAGTCTTGAACTCTTGGGGTCAAGTGATCCTCTTACCTTAACCTCTCATGTAGCTGGGACTACAGGCATGTGCCACTCTGCCCAGCTAATTTTTCTTATTTTTTTGTAGAGATAATTTTTCTTGCTAATTTTTCTTGCTCTGCTGCCCAGGCTGGTATCAAGTGATCATCCCGCCTCAGCCTCCCACAGTGCTGGGATTACAGGCATGAGCTACCATGCCCGGCCTGCACAAGTACTTTTAAAAGCCATGCAGTCTTATGTATCGATATGAGTCTACCTTAGATCTTATGTCATAGAATAAGTAAAATTTCTTATTTAGATAAAATATATAGATTGTGTACCTAATAATTTTGGCTTAAATATATTGATGTAGAAGTAATCTTATTTGTATTACATATAAGTGATAAGCATAAAAACTGTGTCTCTGTCACAGCCAGAGAGATTTGTTAACCTTGGTATCGAGCCTCCCAAGGGTGTGCTGCTCTTTGGTCCACCTGGTACAGGCAAGACACTCTGTGCTCGAGCAGTTGCCAATAGGACTGATGCTTGCTTCATTCGAGTTATTGGATCCGAACTTGTACAGAAATACGTTGGTGAGGTAAAGTAAATTTATCAAAATCAGAGTATATAGCTTTGTGAAAGGTTTGTAAAGTATAAATGAAATTAAAAATGGCAATTCTACATTGAGGGATTAAGACCTGAAATATCTTCAGTGATTGACTTTAATTAGTAGTTTAGAACCCCAGAAGCTGCCAGGCTTGGCTTCCCTTGTGGTCATTTGGAAATAGCCACTTAAAACTTTAGTCAGTGTGCTCTGTACTCAAGATGATGACATTTTCTACAGATGGGATATTCTTACAGATGGGATTTCTACAGGAAAGCCCAGTGAATGAATTTCAAAAGTGTACTTTCATTTCAGGGGCAGTGTTTTATGTACTAATGAGAAAGAATATAGATTGTTTATATATGCATGGGTGTATATATATACACACACATACACATAGAAATACATATTTAGGAAATGAGTCTAGGGCTGTATATATTGTATCTGAAGTCTGTTAATGATTAGTATACTTACAATAAGAATTAGGAAAGGAGCTGCCTGAGTTAAGATGTACTGTTATTCCTTAATCAGAACTTACAAATCAAATTCAGTGATTAGGAATTCTAAGTGAAAGATCAGATGCTTTTATTTCCTCAAGTTTTACTGATTAGAATGGTACTTTTACTTTAGTTATTTTGACCTCTTCAGGTCATAAAGTTATTACTTAATAGATACAAAATTATGACAATTACTTAATATTGTTTTAAGGCTATGGAATGGGCAACAAATGAGAATTTTTTTAAAAAGTTTATCTGATAATGGGTGAGAATACTGTTAGGGATAAATATTGAAAAGTTTGAAGCATAACATTATATCTTAAAAGATTTTAAAACCAACTCTGGATTAACAGATTGTTTTTCTTATTAGGGGGCTCGAATGGTTCGTGAGCTCTTTGAAATGGCCAGAACAAAAAAAGCCTGTCTTATCTTCTTTGATGAAATTGATGCTATTGGAGGTATGAATGATATTTTAGAGAACTACTTTAGGATTGGGTTTCATAAGAACTCTAAAGTGGTATGTGTTAGAGTGCCTTTATTTAATCTTATACAAAATTTTCATTCCAACTCTTAAGAGCTCTGGCACATTGGAACTATAGATCTAATAAACAGTAGGGCTAAACCTTAAAGGAAAAAATAAATCTTACATACTATTGCCATTTTTCAAAATTTCATCTTTGTGCTACAGGTTGAGTATCCCTTATCTGAAATGGTTGGCTTTTAGTTTGAGATTTTTTTTTTTTTAATATTTATGTTATCCTGGTTGAATATCCCTAATCTGAAAATCCCAAATCTGAAATCCTCCAAGGAACATTTCCTTGTTTTTCTTTTTTTTTTTAATTGGGAAAAAAATTTTTTTAAAAATTTTATTTTTTATTTTAGCGTATTATGGGGGTGCAAGTGTTAAGGTTATATATATTGTCCATGCCCCCCCGCCCCCCGAACATTTCCTTTGAATGTTCCAAAAAGTTTCAAAGTTTTGGAGCATTTTGGATTTCAGATTTGGGATGTTCAACCTGTATCTGATTTTATTCATACAACATATATTTCCATAGTTTAACAACTCTAAATTGAGATACATCATCCCTTAATGTGATAAGAAAGCACTGGGGCATAATTTACTTGGTGGTGCATTTTCTTAGTGCACATAAAATAATATTCTTATTGGTGTCATGGATTTGATGAAATACAGAATTAGCCATGCTATCTAGACAAGTTATTTTAACTAACCTCGGTTTGCTTATTTTACAAAGCAAATAATTCCTGCCTCCTTTTATTTCGTGAGTTTTTGAGAGATTCAAATTAAGTAATAAATGTAGTAGACTTTGAAAACAATAACCTGTCTGATAGCCATTGGCTATTGTTATAGTCTGTAATAGTAATAATCTTTAGTAGCTGGAGAGTGTCATATGTCCAGGCAGCCATTGTTATTTAGTAACCTTAATGCCAATGGAATGATTTGAAAATACAGTGGAGCCTATAGCACTGTTTGAATACTGTGGTTAGGTTACCTGGAATCTTGCTTTTAGACTGGATGGTCATTGTTGGGTTTGGACACTGGGTAGTTAATGTTTTCAAGGGCCATCATTTGGCCACAGTATAACAATGCAGTGTTGTGACTCTGAAGTCATTTTTATAGTATCATTGGAATAAGCCTTATGATGTCAGGGTGCTCTGAAGCTATGATTTCCAAATAGTTTGTATGTAAGATGAAGGTAGAAGATACCAGAATTTCTTTTTTTAAATCTCATTTTTAAAACTTCATTTTGTTTTATAATATAAACAATATATTAATACCACATTGTGCATTTATACAATTTTAAATGAAATAATATATTTGGAGTCTGTTAGGTTTAGGTCTTTGGGGGTGGTGCCATTCTGCTTGAAATGAGGGACATGAATCTAGAGTACTTTAGTATATATAAATCAGCTTAACAGTAAGCTATTATGGTTCTACTGTATTATGAATTTAGCCATAGTTTTTAATCTATCTATTTAAGTTTCCACCCATAGCATTGATGAATTTAGCCATATTTTAAAGGGTCATTTAGAATAGTATGACAAGTTTCCTACATACGATCAAACGCCATTATTAAAGTTTTCATGTTACTCTACTGCCTCATGCAGGTGTATATTGTATTAAAAAACAGAGGTGTTCTTGAGTGATTTGAAAAACAAAATTCTTTATAAAGATGATTTTAAAAAACACTTTGAAGGAGGCCAGGTGTGGTGGCTCACGGCTTGTAATCCTAGCAGTCTGGGAGGCCGAGGTGGGTAGATCATTTGAGCCCAGGAGTTTGAGACCAGCCTGAACAAGAGCGAGACCCCATCTCTACTAAAAATAGAAATTACTTGGACAAAAAAAAAAAAATATATATATATATATATAAAATCTGTGTAGCTGGGCATGGTGGCACATGCCTGTAGTCCCAGCTACTCGGAAGGCTGAGGCAGGAGGATTGCTTGAGCCCAGGAGTTTGAGGTTGCAGTGAGCTAGGCTGATGCCAGGGCACTCTAGCCCAGGCAACAAAGTGAGACTCTGTCTCAAAGAAAAAAAAAAAAAACCTTAAAGGATACTGTTAAAGAAGTCTATGATGAATCCTTTTGAAAGCAAAGATTCACTTTCTAACTAGTTTTGTGTAAAGCAGATTGTTCTTACAGGGTTCGCTTCAAAGTGAGATGCGCGCTTGTGCCAGAGGGCATGATTTGAGATGAGATTTACTACAGTGTTCTCAAGTTATGGGCAGTGCTACTCTGAGTGGACATGAAAGCCTATCTTTCCTTTTGTCTTCTTAGGGGCTAGGTTTGATGATGGTGCTGGAGGTGACAATGAAGTGCAGAGAACAATGTTGGAACTGATCAATCAGCTGGATGGTTTTGATCCTCGAGGCAATATTAAAGTGCTGATGGCAACTAATAGACCTGATACTTTGGATCCAGCACTGATGAGGCCAGGGAGATTGGATAGAAAGATTGAATTTAGCTTACCTGATCTAGAGGTAAGGAAACCATTTCATTTTAGAAAAGATTCTTGAAATTTTATCTTCTCATGATGTTTTTCCATTTTAATATTTGTCAATTCCCTCATTTTTAGGGTCGGACACACATCTTTAAGATTCACGCTCGTTCAATGAGTGTTGAAAGAGATATCAGATTTGAATTGTTAGCACGACTGTGTCCAAATAGCACTGGTAAGTGGAAAGGTCTTGCTTATATTTGCTGGTCTGTCTGTCCAGGCTGCTATAATTAAGCCTATTTATTTTCTTTTTGTTTGACAGGTGCTGAGATTAGAAGTGTCTGCACAGAAGCTGGTATGTTTGCAATCAGAGCACGGCGAAAAATTGCTACTGAGAAGGATTTCTTGGAAGCTGTAAATAAGGTCATTAAGTCTTACGCCAAATTCAGTGCTACTCCTCGCTACATGACATACAATTGAGCCCTGAGGCCTTTCAAGTGAGAACACGTCTTATAATTGGAATCCTAACCTTACATAGACTTGTCAATAACCACTTCACAAAAAAATAAATGGCTTCAAAATTGTATGCTTTTTTCCAGATCTCTTTTCTCTGTAGTATAATAAAATATGGTATCTAATGTTATTAGACAGAAAATCTTGTTATAATGTATTGACTGTTTTTTGACCCACTACTGTTTAAGGGTTTCATATCATAAAGTACATGCTTAGACTGTGTATGTTCTAGGCATATGCTGGCTGGGTGCTGTACATGTATTCTCATTATATTCTCCCATCTATCCAGTGAGGATGATCAAATGGAGCTTGATCTAATGGGTATAAAAACTTACCTAATTTCCTTGTAGTGGCAGAGCTGGTATTCAAGTCCAAGTTTGTCAGCTCCATTATTATACTGCTATTATACTGCTATTATACTGTTCTGTCCCTTATCAGAATAGCTCTACACATAGGACCACATGCATTATTGATGGTTTTACCCCCACCATGTTGAATAAAGCTTTGGCCAAAGCTCTTTTAAAGTGGAAGAAGCATTTGATGTAGTTTTTCATTGCCATTTAACTGGTTTCAAATTAAGAAGAATTGGTGATTTTAATAAGCACCAAAGTAGTGCAAGTAAAGCAGGAAAAAAAAATGTACATATAATCTAATTTAGAAAATCTTGGATTGGCTTCATATAGAGAAATGATTATTTTCATTTTATAAATTAATGGTTTAAAATTTTGGTAAAGTTCCTGTTAGACTCCTATAGTGAGGTATTTTCAAAATAAAGGTGGTATTAGAATCCTCAACAGATCTCTTTAAAATTACTTCTTGTGCAACCACCACCAAATCCCATCTTCCACCACAGTTACCTCTTCCCTCAATACTGAGACCAAAGCACAATAAGGAATATTTTTATTGAAGTTCAATAGTAATAAGTTGCACAATGAGAGCTGGATAAGTTTATAATTCACAAAAGAAAAAGTTGACAACATAGAAAATGATGTGTTACATTGAAATATTTAAATTTATGAAAGTCTTCCAGTAAAAAAAAAAATTAAAGCCCTTCATTCATAAAATCCAACCAGCATTCATTCTTTCTTGCTTTTTCAATTTTGTAAACTATCAGAAAAATTCATCATTTTTTCTAACCCTGCCCTAATCTTTCTTGAGCAATGAAATAGAGCAAAGTATTTTCAGGTTATGCTTACAATAAAGTATACTCAAGTAAATGACTGAAGATGTATGTTTTTGAATGTTTTCATTAAATAAATGTAAGCATTTAGAACACACTCTGAAGTCTTTCCACTTTTTCATATAGCCACATGCCCATATATACCAATTCAAGACAGATTGGATATGTTGAGCTCTCAGACCTAACATATATAGACAGAATAATCTTGACATTTCAGTTAGGTACATGATAAAAATCTAACTGGCCACACATCAAATACATTATGAAAAATTTGGATGTTTCTGCCTAGGCATGTATATGCAGATAACATCAACATTGTCTAGATTAGCATGTTTGCCATTTAAAAATATAAAATACATTTACTGGTAACTCCCTCCATTAACATATATGTGTACATACATATACATGTGTGTAGATGCACATATATATATACATATATATCAGGGTGTTGATAAATCAGGATACAAAATGTTTAAGACTTTAGAAAAATATGCTGTAGAGTTCCTTAAACTTTTTAACACTTAAAAAGTGACTAGATTTATAAACAATTTTCATGATGCTTCTCAGGTTCACTTATTACATAAGGTGAAATGCTATGTACTCCAGTACAACGAAAAGCTTGGTAAGCCTTTCTGGAAGGCAAGGTAGATTTTTAAGGTGTTCAAACTGACTTCTAAGTCTGTAAGCAGGCATGCTACCTGGTGTAGTGCTATCTTTTAACATTTTGTGGTTGGGATTGGAGGGGTTTCAAAACCATTGCATGCATTTTGGTTGGCTATATGCTTGGAGAATCAGATAAGACTTTTTTTTATCAGTTCTCAAACTTTTATCAGCATTCAAAACATACTATCTAGAATCTAAACATACCAAACCTCAACGTTGTAAAAGCATTCCTGAAAGGTACACTAAAAAAGACCAATAGCATTTTGCACTCACTAAAGCCTACAGGCTCACACCAAAGAAATTTTGATTTTAGAATTTAAATTGATTTGCTATCTTTAAAGGGGCTGACATGTTAGATAAAGCCTTCCCCACCACATACTTTTCCCTCCCGCTCCCTCCCTCATCCCCACACAAGGGCACACCCCCCACCCCCCACCACACAGAAAAACACACCTACCCACCCCAGGGCAGATTCTCTGGATTTGCCACCCTCTCTTCATACACACACACAAGAGGGCAGACTCATTTTCTCAAAAGGTATACTTGGAGGCTGGTACTTTTCTCTGCTCAACAGGTAAGGACACAGGTATAAACCATGCAGTGTGGATGTTTTAGATGTTACCTGAAAACCACAAAATGAGCTAACTCCCAGGGTTTGGAGAAGATCCATACCTTCTCTGGGTCCCACTGCAGATGAGACTGGCAAGTGGGATCCCATTATCAACTGCCATAAGCTTATACAGAGTCAATGTCTGTAAAATGAAATGGAGTTTCCTGGGCCCTGGGTCACAGTTGTTTTCAAACACTCCATCCATCCATGAGGCAGAGATTCAAAGGACTTCTCTTTATGGGACCTTCCTGAAAACAGGGTTGTCCCGTATTGTCATAAAATAAGGCTAGTCTGTCAATGTAGATTATGCCCATTTTGATAGGACAATATGAATCTGAATTTGGATAACAGAAAGGCATACATTAGCAGCTATTAGGCCCAGAAAGAATAGGTGGGCTTATATAGCAATTACTTGAAAAGGTAGGAGATAAGACTGTAAAACAAAAAAGGTCAGGAAATATTCCACTGTATGAAATAATTCTAACATTCTGACATATTTACATATAGAGGAAATGCTTGTTTGAAGTGCACTCATGTTCTCAGATGCTAAACAAAATGCTAAAACAAAAATATATTTTCCCACCTTCAATAAGACTTAGGTGCTTTTTATATACATGATAGAATTCTATTCAAAACAGTGTAAAAATTAAAGAACAAGAAAAGTTAAATACAAACATGCAAGCCATAGACATAGCTTTTTTGTACACTACTATCAACCTACCAATCACTGGGATTTGAGTATCTACTGTATGGAAGGCATTTGTTGAAGACTAGTACTAAAGAATATGCAATGAAGTAGTTTATAACATTGTTTAAAATCCTTAAATTCTATTAAATGGCTGAAATGACATGGGCCCTTTTACAAAAGTTTCTAGTATAAGCTGAGTTTCTACAACTACATGCTCTTTCAGAAGGCAGTCTGTATCAGAATGCAGATGTATCTGGTCTTGCGTATGATGATTGCAATGGAAATAACTATGGAAATCTAACTTCACTCTAGAACTAAATAAATTATTGATTAGAAAGGAGGGTGTCTACTTTGAATTAAATTAATAAAGACACTGAAAAACATGATAGGAGTTAAAGCAAACAAACCGTGGGGTTTGGTTGCAAGTAGGCCAACCTAGCATAATTCTACTGGGATTCTGACTACTTTTCTCCTGGCAGTATCTCCTTCATGAAATCTAAGACGAGTTACTAGGAAAACATAAAAAAAGACAAACTCATTATTAGCAGGAACTCAGTAGAATAGGTTTTAGACAGGTTGGCTAATGCCTATGTTCTGATTTGCAGTAAGCTGGTAGTTAGAAACAAGCACAAAAGCAAAAACTTTCAATGACAAATTGACATTGCCATTCCATGTTTCCATAATATATCAATTATAAGGAATGATTAAAGATAAGCATTTTACTCATAGGCTAAAAACTGAGTTTGATGAATTAACTGATAACTCTTACGGACTTTGAAGGAAGATATTAAATTAGACCTGGGAGTTAGCTTTCTTAAAACCATGGTCTTCAAGCCTACTTTACTATTATTAGCAAGAACAACAAAGCTGGTAGGGACTTCCACTGGTCACAGTTGTGACAATTCTGGCATCAAAAAGAATATATTGGACAGAGACACATTCAAACTATGAAAATTCATGAGACTACAATGATACCAAAAAAGAGAAATCTAAAAAACCCTAATTTGTCACCATCCATTAAGCCAATTCTTCACTTTGATGTTGATAATTAAGTGGAAATAATAAAACATTCAACCTGCCTTTTTAGTAAGAACTGTATTTAAGGATAACCACATAACTCAAGTTGAGGGAAAACTATAGTTTCCATATAGCAACCAACTCCTAAATGAAGAAGAAATGAGAGCATTAGGGGAAAAAATCCATAAACCTTAATAAAATTACTGATTTAGGCAAGAATTAACCACTTGATGTTAAAACTCCTGGCTGAATGGCTAATACAGGACTGGACATTTATTCAATGTCAAAGAAACACCATACAGATAAATCTGTAGTTACAAAGGAGAAAACTAAACTGGAGGATCAGACTGTCATGCCAATCCAGAGATCTATTACACTTTAGCACTGTTAATGGGAGGTCAACTAGATATTATGTGTTTTCTGATATGAAGCATGTTTCTTACCTATGATATCTTCTAGCACAAAATATTTTAACTTGAATTCATAAAGCCTTTAACTTCTAGGTTGTAGGTAGTTCAGGGAATAAAGAAACAAGCTAACCACCACCATGAAAAAGCAACTAGATAAATTCACAAGACAGGATTCTACAGGACAACTGCCTCAACTTTACCAAGTCAATGTTATGAGAAAAGGAACTGTGCTGGAGTACAATAGACTTAAGGGACTTAAAGAGACATGACTAGTTGCAATGTAAAGTCATAGAATACCAGTTTTGACAAACCAACTGCAAATCTGGGGATAATTGGGAAAATCTGAATAAGGTCTGAGGTACAAATATTCTGTAATTCTATACTTTGGGAAGGTGAGGCAGGAGGATTACTTGAGGCCAGGAGTTCAAGACCAGCCTGGGCCACACAGTGAGACCCCATCTCTACAAATAAACAAACAAAATGTTCTGAAATGAGAAAGTAGAGATTGTTGATTTAAAAAATAGGTTTTAAAACACTATGTAGATATGATCTTATTTTGGTTTTCATTTAAAAATGTAAGCTCTAAAGATTCAAAGCTATACATAATTGTCTTTTTAAATTATTATTGTAAATCTGTGATTTTGAAGTTTGATTAGATAGTTGAAGTAATGAAAAAAATGTAAATGAATAAGCATAGAAAAAGATCTGGAAGGATATGCATTAAGGTGTTAACAGTGGTAATCTCTGAGTGGTGATAGCATATCCTATTTATAGGTAAAAAAAACTTAAAGGAAATACATTTTAAGTGCTTGGCTTAAAGGGGTAATACTAGAAAGTAACAGAAATGTCACTGCACAATAAATGCAGGCAAGAGGCCAATTTCTCTTTGAAATAGTCAATTAAAAAAAACACAAGTAAGATACATCTTGCTATGCGTCATTCACCCTCCAAATCAAGCCTTGACTACTAGTGTTTACCCTTAGGAAAAAAAAATCTATTGTCTAGTATTTAAAATGTGTAAATTAGAAATTTCATGAGAAGCTCATAACCCCAGGTTGAGGTCCTCCTCTAGGCCTCTGGAGTGGCAGGAGTGGCATTAGGCTCCAAGTCGTCCTGGGGAGGGAGCGCTGAGGCTTCTTGTTCAGCAAGCGCCTCTCGAACTTGGCTGCCTAGAACTGCATCATGAATGCTGTGGAACAGCAGCTCCCATAAGGCAGGATTTTCAAAAAATCTGTTTCGAGTGAGGTCATTCACAACTTGGGCTACGAAAAGAAGAAAAGGACATTAGTCCTCACTCTGGATATCGATCTTGAACATTAACAAAAAAAGTAACATTTTCATATAGTTTACATATTAAAACACTATAGTAAAAGTCTCACTCCAATCCCTCTCTGCATCACATCACACCTCCAGTCCCAGGAAGCTACTTTAATTACTTTCTTGTATACTCTTCCAGGATTTCTCTAAACAAATGTAAGTAAATATAAATATATATTCTTTTTTTTTTCTTTTTTTTTTTTATTTTTATTTTTATTTATTTATTTATTTTTTTTTTTGAGACAGAGTCTCGCTTTGTTGCCCAGGCTAGAGTGAGTGCCGTGGCGTCAGCCTAGCTCACAGCAACCTCAGACTCCTGGGCTCGAGCAATCCTGCTGCCTCAGCCTCCCAAGTAGCTGGGACTACAGGCATGCGCCACCATGCCCGGCTAATTTTTTATATATATATCAGTTGGCCAATTAGTTTCTTTCTATTTATAGTAGAGACGGGGTCTCGCTCTTGCTCAGGCTGGTTTTGAACTCCTGACCTTGAGTAATCCGCCCGCCTCGGCCTCCCAGAGAGCTAGGATTACAGGCGTGAGCCACCGCGCCCGGCCTTAAATATATATTCTTATCTTCCCCATTTTCTTATCCCCCAAATAACATATTATATATATTATTATAGACTCTTTTTACTAAAATTTTTTACATGGTTTTCTATTGTGTAGATGTACCCTAGTTTATTTAACTAGTCCCTTTTGTTTGGTGCTTGAGTTTTTTTCAGTCTTTTGTTTTTATTGACAATGCTGTGATGATCAACCACAAACATTTGCCATTTTGAATGTGTGCAGCATATTGCTGCTGGATTTGCTACAGTAAAAGGTAAAGGCATTTGTAACTTTGAAAAATGATGTTAGTCTGTTCTCCATAGGGGTTGTTCTATTTTGTACTCCCACCAGTAATGTCTGAGAGAGCATGTTTTCTCACCATGCCTACGTAGCATATTATCAACCATTTTTGATTTTTGCAAATCTGACAGGTAAAAAGTGATGCCTTTATGTAGATTTCATTTTCAAGTACTATTTTAACCAAAAATATAATATAAAACAAAAATAGCAGGCCAGGTATTCCAAAACCACTGCCTGGAGAAATAAGCAATCTGAATGATTTTATATAACTGTAATAAGTCTGTGGCAGCCACTAAATAATAAACAATGCTTATCGACTCTTTTCCTCCAATTCCAGTTTTAGGAGGCCTGCCACAATATACATGATATGAGTGACTATAAATGGCTAATTTCAAAGCTGGCTGTAAAGTGATTTTTCAGAAGAATAATTTTTTTTTTATTAAAAAATTAAGGGAGGGAGGAGGGGGGAAATGGGCATTTATTCAAACCTTAAAATCTGTACCCCCATAATATGCTGAAATAAAAAAAAAATTAAGGGAAAAATTTTCACTGTACTCACCACTGCATCCTGCTAAATATACATAAATACCGACGTCTCCATATTCCTTTACAATCTGTAATAATGTTGAAATAAAGTTACGTTGAATCTGTGCCAGATAAAAGTTTCTATCTATATATTCTTCAGTCATATAAGACACTCTAACACTCATTCACTTGAGCTACTCTGCGCTTCAATAATTATGCATTTTTGAGAATTAGTTAAAAAAAAAATTTTACTTTTTTTGCTTTTTATATAGACATTGATAATTAGGGACATCAAAACATTGTAAAATTTTACTTGGATGTAATAAAAGTATTATGGAAATAATTTTTTAAAAAGAATCTTCTGGCCGGGCCTGGTGGCTCACGTCTGTAATCCTAGCACTCTGGGAGGCCGAGGCGGGAGGATTGCTCAAGGTCAGGAGTTGGAAACCAGCCTGAGCAAGAGTGAGACCCCGTCTCTACTATAAATAGAAAGAAATTAATTGGCCAACTAAAAATATATAGAAAAAATTAGCCAGGCACATTGGCACATGCCTGTAGTCCCAGCTACTCCGGAGGCTGAGGAAGGAGGATTGCTTGAGCCCAGGAGATGGAGGTTGCTGTGAGCTAGGCTGACACCATGCACTCTAGCCTGGGCAACAGAGTGAGACTCTGTCTCAAAAAAAAGAAAAAAAAAGAATCTTCTTGTAGAGATAGATACTGAAATATTTACAGATGATATGATGACTAGGATACACCTCAAAATAACAGAAAGGAAAATAGATGTTGGGTATAAACAAAACCAGCTTGACCATAAATGGATAATTATTGAAGCTGAATAATTGTTATATGGGGATTTATTATACTCTGCTCTTTACTTTTGAATATTTTTGAAATTTTCCACAATCAAAAGTTGAAAAAACAGCAAAAAAGAATTTTAGGAGTTGGAAAGGGACCCTAGTTCAACTCCCTGATTGTACTGGTGGTAACCCTGGGTACAGAGATATTTAATAATGACTTGTGATGCTTACCCCTGCCAGAGTTTTTACTCCAACAGAATCAATAAAATTGACTTGTGTAAAATCCAGAATGACGGTGTGGACATTATCCCCTGGGGGCATGAATCTTTGCAGTTCTTCAGGAAATGTGCTTTTGATGACTATTGGGGGATATTTTACTTCACCATCCTCTTCCTCAGGCTTGGTACCATCTTCTCCATCTACTTCTGCATCCTATGTCAAAAATTAAACCAAACCAGAATTCAATGAACCACTCAATTTTTGGTTGTAACAAAGATTATAATGGAAAATCAGTCCTTAAATTCTCAAACTACTGACTATACCAGATCCCTTCTGAAATATTGGTCATATTCCAGTCTTGTAATATGACAAAAAAAGAAGGTATACACAGCATTCAATTTTAGCTCATTTCTTTTCTTCTCTTCCTCCTCCTCCCTTTTTGTCCAATAAAATATACTCTTCCTTAGTCATCCTATCCATTTCCCCCTAACTTCTAAAACAGTCCCATTAACTTCAGCATGACAGGTCACAGGTTACCATAAGCCTGAACAGCAAAAGCCAGCCTTTGAGCTTTTTTACTATCAGCTGAATAAATCTATGACAAAATGCTAATGGTGAAATTTATTAAGGTCCTGTGTAGTTTTGATTTTTTTAAAGAAATGTTTTTACTACTTATTTCAGAAGCATCCTCATAGATGACATTTAATATGTAAAGGATTCTTAGATTGTTTCTAAGCTTTCCTATTTTATGTATTTATTTTTGAGGGTTTCACTCTGTTGCCTGGGCTAGAGTGCAGTGGCGTCATCACAGCTCACTGCAACCTCAAACTTCTGGGCTCAAGGATTATAGGTATGAGCCACCTCGCCCTGGCCTTAAACATTCCTATTTTAGTAATTTCATGCTGTGTTTAAACTTGAATCATGAATAAAGATGGTGGGCACTGTGATGGAGAGAGAAGGGAAAATTGCAACGAAAGGACCACTCACTGCTTTGACAACAGTCGCGTTGGCCACGTTTGCATTTCCGACTTCCTTAGCGTACTTCCTCATGGCCTTTCTTCTTGCTCCCATGATGAGTGCTGGGTTCACTCCAGTCTTCACAGAAGAGCAATATATGTAAAACCACTTCATGGCTCCAGGGACCCACCCAAGTGCCAGTCCTCAAATCTCCCCATTTAACTGCTTTCTTAGCCACATTCTCACCCAGCCCTGGCTGTAACCTTGCCCTCAGATGTCCTGAACTGGTCACTCCCTCATTAAAAGAACATCAGATTTTCTTATTCTCAGTCTTTATTCAAGAAAAACAGAAGCTAAAGTAGTAAAGAGAATTTTTAGGGTGGTCTTTACCAAACTTAGATCTCTCAGATTCTTATATTTAAGAGTCTCTGTGGGTTGATGGGGAGGTTTTCCTATATACTGGGTGGTTTTGGGTTGAGTTCTAATCATGACAAAGCAGCCTACATGATCCAAAGAGTACGAAACCTAAAATTATCTTTTCCCTTTCTTTTCTTAAAATTTTTTTTAAAAGGTAATATGTACATATGATAGGAGAGAATGAACAGTCGTGATGGTTGCAAAACAATGTGACTGTACTTAATGTCACTCACTGTATTGTACATGTGAAAATTCTTAACGTGGTACATTTTATGTCATGTACTAAATACCACAATTTAAAAAAGAAATAGAAATGAGAGAGAGAATGAATGAAATAGTATAAAAATACTAAGACAGTTAAGTGACCCTCATAATCCTGTCAGCCCATAAGTCCCCTCCTCAGAAATAATCACTCAATTTCTTATGACTCACCTTTCTTTTTAATGCATTGCTATACAAGTCGCTATTTGCATAGTAAATTGGGGCATTTATTTGGAATATTTTTATTCCAGGAATTTCTTTCACCTGAGGAGTAAAATATTAGTGACTTTAACACATGGAAATATTTCAGAATCAAAAATGCCAATTGCCTCCCTCCTTTAACTTAAAAATTAACACAGAAGTTGCTAAGGGCCCTCTTTCAGGGTTTAGTTTAGGTAAAATTGTACCACTCCATCTACTCATGCTCTGGAAGAGTTCTGCGAGGAGAGCTTTTAAAAATGCATATCTTCCCATTTCTTTAAAAAGTCCATCTTTATTTTATTTTTACCATTAAACACAAAGAAGAAGAAAATGAAAAATATTCAAAAAGACAAAAAATAGATAGGAGAGGGAAGGCTGCTGCCCAGACTGTGAGAAGCAGGCAAAGCAAGTGAACAGAGGTTGACATTGGTTTGATTCACAGAATGCAGGAAGAAGCCGAAGGGACACAGTGGATTCTTCATTGAGAATCCCTGTGGAACTCTAGGATGCAGTTTGGAAATAAGTAATCCAGTATGTAATTCTTTGGAATGAAGAAAAAATAGCAAGTCTAGCACATGTATCTTACAGTGAGTCTAATTTCCTCATTTTCTAATACCTTATTGTGAGTCTGAGAATTTCTTCCCAAGCATAAAGCAAACCAAACAGACAAAAGTAGTTTTAAAGACTTTGTAGAAGTCTTTGAGATTCCACAGAAGAAAAGAACATTCAAAATCAAGAACATTTGAAGACATAATTTTAACCATTAAAACAAAGTGGGATAATTCCACAGTCCCATCACCTGTATTTTACGTGGTTAAAGTTGGTATTTTATTATAAACACATCAGAAGAAAACCATGCCCATACAAACCACCCTCTCGGTTTCAGATTTGCAAATAATACTTTAATTCCAACAATACATATTTGTCCCCATTAAAAATGAGGAAAAATAAATATTAGGAAATTGAGTAGTTAATGCATAGTAAAAACTATAAAATTGAATCCAGATAGTCAATTGGAGCTCAGACTTTTCACTTCAACCACTATACTTCCCTCCCTTTGCCCCTACTTTTTGTCCTGGGTAAAAATACTACTTAGCCAATCAAATCACATGCTCACAACCTTTTAAATGATTTAAAAAGGTCCTACCTCCTCATATGCGTCTATATCAATATATACATCCGTGTCGGGAAGCTGTCCAAGGACTTTGTAGCTTGGACTGGAGATAGAGAGTATGTTAAATACCATTGTGTTGAGGTGCGGTATGATTTAAACATAAGGTTTTATATGTTTACATGTCATGTAAGAATTTTCTAGTGAATTCAGGAATATTTGATCCTTATATGGTGCCTTTGAAGAAGGGCTTCATGTATATCACATTCCCAGTGTTATTCCAAGCTAACATATCCCACACCTCATACCACATACATGTACCACACATACTCATATACCACACACACAATACATACCCCACACCCCCAAAATATATACCATATACCACACATGCATACATACTATACATATACCACATACCATATACATATACTACATACCACATACACAATATACTCATACATACATTATGCATACACATCACCTACCACATACACACACACACCCACACCACATACCACAAATAAACACATGCATACATGCCACACATACACAGTACACACACATCACATACACCTCACACCATGCAGACTATATACAACACACACACCCCCCACACTGACCCCCATCACACACATACAATCTCGTCAGGACAAAAGACTCCGGCATTTAAAGATGGGACATGTGTAGCCCAAGGTCTCCTCATGTTGCTCAGTAGATAGAATTGTTTTCCTGCTCTAAGTCTAAGGTAGGAGAGGGAATTTTTATTTATTATTAGCAAGAGTCATGGTTGGGTGTGGGGGTAGTTAATTGAGGGTGTAGGGAAGAAACAAAAATCTCTAATTAGCATAGAGATTTTCTTATATTTGCTTTGAGTTGATTTTAAACATTACCTTTTGAGAGCCCTAATTCCTAATGCATTTTGTGAGACAATCTGGCTCAGATTAGATACTATAATGATGACAGATACTATTTCTTGGGCACCTGCTATTACCTTTTACCTATGAACGATGCTACTGGGCTTATTCCTACCATTGCGTGGCATGAGGCTCAGTGGAGTTAGGTGAGTTGTTCAGGGTCAGAGAGCGTGACAGAGCCAGAATATGGCTCAAGGTCTTTGATTTGACATTCCATCATCTGCTACTATACCCTGGTGTTTCTTAGCATGAATGTGAAAGTGCTTTGTAACTTAGAATGCATAACACAAATGTTAGCTGTTCTTCTAGATTCCCTCTGAAAATACTTAGAGAACACACATGTGCCTCGTACTGGGAACATTAGCTGTACACACAAGATGCTCACAGTCTACTGACATCTGTAGACAAATACCGTATGACTGACTCCGTATGTCAAAGGACAGGTTCTCAGCTGAGTTCTCAATTATGAGAAAAACTCTAAGAGACTCAAAGTATTGTCCATGTGTTGCGATCTAGTGCCGCAGGGGAGGTAGAGTGAGGGGCAGGCACATAGATCACACAAGTACACAACTAACTGGGATGGATACATGCAAATTGCTGGGAGAAGACCAAAGCATTGTGGTGGGTGCACAGGGGAAGTTGAAGTCCCTTGGCTGGGTGAGATGTGGCTCAAAGGATGAGGATTTCAACAGGCAGAGGAGGAATGGGCCTTCCTGACCACTTGGAGTGCCCTGGCACCCCATTGCTACAAGTCTAAATGCTACTGATTCCAGTGAAGGCCAAGTCCTTGTTACTTCCCTAAAGACATTGAGAGCAAGAAAGTCTCTTTTAATAAACTCTCATGGGGTTTTATTTGGGCATCTCTTATGCTTATTATCACACTGTACCTTGCTTATACCTAACGAAGCACTTATAACTGTGCATTCTATGTTTCTGAAAATGGATTTATAAGGCTGATTAAGAGTCAGCTTCTGGATTCAAAAAATCCTATATTTGAGTCATTGCCCCTCTACTTACTGCCATCTTGGGTAAGTGACCCAATCATTTTAGGCCTCAGTTTCCACATCTATGAAATGGGGATGCCAACCGTCACTGGGTTATAAGGATGAAATGACGTAAAGCACTGATCTTTGCATAGAGTCAGGCATATAAATAATTATGTGCCACCATTACTTCACTACCATTATTAGTATCATCATCATTACATGTCTGTCATCCTCAGGAGAATACGATCTCTATGAAGGGGAGGGCCATGTCACATTTACTGCAACATCCCTAGAGTCCAGCATCTCTCTGGGAACATAATAGGCTCTCAACAAATATCTATTCAATGAAGATTACAATTATTTCAGTATGTCAGTATGTTTTATAACACTGACCAAACTGTTACCTCTTCGGGGGCAGAAGCTCAACCTCCATCTCATTTATGGCATCCTTGGTGCCTGCATGGAAGAGGCATCAGGAACTATTTGCAAAATGAAATGGTTGTCTCTTAACTATGTGTGCTCTTAGGGAAACTGAGTGTTTGGAATAACAGGCCAAAGCTAATGTACTACTACTCATCCTGAAAGTGTGTCCTAATTACAGAAAAAGCCAGCTGAAAATAAACAAGTGTCCTGAGTGCTGGCTGTCCGAACTCTAAGCTACAAAGACCCATTAAAATTATCAACAAAGGACAGAACATCAAAAAATCAACTTTAATTATCATTTCATACAAGAGTTTTTTAAATTAATTAATTAATTACATTTTCTTTTGAGACAGAGTCTCACTCTGTTGCCCAGGCTAGAGTGCCATGGTGTCAGCCTAGCTCACAGCAACCTCCAACTCCTGGGCTCAAGCAATCCTCCTTCCTCAGCCTCCCGAGTAGCTGGGACTACAGGCATGTGCCAATGTGCCTGGCTAATTTTTTCTATATATTTTTTGTTGACCAATTAATTTCTTTCTCTTTTTAGTAGAGACAGGGTCTTGCTCTTGCTCAGGCTGGTCTTGAACTCCTGACCCTTGAGTGATCCACCCGCCTTGGCCTCGTAGAGTGCTAGGATTACAGGTGTGAGCCACCGCGCACGGCCGATACAAGAGTCCTTTATCTCAGAGGTGTAGTGAACATTATGGTTTAAAAATATCTACATCCTTTAACAAGCCACAGTCTAGAATTTTGGGAGATTTTTGTTGTTTTTTGTTTTCTTTACTAAATAGGATCTTATAGATTCTTATCATAATTTTTAAAGTTGGGCAATTTTTTTTTAAATGCTATACTTCTCTTTCTCCTCAGATAATGTCCATAAAAAAGGGAAAAACTTTTAGATAGGAATGGGCAACAGTGTTAGAATGTGTTTTATTCTTAACCTGAGTTTAGAATCCTACATGTTCTTAATCTCACATTTTCCTCTTATGTCATGTTTAATGATGAAAATGCTCATTTCCTACTCCAGAGCGTGGGGAGCATCCTGCCATTCTGCAGATAAAAGGTCAACATCCTCGTCCAGCAGCCTTTCAACACATCACAGTAAAAACTATAAGAATCATCATGCGATTTGCAACTATAGGCAAAACCAGACTAATCTCATTGTCATTCCTCTTTGTGTTAAAGAGAGGGCACTGTTACTGGCTGAATGGGTAGTACGCATCAGATGCTGTGCTAGGTCTTTGCATGCCTTAGTCTCATTTAAAACTTATTGGCCGGGCGCTGTGGCTCACGCCTGTAATCCTAGCTCTTGGGAGGCCGAGGCGGGCGGATTGCTCAAGGTCAGGAGTTCAAAACCAGCCTGAGCAAGAGCGAGACCCCGTCTCTACTATAAACAGAAAGAAATTAATTGGCCAACTGATATATATATATAAAAAATTAGCCGGGCATAGTGGCACATGCCTGTAGTCCCAGCTACTCGGGAGGCTGAGGCAGAAGGATCACTGGAGCCCAGGAGTTTGAGGTTGCTGTGAGCTAGGCTGACGCCACGGCACTCACTCTAGCCTGGAAAACAAAGTGAGACTCTGTCTCAAAAAAAACCAAAAAACTTATTGTAACTATTTGAGGCAGCAAGTATTAGTCCCATTTTACAGATGCAGAAACCAAGGCTCGGAGAGGTTATGTAAAATCACAGAACTTACAAAAGGTGCAGCCAGGACTTGAACCCAGGACTGCCTGAGTCGAAAGTCTAGGCTATTGCTATGACATAATGTTTCCTTTTTATCTTTGTGGTGATTTCTTTATCATAAATAGAAGCTTTTTTTTTTTTTTGAGACAGTCTCACTTTGTCTATGCAGGTAGACTCACAGCAACCTCAAACTCCTGGGCTTAAGCGATCTTTCTGCCTCAGCCTCCCAAGTAGCTGGGACTACAGACATATGCCACCACATCCAGCTAATTTTTCTATTTCTATTTTTAGTAGAGTCGGGGTCTTGCTCTTGCTCAGGCTGGTCTCGAACTCCTGAGCTTAAGCAATCCTCTTGCCTCGGCCTCCCAAAGTGCTATGATAACAGGCATGAGGCACTGCACCTGGCCAATAGTAGCCTTTTAAAGGTTATTTTATACCTTCCCTAGCGGGCTCAGTTCAGAAGAGATGCCATGGGATAATGGTTCAGGGTGGAAGAAGGGACAACTGGAGACTGCATATGACAATGGTGTCCGGGTTTGCCTCATGTCATCGAAACTCATGTCAGCATCTGGTGCCAGAGCAAATTGCAAGAATGTGGTTCACTCAGAAGAGGGTAAATAAGCCACTGTAGCACTGGGCTGGGAAGGGCATAGATGATGAAGGAAATTAGGCGATTTAAAAAAAAAATCATCAGTGAATGTATAAATTGTGACATAGTAGAGCATTTGGCAAAATTATATGGAATTTTTTATTTGGCATTTTGTTTATTTAGTCAACAGGCTGCATGAATGTTATAGCGCCCACTCACACTAACTTGAAATAACCAAAGGTCTTCACTTTCACCAATTCAAGCTTCAGTTTACACTTTAAGTCAACATGGTAGTCTCAGCCAGGACACTCACACCCATTCCAATCTGGGCACTCACCTCTGTGTTCTGTAAATCACAGTCATCAGAGCAATGATCACAGCAGTAATCAAACCATAGTCCAATCCCAGGAACAAGGAGGACACAAAAGTGGTAAGCCAGATGGTCTAAACAAAACACAGAAAGCTTTATGGAGAATCACGTCAAAACTTCCATAAGAACTAAACACACATGCGCAAGGTACTTTCACCTCACCTAACTGGATACTGCACATAATCACTGACTGCATTAACTTATTTCACATTTTTATTAGTACTAATCATATTTGCTGCTATGACATATTAACCTAATCATCACCTTTGTTACTTACCAGCTCTATTTTGCTGGTTCTCCAGAAGAAGGGGAGATCTGAGAACTGCATGAACATTCCTTTCAGGTTGACGATCACAATGGCCGACAGCACAGCCTGAAACAGAGCACAGCCCCGCATGTCTCTCCTTGTGTCCCAGAGCCCATTGCTGGCTCCTCATTGTCCTCCTGCTGCCCTCCCCATGTCTTCTCCCTGATCACCTCCTACATGGCACTGATAATGGCTTTGGAGCCATGAACACCTGGATTTTCAGGACTTGGTTAGCTAAAATGGGCATTGGAAAGCCAGGCTTATATCCTAGCAGCAAACCTGCATGATGGTTTAGAGGTTCAGAATTAAACTTGGTATTCAAGGAATTATTTCATCCATGGTCTTCCTACATTATGATTTTTTTCTTGCCATATATATATATTTCTAATTATTTATTTTTGTAGAGATGGGGTCTTGCTGTGTTGTCCAGACTGGTCTCAAACTCCTGGTTTCAAGGGATCCTCCCACCTTGGCCTCCCAAAGTTCTGGGATTATAGGCATAAACTACCACCTACTCTACTCTGTACTGTTCCTCATATCCACTGGATTAAATATATCAGCAAATAAATGTCTTATGAGTGTAAGTCATTTCAGATTTTTAATGAAAGTATCAGGTCATAGATGGTCAAAGAGGTCAGGCACAGTGGCTCACACCTGTAATCCTAGCACTCTGGGAGGCCGAGGCAGGAGGATTGCTTGAGTTCAGGAGTTCGAGACAAACCTGAGCAAGAATGAGACCCCATCTCTATTAAAAATAGAAAAATTAGCTGGGCATTGTGGAGCACACCTGTAGTCCCAGCTACTCGAGGGTGACGTAGGAGGATCTCTTGGGCCCAGGAGTTGGAGGTTGCAGTGAGCTATAATGATGCCACTGCACTCTACCCAGGGCAACAGAGTGAGACTCTGTCTCAAAAATATAAATACATTAATTAAAAATAATAGATGGTCAAAGAGAACAGGGACCTTGGAGGTTAGCCAGTCCAAACTACTTTGCAGATAAGGAAACTGAGACCAAGAGTTGAAATGGCTTTCTCAAGGTCCTGTGAGCATCTATCAGTAGATTATGGAACAGGATCTTGGTCCTAACTTTGGGCCTTTTTCATACCACCATGCTACGGTTACAGTAAAAATCCCTAGTATAGCCACAAAAATATAAAGAAACAAAACAACAACATCTCTACACATGGAAGAGCCTCACACCAAGTTCACACTACACACCTGGGGTAATGATTCAAAGAGGAATCCAGTGGCTAATATGACCAGCAGAATCATTAACGAGGCCAAACAACCTGCAAGCTGAATGAGAGAAGACACATGGAAGGGGCTTTTAGGAGACTTGAGTAAGAGATGGGGCACAGGTTGGTCTTATTTGTTGATAATCACTGTGGGAAGATCAAGAAAATATGGATCCAATGCAATAAACTATTACACAACCCTATACATAAACCATTACATAAACTTTTAACTCCATCCCATTCCCTCTTTGCAGTTTTTGTTCTTCTTATGGCTTTTAAACAGAAGCTGAAATGCTTAAATATCTTGACTGCAATGCCCTTGTCAGACAGGTGGGGAAAGATGTCTGATGCCAACCTGAGACCCATAAGGGTCAAAAGAGTTCAGATAAGGATTTGTTGTTCAATATGGTAGCTACTAGCCACACGTGGCCATTTAGGTTTTACAAAATTAAAATTAAATGAAATTTAAAATTCAGGTCTTGGTTGCACTAGTCACATTTCATGTACTCAAGAATCATGTTGCTAGTAGCTGCCATATTGTACAGTGCATATATTAAATATTTCCATCATTGAAGAAAGTTCTACTGTATGGTGCTGGCATCCTGCCCACACTCAGTCTCAGGCTTTCATGATAACATCCCATGTCTGAACTTTGAGGTTTACTGGTAGCTGAGTGTTGCATAACTTTCCAATTGAACTGGAGAATATACCTCTTTCCTATAGATTCAGATCCTTGTGTTTCGCTTCAACCAATCATGCCTTTCTCTGATTCACTACACAGCTCACTGGAGCATGGATCTGCAGGCAGAGTAGCTTTGTTTGGGTTCAGAATAGAATCAACAGATTAAAATTTAATTACCACCCAAATCACCAGTTCTTAGAGGCCTGTTATATACACACCTGTGTCTTCCCTCCGGTTCCCTCCTGAACAAGGCTTCGAGACAAGGAGCATGAGATTGAAAAGGTCTGGAAGAGTGAGCCAATGGAATTGCACAGTCCCAGGGCAATGAGCTCCTTTTCCATGTGGAAGCAAAACACAAAAGAGACAGGTTGCTCTTCAGGAAGAAAAGCATGATAGCCCATTTAATACACATTTTCATCCAAACAGGCTGTCTCTTCAATCTCTTTTCAGTTATAAGAATTTGTTTAGCATCAGTTCAAAACAGCAATTATGGTGGTGGAAAAACACTTACAATTTTTACTGTGTTAGAGATAAATGCTGTGTTCCCTGTCCAGCCCCCTCCTTCCCAAACACACACTCTATATAAATAATGCTTTTTCTTTCTTTTTTTATTTTTTTAAGAAAACCACAGTAAAAGGGGACAGATTTTTTTGTTTTGTTTTAAGAGAACATTCTTGATGTATAGGACTATTGGCATCTTTTAAATGCCTGGACTATTACTCAAGTATATGCCAGTGTCTTCTTAGGGTAAGTGGTTCCTGTTCTTAGGGCTATTTTGGGTATTTCTAGTTTGATCACTGTGTCTCATATGGATGTGGAACATCTAGTTTCTCCTTAGAAACAAACATACAGGGTGTTAAAATAGACATTGTCATGCCAAGATTATAGCTCACGATGTTTGGATTAATACCTTATTTGTGGCTATGTTACAAAAGAAGGCAGCAAAGAGAATACTGTGGAGGAGTTTGAATGATGAATCATATACCCAAAGTTTAATGAACAAAGATAAGCCTTTCTGTGGAACAAAAATGTTTTACTTGCAGGTTGTGAGCTTTAAAAATAGGGATAACATCTAAAGGAGTATGGCAAACTATAAGCTTCAGATTGGAGATTTCACCTTTCCAGGTGGACCCCTGCCCATGAGGTAAGGTAGGACTCTGTACATCAGGGTCCTGATTATATAATGCTCATAAATAATAAAAAAATGTAGAGTTGAATAAATGCATGCTTCAAATACATCCATAACTCAAGTAAGTTTTTCTACCAAGATTGATAAATCTAGTTCACATGCCTTCCATAACAGAGCATGATGACTGTACTGCCATGGAACATCTGCAGGAAATTGATGATTTTTACCTGATTGCCGTCAACCTGATAGCCATGTTTATTTGCCAAGGTCTTGGCCATCGAGATCGTCACTGAAAATCCCACGATGGCTATGGCAATGGCATCCACGTATACGAGGTGAAAGAGGCTGGTGTCTGGATTGGCTGGAGGTAGTAGCCTAAAAAGTCAAGCTGGCTTTAACTCCGGTGTTGTGACCACTGAGAAAAAAACACGGGACTAGAGGGGAGCAATTCAGAAGGACATTATCTGAAAATGAGGTGATCAATGCTTGGATTCTTGTTTGCTCTGGTTTAGCAAAAAGGAGAGCCCTCGTTGACAGAGAGAGGTTCTTTCCAGGCCCAAACTGCAGAGTGTGGCTTTCTACCTAGACGGATTATCAGCAGAGATCAGATGCTGTTTTATTTATAAAAGGAGTAACCTCATACTTCATGGCACAATGATGGCAGGTGTAAGACACAGAACTCAGAAGAAGAGAGGGTCAGAGAAGCGCTCAGATGCCACAAGACACTCAAACCCAAGTGTTGGGGTGGAGGGTGTTGGACAAGGGCTACCTTAGAGGAGAGTTACTGTCCTTGAAACATTACACACTTCTCTCCCTTGTTATTTGATATAAACTCTTCCCATGTTCTTATCCTTTTTAGTTGAGTTTCTAAACAAAAGGAATAGAAGAAGATTATACACCTGGGCATCTTGTGAATCTGAAGGAGCCAAAAGTGTGACTCCTGGAACCCCACAGTGGGGAACCCAGCTTCTGTGGTCCATTCTTGTAGATTGGGACACATGTCCTAAAGAAATAGAATTGATGTGTAATCCTAGCACTCTGGGAGGCCAAAGAGGGTGGATTGTTTGAGCTCAGGAGTTCAAGACCAGCCTGAGCAAGAGCGAGACCCCATCTCTACTAAAAATAGAAAGAAATTAGCTGGACAACTAAAAATATCTAGAAAAAATTAGCTAGGCATGGTGGCACATGCATGTAGTTCCAGCTACTCAGGAGGCTGAGGCAGAAGGACTGCTTGAGCCCAGGAGTTTGAGGTTGCTGTGAGCCAGGCTGACACCACAGCACTCTAGCCTATAACAGAGACTCTGTCTCGAAAAGACAAAAAAAAAAAAAACCGAACGAACGAAAGAAAGAGAATTTGAATTCCTTAGAATGCTATGGGGGAAGGGGATACGGATTTCCAAAGGCATTCTGCTCCAATTCAAGGCACTGGGCTAAATCATAATCATTTCATTGATATGCAGCAATAACTACAATTATTACAATAACAACCATTTATTAGGTGTTTCTTCTGTGCTAGGTTCTGTGCTCATTTAATTATTTCCAATAGTCTTGTGAACTAGGCATCATAATAATCCCTTTTACAGATGAGGAAAATGAGGCATAGTAAGGTTAAGTGATTTGCCCAAGGTCAAACAGTTTATCTATTAATATAACAAAATCACCAAGAACCTGTTTCTCTACACCTATTCTCTTACTATGTCATAGCAGTGACAGAAGGAATATTTCAAGTTATTGGATAAAGAGAGGGCAGGGAGAAAGGGAAAGGATCCTAACATCTATTAAGGCTAGACTCTGTGCTACATGCTTTACATAAGTCATCTTATTTTTCCTCGCAACACCCCTGTTGGATAGATGCATTATCTGAAGTTTTAAAGTTATTTTATTTTATTTCTTTGAGACAGAGTCTCACTCTATTGCCTGGGCTAGAGTGCTGTGGTGTCAGCCTAGCTCACAGCAACCTCAAACTCCTGGGCTCAGGTGATCCTCCTGCCTCAGCCTCCTGAGTATCTGGGACTACAGGCATGCGCCACCATGCCTAGCTAAGTTTTTCTATATATATTTTTAGTTGGCCAATTAATTTCTTTCTATTTTTAGTAGAGATGGGGTCTTGCTCAGGCTGTTTTCCAACTCCTGACCTTGAGCAATCCTCCTGCCTCGGCCTCCCAGAGCACTACGATTACAGGCGTGAGCCACCATGCCCGGCCCATTATCTCAATTTTTAGGTGAGAAAATGGATGCTTACATATGGTAAGAAATTTGCCCAAGATGCAGCTGGGAGTCAAACCCAGGGGTCTGATTGTAAAGTTTGTCATCTTTCCCGTGCACTTTGCTGCACACGCATTAGCTGATAGAGAAGGCTTCACAGCAGGTTTGGGCCTGAGCAATTAGGATATAAGAAAAGGTTATATTTTGGAGTGAGCTAATCATCCAAAATCAAAAGACAGAATATACTACATGACTGGGATCTACAACAGTCAACTATCCCTTCCTGGGCACTGCGATGTGTATGTTTTCATGTATGTGTATAGATAAGTGTGGTAGTCTGCTTTCAAATACGAACACCAACCCATCCTCTCATACTTGTGCATGCATGCTGTTGCTCCTATCTAGATAGATGTGGAATCTACTTCCCTTATGGCTATACCTGGGCTGGCCTTGTAATGTGCTTTGACTGACAGAATGTAGTAGAAGTGAGGCTATATGAGTACATTAAGAGGCCTGGCAAATTCTCTGTGTTTCTTTCTTGTCGTGAGCCACCATGTAAAGAGGTCTGGCTACCATGCTGGAGACATGCTTAGAGAAGATGCTGGCCAGCCCTCAGCTGTTCTAGCTACTCCAGCTGAGGTATCAGACATGAGAGTGGAGCCCTCTTGGATCCTCTAGCACCAGTCACACCTGCAAACATCTGTAGATGCATGAGACCCCCAAGCAAGATTAGCAGAATAACCACACAGCTGAGCCAAACTTAAAGAATTATGAGCAAATTAATTGTTGTGGGTTTTGTTGTTGTTTATTTCTGAGACAGGGTCTTACTCTGTTGCCTGGGCTAGAGTGCAGTGGCATCATCGTAGCTAACTGCAAGCTCCAACTTTTGGGCTTAGGTAATCCTTTTGATTCAGATCCCTGAGTAGTCGGGACTACAGGCATGCACTGACATGCCAGCTAATTTTTCTATTTTTTATAGAGACAGGAGTCTTGCTATGTTGCACAGGCTAGTCTTGAATTCCTCGCCTCAAGGGATACTCCCACCTCAGCCTCCAAAGTGTTAAGGATTACAGCTATAACAGGTGTAAGCCACTGTGTCTGGCCTAATGGTTGCTGTTTTAAGCCACTGTTTTGGGGGTGGTTTATTATGTAGCAATAAGACTTACAGATAGCTGAAACAGTATGATTGTACATAGATAAGTAGGTAAGTATTTGTTACCTACTTGGTTTTTGGCAAAGTTCCAGAAAGATAAGGTTTCTGGGTAGCTAAGTTCTAGAAAAGCAAAATGTTCTTTTTTTTAAGTTAACCTGTCACATATAGAAGGAAAGCAATATCTGAGTACAATGCAATAGGGAAAGGAAGGTATTCAGTAGAAATTATGGTGATGTGGATTTTAATCTATCAGTGTATGTGTGTGTATATATACAAATTTGAATAGCTTGTTACTGTTATGCAGCCTATCAGTATATTTTTAAAAGGAGTAATCTAAGTGTGTTTCACATTTAATCAAATTATTTGTAACTAGTAACTGAAATGGATTATTCTGTTGGATCCAATCAAAGACTAATGTTTATCACATTACTTTGTTAGCAACCCAGGTGTGAGGTAATGGAAAAAGCACACACCTGAGTGTCAGAAGACTGAGTTCTGGGTCTGGGCTGGAACTCACCAGTGAGTCAACTAAACTTCCTTCACATCTCTCAAATATCACCTTCTCTGATACCCTACTGAAAACAGAAACTCCAGTTTGTCCTTCTACCTGGCTTCACTCTTTTTTCATAGTACTTCTCACTATTTATTTACTTATTATTCAAGTGTCTATCTCAATGAGGACAAGCACTGTTTTGCTTGCGTATTTTTGTTAGCTGCTGTGTCCTTGGTACATAATAGGCACTTAATAGACATACTGAATAAATGAGAATAAACTTTTCTGTAAAATGAGGATAATAATGTATATTGTCAATGGGGTTATTATAAATATCAACTGAGATAGATATAAAAGTATTTTATAAATTATAAGTCCAAATCTAAAAGCAAGGTGTTATTACTGTGTTATAGCTTTACATTAACTCATTATAAGCAACATGTTCATCACATCCATTTATTGTTTTGACGTTTCAAAGTAGAGTGCACACTTCCTCCTTCCACACTTGCTCTGGAGTGTGAGCTTTGGCTTAAAGAGCAACCCTCCAACCTCTGCTCCCTCTGTGTCCCGGAAGACTCTTGGATGGGACTGGAGGGCAAGGCCCAAAGGAACATGCCAGGTTCCATCCATGTCCAACATCTGAGAAAATGTCTGACTCTGCCCTTTGGAAAGAGACGAGGATGGTGAGAGATAGATTCAGAGAGACAGTACAAGAGATAGGAAGACAGAGACACAGCAAGAGATACAGAGAGATAGCCAGAGAGTGATGGAGAGGGACAGAGTCAGGTAGTCACTCTTGCTCCTTCAAATATAAAGGAAATAATACATTTTAAAAATGTAGAGTTAGGTAACATAGATGAAGAAGTAACAATGATTTGAAACTACAAAACTCACTGAAATAACAAGCCTCAGAGCTTTCAACGTGTCTTGAGTGCTTACTGTGTGTGCCGGGAGCTACCCTAACTGCTCCATGCACATTAGCTCCTGCAGCTCTCACAGCTGCCTTTGAGATAAGTATAAATTACTATGGCCGCCTGGCAGGTCAGGAAACTAAGGCTTTGAGAGGGTAAGTGCTCTGCCCAAGGTCACGCAGTTAGTAAGTGGCAGGCTAGGATTTAGGTTTTTTGATTTAATTCTTATATCACTCAAGAAGAGGTTTTAAAGACTGTTTAAGAAAACAAAATAAAACAAAAAACCAACCACTTGCCACTGTTGGTGGGATTGTAAAATGGTATAGCTGCTATGGAAACAGTATGGAGGTTCCTCAAAAAATTAAAATAGATCCAGCAATCCCACTTCTGAGTATATATCCCAAATAACTAAAAATAGGGTATCGAAGACATATTTGCACACTCATATCCATAGCAGCACTATTTGCGATAGCCAAAAGGTGGAGGCAACCCAAATGCTCATCAATAGATGAATGGAGAAACAAATACATCATACACATGCGATGGAATAATATCCATCCTTAAAAAAGGAAGAGAGTATTACTACATGCTACAATATAGATAAACCTAGAGGACATTATGCTAAGTGAAATAAACCAGTCACAATAAAGTAAATACCATTTGATTCCACGTATGAGGTGCCTAGAGCAGTCATATTCATAACAACAGAAAGATGAATGGTAGTTACCAGGGGCGGGGGAGAAAGAGGATGTTGTTGTTTAATGGAGACCGTTTCAGATTTGCAAGATAAAAAAAGTTCTTATAAATGTGAACATACTTAACACTACTGGACTGTATACTTAAAAATGGTTAAGATGGTAAATTATATGTTTTTTTTTTTTTTACAATACACACACACACACACACACACACACACACACACACACACACACACACACCCTAAAACCCTCTGCTGTTTTATATGTAGAAGAAAAGAGATTATTTTTCATTTTAAGAATACTAAAGCAGGAGTTAGAAATAGCAGGTCCATTGATTATTCAAGTCACACTGTTACTTAAAATACTATTTTCCTACCCCAGAGGAAGTGTTCCAACGACATCTACATTGTAAGATTCTTTCAAGTTGAACCCAGCTGAAATGCCAGTTCCCATGACCACCTAAAACAGACAGAAATCCAAGTGTACCTTTAGAAATGAATATTCAAATGCCACAACAAGCTTCAAAGAACCAAATTTGAAAATCTCACTTTTAATGTTCAGATTTTTAAAAAAATTACTGTTAGCTCCCAGTAATTCTAACTTCTCTTAATGACTCTGCCCCACATAATTAAAAGGGACTCTAGAGTTTCTTTGTGGCCTGGAATTTTCTTCTCATTTGGTTCTGTTCCTCACTGAGGTATTTGGCTAGTCGACTGCAACTAGAAAGAGTCCAGAAAACCTCTCAGAAGTTGACCTTGCCTTTGGGGGAGGTGAAATGAATCTCTGGCCAAGATATTATGAATAAAGGATAGGTAAATGTATATTTAAATGGTGGTACAAAGATAGCGTATCATTATAAAATACATGTTTAAATTTAGAATCCCTGGCTGACCCTGTTTCCAGGATGGCAGCACTAATTGTGGTTAGAGGTCTCCTCCACACCCCATATATATCTTCTCCATTTCAGCTACAGAGTCAGGATCAGAGTAGAACCACATGTCACAGAGTGTCACTGTACATAAGGACATCCTGGATTGTCACCCCATAGATTTACTTGGGGTAGACTGTGCAACCCTTAGTGAGCTATAAGAAGAAAAACATAATGGATAATAGAAGGTGACATAGCAATTTGCTTCATCCCCAGGAACTATTGCTTTTAGAGCTTTCTGAGTGGGTTATCCAGGAAAGAAGAAATAGTGGCCAGTCAGGGAAGGGTGCCAGTTTTTCACAGTGGCGGATTCTGTAGGAAACCAATAATAAGGTAAGTTTATTATCAGAAACAGCAGCCTAAGAGACCAGAGGCATAGATATTTTGGGCCCCTTTGATGGAAGGATCCTTTTCCATTTGTGGCAATTATGGTTTTCAACGCTAATTGTATTTTTTTGTGCATTTCAAACTGATAGAGTACCTAGAATATTAAAATCCACAGGACAAATATGGCTCAAGTTCCTGGAGCCAATTATTTACCACTGCATCAATTTTATGGTTTAATATTTAATGGTTTAATATTTAAACCATTGTTTTCCTATCAACACAAACAGAGGTATTATAAAAGAGAACTCAAAACTCAAAAAATGTTTTTATGATAGAAAAACAAATTTTATGCTTAAGAATATTCCCCAAACTTTCCAGTATGGCTTCTCTCTCCTTTGTTCTATGGAACAGTTAGGTAAGAAGTTTAAAATCACTGGTTTAAAAGTATTATTGAAAGTCTATAATTACAATGATAGAATTGTGAAAAAACAATTCCCTGGGACACAGGAAGGACTTTTTAAGGGGAACCTGGGAAACAGAATTAGTAACGCAAGGTGGGAGAGGCAATCTTCATCATTTTCTTCATAATTACAGCTTGTCTGTCTTCTTTCCCACGCAAAGGTGCTCAGAACCTCTTGCTGTACTCCAGGTGGAAACAGGAACTCTGTGCTCAGCCCCAGTGAGAGAAGGGTTTTAAACTTGATAGTCTTTTTTTGCTTGTTTGTTTGTTAAAAGGTAACATTAATAATTTGACGTAGATAAGATCAAGGCATGGAAAGGGATAAAAAGGATTGGCTAATCTCTGGGAGACCGAGGCAGGAGGATAGCTTAAGGTCAGGAGTTCAAAACCAGCCTGAGCAAAACTGAGACCCCTTCTCTAACTAAAAATAGAAAGAAATTAATTGGCCAACTAAAAATATATAGAAAAAATTAGCTGGGCATGGTGGTGCATGCCTGTAGTCCCAGCTACTCGGGAGGCTGAGGCAGGAGGATCACTTGGGCCCAGGAGTTTGAGGTTGCTGTGAGCTAGGCTGATGCCAAGGCACTCTAGCCTGGGCAACAGAGATTCTGTCTCAAAAAAAAAGAAAAAAAAGAAAGAAAGTAAGTATTGGCTTCTTTGTGAACTCTACCAGCCACTTGTTTTCATAGCTGGAACTTTTTGCTAAATTTGGATCAGACATCTGTACTTTATATTTTTTATTCTTGTGGCTCCCATACATACACAAAAAGGAGATCAAGGGCACGAACTACAGGGACACTTTGGATATTATAAGGTCTCTAGGGAAACAGTGACATCTGTTGGACACTGTGCAAACTTCTAGCTGGAGGTAGTTCACAGAACATCAGTTTACAATTGTTCCCTTCAGTAATGCCATATCTTTGTAATGCTGGGTGTTCAGTGGTTGCTGTCATTAAGAAGCAGGAACCATGCAAAAATCCATGTGAATAGGAAATGAGGGTAGCAGTGTCCAATCTGATTCCGAGGTTTGAGGATTTGTGCGGTGCCCACCAGGCGCACACATTCAAGAATAAATAATAGTAGTTACATAAAAACATAATAAAATACTTTTTATTCCAATTCATGTGCATATTTTCACAAATAGCTACTAAATTGTTAGTCATAAATATGTATTAAGGTGTTTAGACCTAACTACTTAATAAATGGAACTGTGAGGTATTTCTTTTGGCTTAGGTTGCTAAGGCACTGAGAAAGTTTGGGAATGTTTGTCTTTTCAAAATGGAAACAGCTTTATTTTTTTCCAGGTTTTTAAAGTAATATGTGCTCGCTACAAAACAATTAGACAATAAAAAATTGGGGAAAACAAATGCTCCATAATCCCATCATTCAGGGATAATGTTAAAATTTTCATGTATGGTCTTCACCTGTATTTTAAAAATCATCTGTGTCTATCTTTCAGTGCTTTTTCTTTTTACTTTTTTTCAGTGAATTTGTAAGAGTTCCCCTTTGACAAATTCTAACCTTCTTTTGGCAGAACTGAGAGAAAAAAGGCCCTTTAACTCCCTGTTCCTCTTTCATTCACTTCAAAATCCCTCACAGAGATAGGTGTACGTGCCGGTTGAAGTTGAACATGTCATCACATCGAATTGACTTACCGCAAAGAACTCTAAAGGAATGGGTGCTGGCAATTTCTCTTTAAATCTTTCATTAAACTCCTTGCCACCCAACAGCAAACCAAAAACCATCAGACCGACGCCTAGAGAACACACGTTGAGGTTTTTAACATTCTGCAACACAGCAACTGTACTCTGTAACACAGTGAACACTGGATGTTTACATCAAGAAATCGCCCCCCTGAGGAGACTCTCTAGAGGACTAATTCAGACCAGCCATCCCCATTATTGGACATTTCTAGTTAAAAGTTTTCAGGATGAAATCTCTCTCTTTGTTGTTTTCACCAATTAGGAGGCATTTGTCTCCATCACACAACTTTGTAATTGTCCTAGTTGTTTATAGTTGTCATTTTTGTCATTCTTAAAGCATCAGTGATATGCTGATGTTTCAATGTAATATTATAAAACTTAGAAAAAGAACCCTGAAGCTGAGTCCTGAACATTAGGAAAGAATTATGAGTTGATATCAGCAAGCTACCCCACAGATAAATTCATAGAAAAGCTTCTAGGAGCTCAAAGGAGAACTTATTTTTAGCAGATGAAAGAGAAATCAGATGGACTTGGAAGCCAAGAGAGTGCCGAAGTTTGGAGGATTAGAGAAGAAAACCACTTAATTATATTATATGATAGGGTTATGGTTTGGGTACCTTAAATATAGTCAATTCCCATTCAAAACAAAATAAAGTAGACTTCCTACCCATCCTTTCTTATCAATACCTAGAGCATACTCAGGCATTCTCATATATTGTATTTTCTTTGTGACAAGGCATTTCAAGAAGTCTCATAGCAAGAACTATGTTATCTGCTATTATGGGAAACTAAGAATTCAGTTATTTAGGGAATATCCTACCAAGTTCCATTCCATTCTAGTCAATCAAGGACAAAACCGTTACTTCCTCAAAGTGACTTTCCTAGACCCTTAATCTAAAGGTTTCCCAACTCAACTTTCAGAGAAATCTGTACCTTTTCTTTATAGCACTTAACACAAATTGTAATTAATTACATGTTTATGCAATTGATGGTTTACTGTCTTCCCACTGGACTGTAAGCTCCAAAGGGCAAGGGCTGTATCTGTTCTGCTCACTGCTGTCTGTGTGTATCTAGCGAGTATCTGGCACATTAATACCTATAAGGCTACAGGCCCTACTTTCCAAGGATGCTTTAGCAGCATCTCAGAAGTTTTGATATGTATTCATAGTACTTCCACTGTCAATTAATTCTAATCATTTACTAATTCCTCCTTATCCATGGTCATTCAGAAATGTGCTTTTTGAAATAATTTGTTCTCAAAGTTTGCTTACAAAGGTGTTTCTATGTTAAACGCTTCTATTCATTAAAATAAAACAGTTTATGATGCATCTTAAAAACAAACAAACAAACGTGTGATTTGGTTTCTAACTGTATAGGGGTTTTAAAGATATATGTAGTTTATTAATTTCTAATTATATTGCATTGTGTGAAAAATACTGAATTTTTAGAATCTATGATCAAATTCACATAAGTTTTAGCATGATAAGTTATCATTCGTCCCAAAGTGCTTGCAAATAATTTATATTTTCACTAAGTTGGGTACAAAGTCTATATTTTTTTTTGTTAGATTAAACTGGTTAATTATGTTTGTTCAATCTTTTATAGACTTATTTTTTTGTCTGCTTGAGTTAGCAGTTAAGAGAGATATGTTCTACTATGCCTTTAAATTATTTGTTAGTTTCCAAAAAGAACATGATTTGGTCATAAGCAAAAGCTCTCTCCACCTAGAGTGATGGTGCAGTTACCAAATAAAGACCTAGCAAAAAATTTCTTGTGAAGTAGGCAATATCACATATTAATAAAGTGAGATTTTAAGGTTTAATCTTCTTTGTAGCACTTTTCTCAGAAAACCTCAGAATAACTGAATCTTTCCCTTTTATGGAAATTATTGGGAAAAAAAAGAAATACGAGCCTTGAAGATAAAGGAGATACAGAAGACAAAGTGGCGGGGTGAGGGGGGAATAAAAACGAGTACCAGGAAGCCAGGAAGGTGCTTACTTACATACACCACTGAAAAGATCCCACTGTACCGCTTTGTTTTAACTCCGAACAAGTATTTTAACATGGAGGTGAAGACATGCACAGCTGCTGCAGTGGTAAACCCACGGACCAGAGGCTCTGTGAGATATATGGCCACAAATCCAAACCTACAGACACCTAGACAAAACTATTTAATGACAAAGAAATAAATCACATGATACATCAGGAAGTTATGACCAACAAAAAACATGTTTAAAAATTCTTTCTGGTTCACTTTCTAATACCACAAACTTTTACCTGCAGTAGGTAAGTAGCTAACAAATCAATCAAGCAGCTTGGAGCCCCACTGAGCACTGGCCACACTCATGCCTGCCCTGTCCCTGGAGCTGGGGCTGTGACTACCGTGCATGACCACCGCCTGTTCCTTCCAAGCAGATAGGGATGGTCCTCTTCCCGGGATTAACCAATCCTGCTGTTTCTAGTTTGCCTTGCTTTTGGGTTCTTTGAAGTAGCCAATCAGGCTGGGCATGGTGTGATTGTAATCCTAGCACTCTAGGATGCTGAGGTGGGAGAATTGCTTGAGCTCAGGAATTAGAGATCAGCCTGAGCAAAAGTGAGACCCCATCTCTACTGAAGTTGCAGTGAGCTATGATGATGCCACTGCACCCTACCCAGGACAACAGAGTGAGACTCTATCTCAAAAAATAAATAAATAAAAATAAAAAAGGAAATTGAATTCCCCCACTTCCCCCTCCTTCATATATATATAGTAGCCAATTGAAGCTTGCTTGCTAGTCACTCATGGTTGTAAATGAGGCCTGCAGTGGGACTGGGAAAGCACTCAACAGATATTTACTACAATGACAAATGAGAGCCCATTTCCCCATCTTTGAGTCTTACCTGAATGATTCCTGATAGTAAGGTCACAGACATGGCAACTTTCACTCTCAAGGCATCTCTGGCTTCTGTGCCATTGGTTGCATTTACTCCTCCTGGAATGACTATATCATCTGGTACTAATCGAACAGCCACACCGCCAATCATCAGGCTTATAACTGCAAAAGGACCTGGAATAATGAAGCATGAATGACACCCGTTTAGGGATCCAAGGAAACTACCTTCAAAGTATCTGGTGTGGTTGTTACCAAAGGACACAGGTGAGGTCAATTGTCATCCTTGAAAGAAGGCTGCACTGCCCTCCTGTAGCATCCTGCCTCTGGGGTGCTGGTAACTATGTGTGCAGACTGTATTTTCCAAAAATGACCACAACAATATCTTCCATGCCACATACTCTCCTTGACATTTCCCTCCCCATTGAGAGGTGGAGTCTAATTCTTCTCTCCTTAAATCTGGATGGGCTTGTGACTTGTTAATAACAACAACAACAAAAATGTAGTGGAAGTGACACTGTGTGACTTCTGAGGCTAGGTAATAAAAGGTAATGCAGCTTCCACTTGAGAGCCATAACACTTGGGCTGGACCCCTGAGCCCCATGTGTAAGAAAGTTCCAACTCGGCCACACAGAGAATTCCTGGGACTACATGGAGAGAGGGAGAGGGAAGAGAGGATAGAGGGAGGAAGAAGGGAGGGGGAAGTCCAGCCTAGCACTTCCCAAATCATGACCTGCAGGAACTGTGAGAAATAATAAAATGATTATTGTTTTAAGCTGCCAAATTTTGGGGGTATTTGTTACCCAGCAGTAGATATCTGAAACATCGTGTGTGTGTTGTTGGTGGTAGCCACATGTAGCAATAGCACTATTATGAAATCCATATGCATTTGATAAACTAAAGAGAAAACATATACAATTTAGAGACTAAAACATGATGAAAATGAAATACATGCATAGTTATTAGGAACTTGAAGTAATACTATTAAAAGAAAAATCAGATGCAAGTTATATTAAAAAATAAAGCATTTATCTCATTTTATAGGTTTCAACAATTGTTCTTATCCACAAGAAAATGGTTTCTAAAAAATTATTCCCAAGATAAGTCATAAGTTCTAGAAATATTGGAAGGGATGTATTTTTTTTAAAGTACCTAATTGTGTATATAGTAACAAAAGTTATTAAGCAGAGTTTTAATAACCACCATGCTATTTCTTTGGCACATTGCAAATCTTGGAAATCCAAAAGAAAAGGTACTAGAATATCAAGTATAAGCTTTTACCTATTGATATGTGTCTGGAGGTTCCAAAAAAACAATACATGATGACAGGATAAAATGAGGAGTACAGGCCAAATACTGGAGGTACGGCTGCCAGCATTGCGAAGGCTAAGCCTGTGGGATGAGACCAAACAGAAATGGGGAGATCGTTAGAAAACAGAGGGGTTGTATGTATTTTTCTTTTGGTTCTTTACCTCTGATGAACAAGTGAAACCTGCCTTTCTTTAGCCCAATCCCACATGTAATCCTACACTGGTGCTTACAGAGTCCAAGTTGAGACAGTTTTCCTTGTCTTCTCCTTTTCGCCAGTGGGTGGATTTTTTTCTGCTTTATTCTTTGGCAAAATAGATAAGGGCATAAAAAAAAAAAAAAGGCTTACTTAATAGGTGCAGTTGCAATCTGGTGTTGATGCACAAATGCTGGCTCCTTTTCTAATAGGGCATTTTTGTCAGTTCTCCGGAGACCCCTCTGCAATAAGGAACTCTCACTGTGCTATTCCATGGCTTATGTAATACCCTCTCCTCTGAATCTTAGTTTCCCCTTTCAGCTCCTTATCAGAAGGTACACACTCTAGCCTGGGCAACAAAGCGAGACTCTGTCTCAAAAAAAAAAAAAAAAAAAAAAAACAGAAGGTACAGTCTTTTAGGATCTTTCTGCTGGCACACGCCCATCCTGTAGGCAGTCTCCTTGGGCAAGTACCTTTCAAATGAGTGAAGCCTGGTTACGTTCCAGAGTACCTAGTTATTCAGTGGAAAAGCTTAGCATTTTACCCCAAGAAACTTGGGAAGTGCAGGTCACACCCTCTGACAAACTTTCTCTTCATTCTGTTGTCCTGACAGTTCACACCATCCTTTACCTGTAGACTTTTTTTAACAGAATGTTTTAGAGCAGCTAGATATTTTTTTTTTTTTCATACAAGAATTAGGCAGCAGTCTCTGCAAACTCCAGGAGACACTGCCCAATGCTCAGTATGGCCCCCTTGCAGTCTTTCCTTCCTTGACTTTAGGTGAAGGGGAAATGGATAGGGCTTTAGCTTCTCTCTAGAAAATTCCCATTCCAAATCTTATGTCAATCTCTTTGTTCCCTCATATATTTTGTTGAAATGATGCGCTAAAGAGAGAGTTTGGGCATCATTAACTCATAATTTTGCATAGGTTGTCGGACATCCCCCTTTAGAATGTGTAGGCGATAAGCACGCTTTGCCCTCAGCTTTCAGGGTTCAGCCAAGTTTCTGGGACAACTGTAAAACTCACTTCATGCACTGTCATGCTGTGAAGAAAAAAAAACCTTTAGCGAAAGAAGAGTTAGGAAAGCATACCTATTTCATATATAGTCACTCAAATGTTGTCTTTTTCAAAAAAATAAATTTTATTTCTAGCAAAGAAATGCAAGTATACAGTTTAAAAAGCCATGTGCCACTCAAAGGCTCTCAGGAAAAGCCAGGTGTTTTCTGCCCCAGTCCTCTCCTCTCCAGGTTCTGCTGCCCAGAGGCAGTCACCTCCAGGTCTACTAGCTGGTTTTCTGCTATTTACCTCCATTCCCCTAAGTCAGCAGTTCTCAATGGCAAGTGCTTTTGCCCCAGGGGACATTTGGCAATTTTAACTGTTATGATGGGGAGGTGGGGGGGAGGTTCCTACTGGCATGCAGGGGTGGAGGCCAGGGATGCTGCTAAACATCCTACGGTCCTACACCAACAACCTAAGTGATGCAGCATTGATAAATTTTGTTCTAGATAACATATCTGTGTTGTTATTCCTTAATTTATCAATTTTAGATATAAACTACTAACTTTTTATTATATCTATCTTGTCAGATTTTCATAGTTATATCATACTACAATTATGTGACTTTTTTTTCCTTTCTAGAAAGTTTTGAGATCCCTGGTATTCTGATATTTTACTATGATATGCCTTGTTTTATTTTTCATTGATTCTTCAGGGTACTTAATGATTCCTCTCAGTCTAAAAACAGAGGAATCTCTCAGTTTTCAATTCTGGAGATTAATCTTTGATAATTTCTTTCCTTCTGTTCGCTCTCTTCTTTCTTTCTGGAAGTTCTACTTAGATGTATGATAGGACACCAGGATTGATTCTCTGGTGTTCTTACCTTTTCTCCCTTATTGTCTGTTTATTTATCTTCTTCTACTTCCAGATTT
Organism: Microcebus murinus; assembly: GCF_040939455.1. Classification (NCBI taxonomy): domain Eukaryota; kingdom Metazoa; phylum Chordata; class Mammalia; order Primates; family Cheirogaleidae; genus Microcebus; species Microcebus murinus. The sequence continues at coordinate 60,110,657 of NC_134112.1, forward strand.
CTTATACTTTATCTTCTACTTCCAAGTCTCCAACTGAATATTTTTTCTAGCTACCATATTTTTAACTATAGCTACCATATTTTTATCTCTCACTGCTTTCTCAAAATAGCATCCTGTTCTTGTTTCACAGATTCAATGTTTTTATATCTTTTTAAGGATATTGTAGTTTTAAAGTTTTAAATTTTGTCCTCTTCATTATTTCTGTTCCCAATGAGTTCCTTTTTTGTGTGAGGTTGGTCTCTGTTTTTCTTTTTATTTTTTGAGACGAGGTCTTGGTCTGTCACCCAGGCTAGCATGCAGTGTCATCATGATAGCTCACTGCAGCCTCAAACTCCTGGGTTCAAGTGACCCTCCCCTCAGCCTCCTGGAGCAGCTGGGACTATAGGCCCACACCACCACACCTAACTAATTTTTCTATTTTTTGTAGAAATGAGGTCTCGCTCTTGCTTAGACTGGTCTCAAACTCCTGGTCTCAAGCAATCTTCCTGCTTTGGCCTCCCAAAGTGGTAGGATTATAGGCATGAGCCACCACGCCTGGCCCCAGTCTCTGTTTCCTTGAAGTCTCATGTGCATTGGCTCATTTTGTTTACTGATGGGCCTTACTGTAGGGCAACTGGGTGTCCAGCCAGCATCTTTGTTGGGGGACCTCAGTTGTCACTACAGGTCTTTCATAGGACAACATCTGCCTTGCCCTGTAAATCTTCTTACAGTCACTTTGCAGATGAGCAGGGGAAGGGAACAGCTTTTGTTGGCTCATAGTTCAGTGTGCAGACTTGACTTAATCCTCCCGACATCTCTCAGTATTTTCACCCTACCATCCATTGCATGATGTGCGTGTGGGGACTTGAATGTCTACGTGCTACTTATTGCATAGACTTTCAACCAATTCTCTTGCTTTTAGTCCTCTGCCTAAATTCCAACATGGACAATACTTGGAGCCTCCAATGTCCCAGTGTTCTGCAGGGTAGGTACCTACATTTCAGCCTCCTCCACTCTGATAATTCAGCTGTCATTTGTCCATCTGCTTGCCATCTTTTTTATTTTTCTGTTCCACTGTGTCTCCTATCTCATATTTATTGTCCTTGCTAGTTTATACCATATTCCCCTCCTTGACTGTTGGGATTTTAAGTCAATTGAAGATAAAAGCATGCATTTAATCTGCCATGCTTCATAAAAAATCTTTTCAGTAACTTAAATGATCAATTACAAGAAATTTATTTTCTCTAAGATCTCTATCTTTGCTATGCTTTGTTTTTCATATATATCTGTCTTCATTAATTATGGGCAGAAAAATACCTTTTTGATACAAATTTGACTGTGGGCTGATCTATGCCTCTTAGCAGTTTTCGACCTATTGGATTATTCCTTGTTTTGAAACAGTTTCTTCCTTTTTATAATTCCACATGTTCCTGGTTTTTCTTGCCCCTTTCCAGATAATCCTTTTTTGTCTCTTTTGCTGGTTCCTCCTTCTCAATTTGGCCTTTAATATAGGAGAGATTAATCTCCGCTCCCTTTTCTTTACACTCCACACTCTCCCTAGGTGCCCTGGCCTATTGCCATGGCTTAAATGCTATCTATAGGTCAAAGATTCCCAAATTGCTATCTCTAGCCTACATCTCTCTTTAGCCCACCACATATTAAATATAAATATGAAATATCTACTTGTCTATCTCACAAGAATCTCAGATTTAACATGTTCAAACCTACCCTTTAATTCCATTCCTGTGATCTTTATTTTGTCTGCAATTGGCACCTCCATTCCTTAGGTGTTTGAAACAGAAACCTGGGAGTAATACTTGACCACTCCTCTTCCTCCCCGTCCCCATATCCAAGTCATCGGCCACCTTGACGTTATTCTTCCTAAATTAGTCCAACAGCCAGTCTTGCTGATCTTACCTACACAATATATCACATATCCTCCCAATTCTTTCCATTTTTACAGCCATCGTCCTAGTTCAAGATAGAAGATCCACTGGTTGAAAATAAGACTGTGAAATCCCAACGAGACAAAATCCTGAGGATTTCTTTGAGTATGAGTTTACATGGTCAAGGCAGTCATTTCCTGTAGCTTTGTCAGTCCAACTTGACTGCTTGTCAGTTTAGCTTCTGTTTCCCATTTCAGACACTAGGTCCTTATCTGCGCCTTCTCTTGCCTTTCTACCTGCCTTCAAATCTGTCCCTTTCTCTATTCTTGGGATGATGGCACTAAAATGGTTGTGGAAAACTTTCATAAACCTGGCTTAAGACTTTTGTTTAATAAATCTAATAAATTTGGTAAATCAATCACTTGGAAAATTAAAAGCTCAGCTAATTGACATTAGGGGAAGAGATTGTTTTGACAAATTAATTTTTGGGAAGCTGGCTAGAAGGGAATAGATTTTTGGCCAGCTGGACTAGAGCTGCTCAAGCCATTATCACCTTTGCTACACTGAGATCCTGTCACCTCTAACTGGTCTCTCCCAAACCAAAGCCATTCCCCACACAGCAGTCTCAGTGACCTCTGACACAGAGAACCTAAGTGAAAAGCATGCTGACAGCGCTTCACTGAGCTCAGAATGAAATCCAAAAGTGGCCCCAGAAGGCTCTGCAGACCTCTGCCTGTCTCACCAGCCACTGCCCCAGCTCCCTGCATGCCTAGCACACTTTCTGTTGACGCTGCAAGCCACACTGAGCTCTTTCCCTACTCTGTGCCTTCACACATGCTATTCCCTTTGCCCGAAATGCGCTTCCTCTCATTCTCAACCTGCCTCAGGTCTCAGCTCAAATCTCACTTCCTCAAAGAGGTTTTTGTGACTTCCCTACTTAAATTAGACCATCTTATAGTAACTTATCTTTTCCTTCCTAGTGTTTATCATCATTTGTAGTTAAAAATTTATATGTGCTTTTATTTGCTTCATGTCTCACTCCCTGGTTGGTTGGTAGCTCCATGAGGACAGGGAGGACCTAGCAGGTGCTTAATAATTGCTTAGATGAATAAATTAATGAATATTTTCTTAAGTTCTTATATCACATACAGAATTACAGAGCAGCAAAGGAATTCAGTATATCATAGACCCTTGTAATTAGGATATGGCCTTGGAAGCCAAGAACCTTAAGAACCACCACAAAAAAATGCTGAGTGACTGACCGACTTAGCAACAGGTAAGATCATGCTCAATCTGTGTTCTGATCTGCAAACAGTATCACCATTTTCTACTATCCATATCTCTGGGACTTTTTCGGGGTTAAATGTTTCTGAAGAGTCCCTTTAGACAGGTAAAGAGTACTAGAATGACATGATGAAAACTATGAATTTGCAGTCATGATGAAATAAGCAGAAAGTTTATAAGTTTGAGGAGATGATAACAAGGAAAACAAAAAAAAAAGAAAGAAAAATATTCTACTAACCTTGAGGAAGCTGAAGTACTCCTGTACTTATGCCTGAGACCAAGTCACCCAACACATACTCCTTGAATTTGTATGCTGGTAACCACTTTGTTATGGGTAGGAACATATAAATGATATTTCTTATTTTTTTAGGAGTACATCTGGGAAGACAAAGAAAAACAGAGATAAGGTTATATGAGGAACATCTCTGTAGGATTCACACCAAGATATTTTCCCTTCCTCATATCCAAGAAAAATAAGAAAAAAAATTCACATTGGGCTATTAGAGATGTTGCTAAATGGGATATAGGAGTCTGGGTGGGGAAAAAAGAGAGTGGCTGGAACATTCCTGGGAGACAAAGGGAAGAGGTGGGTATTTTGAAAATGGGTAGAGAATTAAAAAGCGGGTTGTTTACACAGATGTAAGGCATAGTAGGAATTCAGTAAACATGGTGAAATACATGATGAGGCTTGTGTTCAACTAAGTATCTAATACTGACTGAACCATTGTGAACAGCTTTGCACATCACCAGGGCTCACCATTCATTTTTTCTCCACTTCACTAAACAGATTTTCTTTACATATTTGACCTTGCTTCTCTCTCTCATAAGTGAATGATGCAATAAAGGAAATAGGTTAAAATACAACATACGTGAATGCCTGTTTCAGCTTATCCCCAATGGAATCCGAAACCTTGTCCTTCTTGTGTAGTCTTTCCTGGAGGACCGGATGACTAAAGATAGGCCTTTCCACATAGTACCTCTGGGTTGCTGCAAGGATTTCATTTTCTTCAGCATGATCCATAGTCCTCTGAAATTATTCATCAACAGCAGGAGACAAGCATTTCTTGAGTGTAACTAAGGGAGAAAAAAAAACTCCATTATTTTATTATTATATTTTGAGACAGCATCTCACTTTGTTGCCCAGGCTGCAATGCAGTGGCTCGAGCATAGCTCATTGTAGCCTGGAACTCCTAGGCTCGAGCGATCCTCCTGCTTCAGCCTCCTGAGTAGCTGGGACTACAGGTGTTGGCCACCATGTCTGGCCTTTTTTTTAAGATACAGGGTTTCTCTGTGTTGCCCAGTTGGTCTCGAACTCCTGGCCTCAAGCAATCCTCCCACCTCAGCCTCCCAAAGCGCTAGGAGTACAGGTGTGAGCCGCCACACCTTGCCAAAATTCCATTTTAGATGCCAAAATCCCATTTCAGATGCCAAAAATCCCACTGATGACTATTTTTAAGCATCTCTTCTTTGTGGTACTCTAAGTTCTTCTGAGGCCTTTTCTGGATACCCCAGAGCACCTGTTCTGTGTATACAAGAATAGTTGGGCTGATGTATATGAGTGGAGTTTGACACATCACAAACTCTACCACTGGCTTCCACCTGCCCCCAACTCCTCCAGGACATTATATGACAGCATTGTAGAACTATCTATACTGCAGGCAACACACCATGCAGCTTTAAGCCTCTGTGCCTCTGCACAGAGCTCCAATTCATTCTGATAGGTAATGTCATTTCTTTCCCCTCACTCTCTTTCTATTCTTCCCCACACCTTAATCACTCTATCTTTCAAATCCTTGTTTGCCTTCTGCTTCTCTGTGAAGTCTCCCTTCACCTATTATCCTTCAGGCAGTGGGCCTAATAAACTGTTACTTCAAGAACTCTTCCATTTTTCTCCTATTGTAAGTACTGGTCTCCTCTTCTAGACTGTAAATTCCTTGAGACAATACCATACCCTGAATTCTCAGGATGTAGCTCAGTCCTTATCTCTCGACAGGTGCTCAGTAACTGGTGGATAAATGAAATCTTTGGATTAGTATATCATGACTATTGATAATGTATGCCCAGAATCTCCTCAAGTACTTTTAAAAAACACCAATGCCTGGGCATTGCACTTGGCTGATTAGAACACAGCATCTAGAAGGTGGGGCCCAGGCATTTTTTAAAAGCATTGTAAGATGATTCCAATGAGCAGTTCAAGTTGAGAACCATGGGTTTTTAACCTAAAGAGACAGAGAAATACTTATGAAAAAGATATAAGAAAATCACAAAGAAACACTTGAAAGCAAAAGCCAATTACAGATGGTTAGGAAATTAATGAATCAGTAATATGATTAAAGCCAGATGAGATTTTTTTTTTTTTTTTGAGATAGTCATGCTCTTGTCGCCTGAGCTAGAGTGCAGTGGCATGATAACAGCTCACTGCAATGTCAAACTCCTGGGTTCAAGGGGTCCTCCTTCCTCAGCCTCCTGAGTAGCTGGAACTACAGGCATGCACCAGCATACCTGGCTAATTTTTCTATTTTTTGTAGAGACAGGGTCTCACTCTTGCTCAGACTGATCTTGGGCTCCTAGCCTCAAGCAATCCTCCTACCTCAGCCTCTCAAAGTGCTAGGTTTACTCATGTGCACCACCATGCCTGGCTTGAGACTTTTTAAAAGTAAACCTTACAATATATGATATGATATAATAATATGATACAATATAATATGGTATAATATAATATGCTTACTGAAAAGTCCACAAAATTAGTTTTGAAGAAGAATTTCAAACATAAGGACATAATTTAGCAGTAAAAATGCTTTTTCAAATTTGTTATTTTCATTTAGAGCATTGTTCTTAGCCCTGGCTACACACTGAGTCACCTGGGAAGCTTTAAATACTGCTAATGCCTGATTCTACTGCCAGGGGTTCTGATTTAATTGGTCTGGGAAGCAGGCAGGGATTGAGAATTCAAAAAGCTCTCAGGTGATTCTGTTTTGCAGCCAAGGTTCAAAACCTCTGACTCAGGAGATGGCAAAAAAAAATACCCACACTCATCCACCCACCTATGTATTGACACAAATGGAATAGCATACAAATAAGTTGTGTGCAATGCATTATATTACCATCTTTAACATGTGTCTTTGAAACATCTAATTAAAATGACAGAAGAGAAATTTAGCTTAGATTTCTCAAGCAAAGTCTTGTTTCTATGTTTATATTCTCACAACAAAAGGGAGTTGTTGAGCAGTGCAACTTCCACTACACTTCAGGCAAATGCAGTTTTAACTGTCATAGCCATTTCATTGAGGGTTTAAATTAGGAGCAAACCTCAAAGAAAATTGGATCTCAAAACATTAGATGGACTAACAAAGCTTTAGGTCATGTACTCTCTGTAGGATTGCCAGACAAAATATGGGAGTCCAGTTAAATTTGAATGTCAGATAAGCAGCAAATAATTTTTAGTATAAGTATGTCCCAAATATATTACATGGGCTATATCTATACTATTTGTTTACCTCAACTTTAACTGGGTATGTTGTATTTTTCTTCGCTAAATCTGGCAGCCATAACTCTCTGAAGGTTAGAAGGAGACAGAAAAGGGATTCTCAAATATTTTTGAGATGCTAGAACCCTGACTATAATCTATGACCTTCCTCCTTGAGATACCTATTTAGCAATTCAGAGATGTCTCAACTGGGAAAGAAAGAGAGATGTTATAATGAAAGGCTGTCCTTTCGGGGGACTTTTTATTCTCATCAACAATGATTAAATAATTAATGCCTTGGAGGCTATCAATAACCACCTTATCAGAGGCAGAGAGGTGAAGTAACCAAGGAACCAACACTAGGAGATTGAATGACCAGACTCTTATATGACAGATAATGAGCTTCCAGAGTGCTGATCGGAATGATAAATAACCAAGTTGTAAAACTACACAAATCCTTACATGAGAAAAGTCACTTCTAAGATGGCCTAAAAGGACAAAATCTTCTGGCAGATCCTCAAACAAAAATACTAACGACAGAAAAGCAAATGGACCTGGATGTTCAAGTCCTATTTTCCACAGCTATTAAAGGGATTTTAAGATAGTTTAGAACATCTTTTGTCATGGATTTTCAGATCAGAAAGTAATCTTGGAGATCATTCAATTTAATCCCTCATTTTGTAGGTGAGAAAATGGATTCATCTATATTCACTCAGGGGTGACTTATTCAAAAATATTCTCAAAGCAAACCTGTTTCCTATTCAACGTTGTCTCTAATTTAAACAGTATAGGTATTTGTAAATAAAAATTATAACAAAAAGGTAGTTTTAATTCAAACTAAGAGCCAAAATGAGCTGCTTGCCAGTAATGTAGAGTCACTATGGTTTTGTGGCAGATGCTGTCACAATCTGAGTCACGGCGCCAAAGATGTCAGAATCCTCTTTTGGCAGTAAAGATGTCAGGGTGGGAGTCGGCCCTCGGTTCTTTGTGTGCTCTTGGCTAAAGAATGACCAGACACACCAAAGTGTCAAGTCCAGACTATTATCCCGGTCCTCTGACTCCTTTCTTGGAAAAATCACCAACAACACCAATGCCACAGAGTGACCTCAGGCAGGGAGCAGTTTCACAAGAGCAGCTCTTTTATTTTTATTTTATTTATTTATTTATTTTATTACTTTTTTTTTTTTAGTTTTTTTTTTAAGGAGCAGCTCTTTATCATAGAATAAAACAGGTCTGTCTCCAAGAGCAGAGAGAAATAGACCAGCTCACTTTCTACCGACTTCTCGTGAGTGTTTCCTTTTATTAGCCCAGTCTAGAGGCAGGCTCTTGGGAGGTGTAGTATGTTACCAAATGATCAACAGGTTTCCTCAAAATTCCACCTGCCTAAACGAGCTCCCTTTAAGAAAGCCCACCTAGAGGGGGTCAAGCACCATGCAGATTCAAGCTAATGGCATACTAATTACCCTTAGGTTACTCTAGGTCACTTTCTAAGTATTATTACACCTGGGCTGAATAATTCCTAAACGTTCCTTCCTTTCCCAGGTGTAGCAGTTGCTCAGGATAGGATTAAGGGTGGGGCAGCATCAAAACAGAGTGCCTGTCCTTATCCTTCCCAGCTGGAGCAATTGCTTGAAACAACACCAAAATAGGGCACCATTGTCCTGAGGGAGCTGGAGGTCCTAACTACCTATCTAACATTGATGCTCCAGATTGGAGGTCAGAATCAGGTCTAGCCCTGGGTCTGTACCTGAAGCATCTGAGCTGCTCTAAATGGTTACAACAGGGTTGACTAGACCTGGGTTTTCCATGCCTAGAAGCAGGTGAGAATCACCTGGGGAGCTTAAAACCAGTTTTCATGGTCTCTAGAGATTCTGAGTTAGTAATTCTGAAATCTGCATTTTTTAAAACTCACGGAGACTGATGCACAACCAATTAGCAATATAAACAGTGAACTCCATGAGAGGAGAAACCCAGCACTGTTTATTTCTGTACCATGACTGGTACTTAGGGCCCCAAAACACTTGTGGAATGAATATGGAAAAATAACTTGCCTCTCTGGGTCTTAGTTTCCTCATCTTTCTTTATTTACTTTTAAACCACAAAAAGCTGCATATACTTAGTGTACACAACCTGATGAGTTTGGAGGTAAGTATACACTCATGAAACTATCACAACTATGCCATAAACATATCCAGTACCTCCAAAAGTTTGCTCCTGTCCTTTTTATTATTTTATGGTAAGAATACAACAGAAGATCTACCTTCTTAGCACATTTTTGAATGTACGATAGCGTTGTTAACTATAGGTACTATGCTATACAGTAGATCTCTAGGATTTATTAATATTGCATACTTTTACTTTATTCCCTTTAATACCTCCCAATTCCCTCTCCTTATAGTCCCTGAAAATCACCATTCTATTCTCTGCTTCTGTGTTCTCTCATCTTTAAAGATAATGTTTCCAATGACAACATTCTAAGAACTATACTTGGCAAGTTTTTTCAAAATGCCAATTAAATCTCCTTGTGCTTAAACTAGTTAGAGTAGATTCAGTTGTCTGAAACTAAGACCCTCATCAATAATGTTTTTCTTTGTTTTAAGTTTTGAAACTGTGTATTTTTTTCTGTGAACTGGAGGTATCAGAAAAGAGTGACTCTCAGGGTATCCATCCATCTATTCAAAATAATCAGTTTACACATTTATAACTCTAGTAGTGCATATACCTTTTAATCCCAAGTATGCAAGCTGGAAGCACATGCCCAAGCTTACTATTAATATATTTTTCATATATCTTCTTTAAGGGTATCGACATGAACTAACAAAAAGATAAATGTTATCATACAATTTTTTCAACATTGCCCAGAGCAACAGAAAATAAGCTTTTCTGTAATATACATAGCATATAGCAACAGCCTCATGATTTAAAATCCAAAATATATACATATATATATATATATTTTTTTCCACTTATGACTTTATCAGCCTTTTCCTGAAAGCAATTTAAAAAATCTGCTTCCTCTTCTTTTTACTTTTGGGACTCTTAGCATAACTAGAATATATTAGCCGCTTATCCTTATTAACTATCATTGATTAATTATAGTGGCCCAATATGTAGGAAGAAGAAAAGCCGCTAAGATCTAAGCAAACAGGTCTTGAATGTACACTGTAAGCTCTGAGAGGGCAGGAGTGTGGTTTCTGAGCACTTAGCACATAGCCTGCATGCAGTAGTCTCCCAGACATTTGTGTGTTTTTTTTTTTTAAGACAGAGTCTCACTCTGTTGCCTGGGCTAGAGTGCCATGGCATCAGCCTAGCTCACAGCAACCTCAAACTCCTGGGCTCAAGCGATCCTCCTGCCTCAGCCTCCCGAGTAGCTGGGACTACAGGCATGCACCACCATGCCCAGCTAAGTTTTTCTATGTATATTAGTTGGCCAATTAATTTATTTCTATTTATAGTAGAGACGGGTTCTCGCTCTTGTTCAGGCTGGTTTCGAACTCCTGACCTCGAGCAATCCGCCCACCTCGGCCTCCCAGAGTGCTAGGATTACAGGCGTGAGCCACCGCCCCCCCCCCCCCCCCCCCCCCCCCCCCCCCCCCCCGCCCCAGACATTTGTTGACTGAACGCACTCAGCGTGAGTGGCGGGGCCAAGCCTGCGGAAGCATTTAGCCTAGTGCTCTGCCCAACCTTTTCCTCTTCTTTATATATATCCTTCTCCCCTTAAATTCCTCTCCCAAAGGGCTGTTAGATTAGTATCCAGAGAGGCAACATCATATGCTAGGCTTTGGGTTCAGAAGGACTTTGTTTGGAGGCTAGAATTGGCACTTAATAACTGTGTGGTTTTTTGCAAAGTGTAAACTTTCCATGTCTCAGTTTCCTTATCTGTAGATGAAAGCTGGGGATACAGGCTGTGGAATCACATAGACCTCAGTTTAAGTGCTGGTTCTGCCATTGTGGTGGGACATCTGGCAAGTTACTTGGCTTCTGCCTGCTGTTCCAAAGTAATTATTGGTTCCAAAAAGATCCCAGATTGGTTAAAAAATTATATTCCCTTCAGACTGTTCAGCTATAACACTGAGATAAAAATAATACCTCATTATAAATCCATGAGAAATAAATTAGAAAATGTTTCTAAAATAGGGCCTAGCATACAGTAAGTGCTCACTAAATGTGACTTACTACTACTACTATGGGCAGGGTTCCTAATTTCATTCCACCTCAGGTTATTCATTTGTAAACGAGGATAATGATTTTACTACATTTTTCTTTAATTGCCTTTTTGAATTACTAATATATTCACAAGAATTCATATATAAAAAGAATTAAAGTGAAGTCTCACTTTCATTCCATGGCTGGGAGGCAACCACAGTGCCAGTTTCCTGTGTGTCTTTCCAAAGGTATTTCATAGCTTCACAAGCAGATATGAATATACTCTTTTTCTCATGAATGCATGAGAAATATACTCTTTTCTCATGCATGCCTAAGCACTGTTCTACCTTGCCTTTTTGACTTAACAATTTATCCTGGTGATCTTGCCATATCAGTACAAAAGAGCTTCCTGTGCAGCTATTCTTTTAAGTAGCTGCATAGCATGCCTTTCTATGGGTGCTCCATAATTTGTTTAGCTAGCACTAAGAGTGCTGCATTGAGGCTAAATGTAAGAATTATAAAGAACTTAGAATAAAGTCCTTATAATTCAATAGATATTTGTCTGAATATATGTTATTACATTTTAAATCAATCTCACACTTATTTTTTACCTGTTCCCTATCTCAAGACCTTGGATTTTCATCTATTCATTCATTCAATATAATCTATGCAGTCTCTACATGTTAAACTGTAACATGTAAGTTGGTTACACTTAGAGATCAATAAACTATAGTTCACATCCTCAGGAAACTTGTCACCTGATGTCTGCAGCAATTGTGGGCAGAATCATATAAAACAATAGAGAACACAGGAAATTTTGGGGATGGGACCAAGAGATTGTTGGCAAGGAAATATCAATGTTTAGGAAATGAGATCAAGAGTCTTTGATATACAAAATGTGTTTTTTTCCTTATTATAAAATTAATATATGACCACTGTGGAAAATTATTTCCCCATGTCTAAATGCTATTAATACATATTAAATGTATATTATAAATGCATATATATGCACATATATACTATATATGATACATTTATATGGCTGAGATGCTTTTTTTTTTTTTTTGAGACAGGGTCTCCCTCTGTTGTCCATGCTAAAAAAGTACAGTAGCATCATCATAGTTCACTGCAACTTCAAACTCCTGGGCTCAAGCAATCCTCCTGCCTCAGTTTCCTAAGAGCTGGGAGTACAGGCTCCAGCCACCATACCTGGAAAATTTTTCTTTCTTTTTTCTTTGAGACAGAGTCTTATTTTGTTGCTTGGGCTACAGTGCCATGACATCAGCCTAGTTCACAGCAAACTCAAACTCCTGGGCTCAAGCCTCCCGAGTAGCAGGGACTACAGGCATGCACTACCACGCTCTGCTAATTTTTTTCTGTTTTTAATAGAGATGGGGTCTCGCTCTTGGCTCAGGGTCGTCTTGAACTTCTGAGCTCCAGTGATCCTCCTGCCTCAGCCTCCCAGAGTGCTAGGATTACAGGTGTGAGCCACCGTGCCTGGCCTAATTTTTTTTTATATTTATATATATATTTTTTAGTTGTCCAGCTAATTTCTTTCTATTTTTTTAGTAGAGATGGGGTCTATTGCTCAGGCTGGTCTCAAACTCCTGAGCTCAAACAATCCTCCCGCCTTGGCCTCCCAGAATGCTTAGGATTACAGGGGTGAGCCTTTTTTTTTTTACTTAACATTGTATCATAAACATTTTGTCATGTCATTAAACAGCTTCAAAAGCATAATTTTTAATGGCTGCATACTATTTTCTAACATACATGTGTCATGATTTAGTTAACCACTAATTATTATTTAGGCTACTTCCAATTTTTTGCTATTATAAATGGGGTTTTGTTTTTTGATCTGAGTTTCTGTGTGTCATGATAATAAAAAGTAGTTCATATTTAAACAATGCTGATGTTGATTATAAATACTGGATAACTTATAAAGTGAGCACATAAAAACAACAAATTAACTTAAAATAATATGAATGGTAGACATTGATGTTTATTATGAATCACAATACTTAAACATAATTATAGTAGTTAACATTTATTGAGATTGCAGTTAAAGAATCACAACATCCATGGAAGGTAAAAATTATCCATATTTTTCAGATGAAGTATCTGAGGCTCTGATGGAGTGAAAACAGCTGAGACTGGAATCTAGATCTAGATCATTTCAGAGACCATGTTCATATCCTATGTTGCCACATTAAATGTGTATCAGATTAATTATGTCAAAATGTTTACCTAATATTCTCTAAATTATATTAATTATAGGCATGTATTCCCACTTGTTATGCTGTGTTATTTACGAAGCACAGTGGTTTCAAGATTAGAAGTGAGGCTGGAGGTCAAGGAAAGCTTCAGAGAGGGTACTGGATTTGAAGTCACTCCTGAATAATGGGTAGAAGCAGAAGGGAAGGCACATGATTCTGAACAGAGAGGTATGAAAGTAAAAATTAATAGGACATGTTCATGGAATACCAAAGTACTGGTAGAAATTGTGCTTTGGGTGGTTACAGGAAATGAAACTGAATAGGTCGAGTAGGATCAGGTCTTGAGGTCCATAAAAGGCAAGCTGCAGGTTTCAACTTGTAGCCATATGCTCTTGTTATTTGACTATATCCCAGTCCTCCTTTGTCCTATACAGCAGTACTGATCAAAATCACTCTGAAATGGAGAAATTATTCAATTCCATTAAAGAAATTGAATCCCTTCCAGCACTAATTTGCTGTGACTCCATAAATTGATAAAATACAAAATTTATTTTCCAACCAGAAGCACTTGAAAGATCATTAATACTCACAAGATAGGCCTCCAGAATCTTCTTTGGGATAAAGAGCTCAGTAATTCAAATTGGTGCTTAAGTTTGAAAGACAGATACTTTAATAAGAAAAGGTTCTCTTCTTTAAGTGAAAGTGGAAGGAGAATCTACTGGTTGAGCAGTCATTTCTTTCTCTAAAACAATAACTTTTGGGCCGGGCGTGGTGGCTCACGCCTGTAATCCTAGCACTTTGGGAGGCCGAGGCGGGCGGATTGCTCAAGGTCAGGAGTTCGAAACCAGCCTGAGCGAGACCCCGTCTCTACCAAAAATAGAAATAAATTAATTGACCAACTAAAAATATATATACAAAAAATTAGCCGGGCATGGTGGCGCATGCCTGTAGTCCCAGCTACTCGGGAGGCTGAGGCAGGAGGATCGCTGAGCCCCGGAGATTGAGGTTGCTGTGAGCCAGGCTGACGCCACGGCACTCACTCTAGCCTGGGCAACAAAGTGAGACTCTGTCTCAAAAAAAAAAAAAAAACAATAACTTTTGGTTAAATTAATATGGACCTGATAAAATTGCAAGTATTATGGAAGGGATAATAATAAAAAGCAATAGTTTTTCACCCCTCTTCTCCCCAACTCGAGTACTATTCCCTGAAGCAATCATTTTCTTCAAATCATTTTTGTTATTAGTTCTTCTGGTAGGTTTATTATTAATTCTAAATCAGCATTTCTCAAAAGGAGAAATTGGCATTGCAGATAGGATTTGAGTGGGACTGCTTTGTGCATTCAGTATCTCTGTTCCTGACATTAAATGCTAGTAGCACCCTCCAACCACTATGACACATTTACAAATCTTTTCTAGAATTGAGCACTACTGCTCTAAGTAAAAAAAATTGATTGTTTTGATTTATAAAATTTAGACATTTTAAAATGCTTACCATAAAATAAGAGCATTAAGGTCTCCTTACTCATCCCTATTTTTACTAAGTTACATTACTATTTTTGTTTGCTTATATAACCAATGTAGGCTAATTCATTTTCCCTAGTCTTTCTCCTTGTGGAATTCTATTAGACGTTTGTTGGAGCTTTTCATGTCACTGTGTCTTTTAATCTCTTACATTTTCCAGCTTTTTATTTTATTGGATTGATTATAGGTGGTTTTCTCAGATTCAGCATCCAGTTCACTAATCTGCCTTTGGCTCTAATATGTTGTTTAACTAGCACATTAATTCTTTTTTTCCTTTTTTTGAGACAGGGTCTCACTCTGTTGCCAGGGTGTTAGAGTGTAACAGCATTATCACAGCTCACTGCAACCTCCAACTCCTGGGCTCAAGGGATCCTCCTGCCTCGGCCTCCCAAGTAGCTGGACTACAGCCACACTCCACCACGCCTGGCTAATTTTTTTTTTTTTTAATAGAGATGGGGGGTCTCATTATGTTGCTTAGGCTGGTCTTGAACTCCTGGTCTCAAGTAATCCTCCTGCCTCAGCCTCCCAAAGTGCTAGGATTACAGGCATGAGCCACTGCTCTAGGCTTGAGCCACTACCCTGTGCCTCACATTAATTTTTTTTTTAAATTCATACTTTTCTATTCATATTTCAAATCTATATTTTTTATTTCTATATCTACTTTTTGAAATATGCTTGTTCTATGTTCATAGTATACTATACTTTCCTTTTGTTTTCAATTCTTTTCATTCTTTTGATAATTTTTAATACACATGATCTTGTTCATATTTTTCCATTGTTTTGGGGATCTGTTATTCTGATTGTTTGTTTGCTGATACTCCCTTATGGCTGTTTGTATGTTTTTTTAAATTTTGAGCTTATATGAAATGGGAGAAGAAGAGTGATTCTATGTGTGTTCCATGTGTACTTAAGTTGTGAAAGTGTCTCTAGACACTTTTATGTCTACTCTGCCAAGGGCCTGGTTGTTTTAGTGGGTTCTGGCTCTTTTCACTATTGTTGGTGTTTGTTTAATGTAATAGTTTGAGGTTTTTGAACCACAGAAGGAGTATGATTTTGAAATCAATCCTGAATGAGGCACAGGCCTGGGGTTTTGATTGTTTAAGGGTGACTTTTTTTTTTTTTTTTAACTTTCACTCAAGGCCTAGAAGACTTCTTTGTTTCCCTAACTAGTGGTTAGAATTTTCCTAATACTCTACTAATGACTAGAGAGGTTGTTAGGGCTCCAGGCTTATTCAGTGTTTCAATTCTAGGTTCCTGGTCTCCTGTGGGTCAGAGGCCATGTTTCCTTTTCAGGTGTGAATGGTCCAACTATACTCTAGCGTCTGTATCCCGCAGAGAAACTCCCATGGGTTGTGCTGCATCTGAGATTTCAGTTAGTGTTTTTTTAAAAACATTTGTTTCTGCATACTTCTGGCAGTTTTTTTGTTTTTTTTTTTAAACAGAGTCTCACTCTGTTACCTGGGCTAGAGTACTGTGGCGTCAGCCTAGCTCATAGCAACCTTGAACTCCTGGGCTCAAGCGATCCTTCTGCCTCAGCCTCCTGAGTAGCTGGGACTACAGGCATGTACCACCATGCCTGGCTAGTTTTTTATATATATTTTTAGTTGGCCAATTAATTTCTTTGTCTTTTCAGTAGAGACGGGGTCTTGCTCTTGCTCAGGCTGGTTTCGAACTCCTGACCTTGACCGATCCTTCTGCCTCGGCCTCCCATAGTGCTAGGATTACACATGTGAGCCACTTTGCCCTGCCTAGCAGTTTTTATTTCAAGGTTAACTATTTAAACATTTTCTTGTGTTTTATCCTTCTTTTTTGTTTGTAATGGAGGGAGGTATGAATTTACCTCCCTCCATTACCTCCCTCCAGCTTAGTCCACCAATTGCTAGAAGTCCCATTACTACTATGACTATGTGAATATTGTTTATTATTGGTTCTACCTATTGAATGAAATTTACTTCATTCTTCTTAATGTCTTCTAGGAGCTCACCTGCCCTAATTAGCATTAATTTTTTTCTAGGTCTGGTAAACATCTGTCAACTAAGGATTTATTTTCATTGCAATTGTGGATTAGTTCCACTCTAATTCCACATCTTCCTCCTTCTTGCTTTATAGCTTCATTTTGCTCGTGTACATCCTCAGGCAATTGCTTCAGAAAAGGTACTTAGAAGTAGATGGCCTGAGTCTTTGGATGTCTGAAAATGTCTTCATTTCACTCTTATAATTAAGTGATAATTTTACTGGCAATAGAATTCTATGTTCAAAATCATTTTCCCTTATAAATTTGAAGGCACTTATTCCATTAGCATCTAGTTCACTCATGAGAAGGCTTTTGTCAATCTTAAGTAAATGATTTTATTTTTCCTTTCAGAAAGTTTTAGGAATCTCTCTGTATCCTTAACTTGGAAATTTTGTAATGATTGTATCTCTAGACTGTTTTTTATTGATGGACTCTTTTAATCTCATACTTTTCCTCAACTATAGGAAAACTTTGTCTAGTATTTCTTTTTTTCTTTTCTTTTGCATTTCCCCCTTCACAGAATTTTTCTAGTATTTGTCATCTTCTTCCCTTTTATTTTTTTTCTCTTTCTAGAATTCCAATAGACTTACTGGATTGCTTCTCTATGTTTCTCCTCTTTTATAGTATATTCTCTCTCTCTTTGACATTTGGTTGTGTATTCTGAGAGATTTTTTAAACTTAACCTTTTAGCCCTTTTAGTAAATAATTTTTTTAGTAATTTTTTTTAAATTTCAAAGATCTTTTTTATTTTCTTATTGCTCCTTCTTAATAGCATTCTGTTTTTGTTGTATGGATACATCATCTTTTATAATCACTCAAAGGATACTCAGATTTTTTTAAAGCTATTTTCTTTTCCCTGAATGATCTCTCCTCTGGCAATAGCAATTATTTATATTAATGTTTCCTGGTTATATATTTTCTTTCTTTTTCATTTTGCTTTTTTTGAGACAGGGTTTTATTCTGTCGCCCAGACTGGAGTGCCATGGCCCAATCATAGCTCACTGTAACCTCAAACTTCTCAAGTGATCCTCCTGCCTCAACCTCCTGAGTAGCTAGGACTATAGGCATGTGTCAGCTAATTTTTTTGTAGAAACAGGGTCTTGCTATGTTGTTCAGACTGGTCTTAAACTTATGGCCTGAAATGACCCTCCCATTTTGGCCTCCCAAAGCCCTCTGATTATAGGCGTGAGCTACCATGCCTGATTATACATTTTCTTTATAAATTAAGGACTTCATTCATTTTTCTGGATTATTTGTGCCAATTTCTTCCACTATCACTTATAAGTATTTCCAGAATAGGACTCTTTCCTGAATGAAATGGGGATTAGGAGGATTTCTGCATCAGCTTTGTTTGTGGCTAGCTTCACTTTAGGGTGAGGAGGCTAGAGCTGGCCTCCCGGCTGGCCTCCCTCTTTCTGAATGCCAGAAAGAGAAAAGCTTTACTCCCTGGTGCCCTACTTCACTATAACTAATATCTCTGCTTTTGGACCCCCTGCTCCTGCATGCTCTCTGTCCCTTCTGACTCCACACTCACAGCTTCTCTAGGGTTCTTTCTAGAAGATCACTTGTTTCCCTATCATGGTCCTTTTTGCCCAAATTCTTGGTTCTGTTTCATCAGGAACTTGCTTCCAAACATTTTTTCTATCTCATTATCTTCAGAGTTCTTCCCTCTTTGTATAATTTCTTAGCCATTTAAATGGAGCTCAGGGATAGAGAGGAAGCAAATGTTTGTGCTTGGTCTGTCATCTTTAGCCTTTGACTTATTATTGTCCGTTTTGTAAATTGGGCTATCGTGCTAAAATTTATCAAACCCATTTTTAATATAAATATATAGATGTATGGAGAAACTTTTTTTTTTTTTTTTTTGAGACAGAGTCTCACTTTGTTGCCCAGGCTAGAGTGAGTGCCTTGGCATCAGCCTGGCTCACAGCAACCTGAAACTCCTGGGCTCAAGTGATCCTTCTGCCTCAGCCTCCCGAGTAGCTGGGACTACAGGCATGTGCCACCATGCCCGGCTAATTTTTTTCTACATATATTAGTTGGCCAATTAATTTCTTTCTATTTTTAGTAGAGACGGGGTCTCGCTCTTGCTCAGGTTGGTTTCGAACTCCTGAGCTCAAACGATCTGCCTGCCTTGGCCTCCCAGAGAGCTAGGATTACAGGCGTGAGCCACCGCGCCCGGCCTGGAGAAACTGTTTTGAAAGCATTTACCGTAAAACTGTAAACACAGGTTATGTTTGATGGTGGAATTATGGGTAATTTTCTTTTCTTTTTGTCTCTCTGCATTTTCTAGGATTTCCACAGTAGACACTATTACTTTAGCAACAAACACAATAAAAGTGTTAACTGCTGATAATAGAAGTAATAAAGACTTTTTGTTATCCTCTTAGGAAAGCAGTTTGCAAATACAGGAGACTCATGGAATTTGAGACAAAAAGTGAAAGTTATGTCCAGAGACTACTGAGAATCCCGAGATTTAAGAATACCACTAATTGAGAGGGATATAGGTGAGTTGTTTAACTGATTCAAGCTGTCAGGCTTATGTTTTTGTTACATGCTTCACATACGACCCTAAGAGGCAGGTACTATTTTCTTCACTGACAAGTAAACATATCAGGCCCTTTAAGATTTGCTCCCCCTTAGTTCAAACCAAAACCACCAAGCATCTACTAAAAGAATCACAAACCAATACCACTACAAGGGACCAGGTAGTTAATGAAAATGACTAACATGGATCACATAAGTTTGTACCAATCAAGTCCATACTAGTCAGCTGCTGCTTAGCTCTCACTGAATATTTAGTAAGGCTTCCATTTAAAAATTTTCTTTAGACAGTCTCTTCAATAAATGGAGCTGGGAAAGCTGACTGTCCACACACAGAACAATGAAATTCAATCCTTACCTCATACCATATACAAAGACTTTTTTCTCTGTTTTTGAGACAGAGTCTCACTCTGTTGCTCAGGCTAGAATGCAGTGGCGTCATTATAGCTCATTGCAGCCTCAAACTCCTGGGCTTAAGCATCCTCCTGCCTCAGCCTCCCGAGTAGCTGGGATTACAGGCATGCACCAGCACACCCAGATAATTTTTCAGTTTTGCCAGAGGCAGAGGTCTTGCTATGTTTCTCAGGCTGGTCTCAAACTCCTGACCTTAAGCAATTCTACCACCTTGGCCTCCCAAAGTGCTAAGATTATAGGCATGAGCCATTATGTCCAGCCTAAAGACTTAAATGTAAGATCTAAAACTGTCAAGCTATTAAAAGAAAACGTAGGGAGAAAACTCCATGACATTGGTTTGAACAATGATTTTTTTGGATATTACTCCAAAAGCACAGGTAGCAAAAGCAAAAATAGACAAATGGGACTATGTCAAACTACAGATCTTCTGCACAGCAAAGGAAGCAATTAACAAAGAGACAACCCACAGAATGAGAGAACATATTTATAAACCATACATCTGATAAGGGGTAATATCCAAAATTTATAAGGAACACAACTCAACAGCAAGAAAATAAATGATTAAAAATAAAAAAATTTCTTTGTATTGAGGTTTCATGTACACACAGTGAACTGTACAGATCAGCATATGGTTTAATGAGTTTTATCATGCATTTGAGACTACTATAAACAGAACCTTTTATCATCCAGAGATTTCTCTTGTGCCCCTACCCAGTCAATCTCTGCCATGTCATATAATCACAATTCTGATTTCTATCACCATAGGTTAGTTTTACTTATTCTAGAACTTCACATAGAACATCCAATTTTGAAAGAGAATTTGAAACTACATTTTTGGAAGAACTTTCTCAATTTTTAAATGTTGGAAACCAATACAAATTTTCATGAAATTATGTGTGGACCCAACAAAACATGCAGGCTAAACTCAGCCCAACAACAACACAACCACTTTGTGCCTGGTTTACAGTATAAACTAAGATGCATTTTGTATAAATTTATTAATATTTCTCTCATGATTATTGGTTTTGGCACTACCTGACAGTTTTACTCTTTAGCAACAAGTAGAACATTCCTTAAAATGGGAAGGGAAAGGCTTATCTTCAGGGCAACAAGGAAGCAAGATTTTTCCCCCCCAAGACAGAGTCTTACTCTGTTGCTCTGAGTACAGCACCATAGTGTTAGCCTACCTCACAGCAACATCAAACTCCTGGGCTCAAGCGATCCCCTTACCTAACTAAGCCGCTTGAGTAGCTGAGACTATAGGCACGTACCATGATGCCCAGCTAATTTTTCTATTTTTAGTAGAGACGGTGCCTCGCTCTTGCTCAAGCTGGTCTCAAACTCCTGAGCTCAAGGGATCCTCCTGCCTTGGCCTCCCCAAGTGAGCCACCGTGCCTGGCCTAGGAAGCAAGGAGAAAAGGAGACCAAAGCTCACTCCACAGCCAGCTTTGGGGGTTATGAACAAGGAGGCTGATTTGGTGAGAAAAGGAAAGTTGGGCAGGAGGATATCAAAGAGGCATAACAAGGAAGAAAGAGAACACAAGGTTGCTGTTGTTTTGACTAAACAGTAAGAAAACCCATCTTCGTAACACCTTGCAAATATCTTACTGAAAAGGGTCTCCGTTAGCACCCCCACAAACTCCTGCCCACACCTACTCCTTTCTTTTCTGATGTCATTCCTCTGACTTTCCAACTTGTCACTGTGCTCCAGCCACATGGACCTCATTGCTGTTTTCACATACCTGCCTCAGGGCCTTTGCATCGGCTAGAATACTCTACTCCCAGGCAGCTCATAACTTTCTCCTTCACTACTTTCAGGTCTGTCTGTGCTCAGTATCACGTTCTCAGGGGAAGCTTTCTCTGAACATCTTATTTTAAAATTTGCACAATCAACTGCTCTACTGGCTTCTTTTCAGCTGTATTTTTCTCCATAGCACTTAACACCATTTAAACTACACTATATTTTTTTTTTTTTTTTTTTTTTTGAGACAGAGTCTCGCTTTGTTGCCCAGGCTAGAGTGAGTGCCGTGGCGTCAGCCTAGCTCACAGCAACCTCAAACTCCTGGGCTTGAGTGATCCTTCTGCCTCAGCCTCCCGAGTAGCTGGGACTACAGGCATGCGCCACCATGCCCGGCTAATTTTTATATATATATATCAGTTGGCCAATTAATTTCTTTCTATTTATAGTAGAGACGGGGTCTCGCTCTTGCTCAGGCTGGTTTTGAACTCCTGACCTTGAGCAATCCGCCCGCCTCGGCCTCCCAAGAGCTAGGATTACAGGCGTGAGCCACAGCGCCCGGCCCTAAACTACACTATATTTTACTTCATTTTCTGTCTTCTAACCTCCTTTCATAAGAATGTAAGCTGCATGAGGTCAGGGACATAAGAATTCATTAGATATTTGTTCAATGAATGAGTGAATCAAGAAAAGAAGGGAGGAAGAAAGAAAGGAAAAACAAACCCCTGCTACCTTTGGAGATTGTTGTTAAAAGTGTTCAATAAACAGGAAGGAGCTAAGAAATTTAATCATTTCTGTTTTGCAAATTTTTATCATTTTCAGAAAGTAAAGGTTTAAAAAACAAACTAATGCTAATCCTAAGGACCAGCACAACCCTGACTAGTCTTACTGTCTTAAAAAATTAGATGTGTGGGAGGACAAATTTTTATATATAAATACATAAATGGCCTTTGAGTTTAGTAACAACCAACTTTCTCATTAAAGTTACGATGACAAATCAATCTTTTCCTGGTATACTTATTCCTACCTTAATTCATTTTAAGAAGTAGGTAAGGAGTAAATTATGAGATAATTAAACAGCATACCTCAATACTACTAAATCTTTGGGAACAATGATCAGCAATAAACATAAAAAATGAATCCAATTATAGATTTTTTTTTATTTTGGCATATTATGGGGGTACAGATTTTAAGGTTTCAATAAATGCCCATTTCAATTATAGATTTTTTAAAATGTCTGTGGGTACAAACAGCTTTAGGTGGCTGGGGAGGTAGAGGCTGAGGTGGTTTTGTAGATCTGCATGGGATTTTTGACATCAGGTAAGGGCAGTTCCTATGAGTCACAATGGGAAAGAACTGTGTGGCAGTAGATTTCCACTCCAGAAAAAAATATTCTCTAACCTAAGATATTATTTAGAATTAAGTCAGGTCCTGGGATTGGTCAATGCTGGTGAGTTCACTCACAGACACCACTCCACGTACTGTGCAGGAACCATGGGCCACAAGCCCATACTTAGCAACACAGAGCAAGTGGGATACGATGATTTGCATTTTGGAAACCTTGACAATAAGCTTGTAGCAGAGATAAGATCATCAGAGAGAGAAAAGAAAGAAATTATAGCTCCATGTAACCCATATGCCTCTTACCATTGTTCTATTTTTCCTCCTAATGCCTTTCCACTTTTGGTCAACTCACGTCTGTCTCTCTTCTACTGATTGGACAATCACAAAAATACAGAATGTTTTTGTCTTTTAGGTATTTTGGGATATGAAGGGTAGTAGGAGGAAAAAAGAGTGGGATAAATAAATTTCATAGACTACAATTGAATAAGTTTTATCTTTAAGTCTAAGAATAATTTTCCAAGTGTGAACATCTACAGAACTTACAATATAATGGCAACAACAAGATTAGGTCCCAAGAAATGACTAAGGTAAACAATGTGCTTTTTTTTCCCTCTCTCAGTTCTGGTAACTCAATAGTCTTTAACTACTTGAGAAGGTGTGAGGATCATTTTTTATCTCAGTTTGGACACAGATGCTCACATTTCAGCTATGATCAAGGTGATCATCCTTATCCCTTGCTGACACCTTTCTTCCCTACCTCAACAAGTCACAGATCACTTCTAGGAGAAAATTTCAAGAGGCTATTAAACACTGGCATGGATACCCAGAGAAGAGATACAATCGTCTCTGGGGACCTTTAGGAACAGCTGATCATCTCCGATAGGCAGAGTTACACTAATTCAGTCTATCAAAATGTACCGGGTGTTGAGGACTCAGCAAAGCATTGTGGGAATACCAAAAAAGGCGAGAAGGCACAGCACCTTCCTTGAATAAACTGAAATGGCTTCACCTGGACTGCTTCTGACACGGCATGTTTAGGTTTGGCTACCACAAAGGATATGTACTACTGGGCCAGGCTAGGTATAGCAGGGGCTTTGTGGGCCTGTATTCTATCCTAAGACAACACAATCCTAAAATCAGTTGTTAGTGATCATTTAACCTAGTGATTCTCAAACTTGGCTGGACATTAGTATTTCCTAGGGGCACTTTTAAAAAATAGAGATGCCTGAGCCTACTCCAGTCCAATTAAATCAGGATCTCTGTTTTTTTTTTTTTTATAAACTCCCAAGCAACGTAAATACAATGGAACTACACATTAGTAACTGAGACTTACTGGTTCACTCTCATTTTATACATAGGAAATTAAGGTCCAGAGAATTTAATTGACTTGTGACTTGCCCAAGATCATATGTCTAGATAGTGGCAGAGCTTGGATTAAAACTGCGATCTCCCTTAATTTACTCATCCTACAAACATCTATCAATGACAGTCTAGAGTTGTTGGCCAGCTACTCAGTTGCCACTTAAGAACAAGGTAAGTCAAAGATGGTTGATATCTAAGGATCAATTAGGTTGATCCTGATCCAAGTTAAAAGGTAGGAGTAAGATGTGATGGTTCTGTCATTCATACACTCTTCATCCAAATTTTAAGGAATCCTTTGATCCAGGTGAAATCCATCACTACCTCTAACTCACTCTCCCATTTTATTAGCTCCAGGGGCCTCTACTTACCCAGATCTAAGGTTCAGCACAAGAGTTGGGGGACAGGATCCCCAGCTGGGAGTGCCAGTGCAGGTCAGTGCAAGTGTGATCAGCAGGGCTGAGAGCTGGAGAAGGGAGAGCTCGCTCCTCGGCCCTACATACAGAAGAAGAAAAGGGAGTTAATCAGCAGTGCTGATTTGTTCTTTGAAAGAAGCTACATCCAGAATATTTCTTAATGTTGTCCACTCATTCTAATACCAATCCACTTCCTTCTAAGACACAGCTACTGCTCTCACAGTGGTTTATGTGAATATGCTAATTATATACTATAAATAAATATATAAATACAAATATATATACACTCACATATCTTCTTTATAAAGGTGAACTGCTAGGATGAGAGAGAGAAACTAAGTTTAATTTTGAACTCAACTATTCCCATACTTAGTAATTCATGCATACAAAAGTTTGCATGTGAGAAACTGTGCACACTGGGGCATCATACTGGGAGCGGAGCCTCGCAGAAGCACTTACCTTGAAAAGAGCAAGAAAAACAAAAAAGAGAGAGTAACTCATGACATTCAAGATAAAAGTCG
The DNA here is from genome assembly GCF_040939455.1 of Microcebus murinus. Taxonomy (NCBI): domain Eukaryota; kingdom Metazoa; phylum Chordata; class Mammalia; order Primates; family Cheirogaleidae; genus Microcebus; species Microcebus murinus. The sequence goes on from NC_134112.1 coordinate 60,135,502, forward strand.
ATCTTGCTCCACTGAAAACTTAATAGGACCAATCTGTCTTTAGTGCTTCACAAATAATACAATTATTACTTCTCATGTACAGAACACTTACTCAAGAGGCCAGAGAGTATACATTGCATTTGAAGGTAAATTAAATCATACTCACTCAGTTTGTGGATTTACCCACGTCCTTGCTTCATTTCCATTTCCCTCCATCTGCTTACCCTCTAATTCCCTGACCCATTCCAAAGCAAGGTCTCATAACCTGGGCACCAGGAATCTTTGGAAAGGTATGCAACATTTTGATTGGCTGTGAATTATTTTTGGGATAAAGTCCCCAAAATTCCCCAGATTTTGAACAAAACTATCCCCTCCCTTATAGTCCCCTAGAAAACAATTATTTTTCAAGGGTGAAGTTTGGGAGAAGATAATGACATTCATGATTGTTGGTACCTAAAATGATAAACTGTATAAAATTGGTTCTGGAACTATCCTTCAAAAGAATGGACTTAGATAAAACACAGTTGGGGAGGCACCAGAGGATTACATTTATCCATGTTGTCTTCCTTCACGCAGGATTTCACTAGTCGGAAACCAAAGGAAAGGAAAATTATCATCTCCTCATTTTTCCTGTTGATTTTAACTGTATAAACTTAATGGTAATGCAAACACCAGAGAAAATGGACATTTCTTATTTTGCTTATGATATTTCCCAGAATACTGTTTACTTTGGATTACTAAAATGTAGACTATGGTAGAAAAACTACAAAATGATTAAGATACCAGGGGACACACATGGCATTTTGAATGGGGTGGAAACTCAGCTGATTTTGATTTTTCAATTAAATAGTGCACACCTGCCTCTACACCTTACAAGTCAGTCCACTGTTGTTTTAATTGAAAATTCCTCAGTCTTCCGTTGTTCTTCAGTTAGTTCTTAGCAAGGTTCCTATACACAGAAGGCACTCAAATACTTGTTGGATTGAGTCAATTCTTTCGGTATCGCTCATAAATTAATGAGGAACGTGTAACTCTGTATAGTTTCAGAGTAGTTAAAGAGAAAAAAAAAGCAATGCTACGCAACAGAATTGGGGCTTCAGGTGTTACTTAATAGACTAGAAAGCTTTCCAACAGTGCACTTAAGATATCAGCCATAGCAACCTTACCTAGGAATTCACTCTAAGTTTCTAATGCAAATTAGTTTGAATGTCTCTCTCTTCCCTCCTGTTCCTTGCCTGAAAGTCTTCTGATACAAAGCAGTACTACAATAATTAGGGTTGCCTGGCAAAAATGTCTTTTAAATTAAAAGTAGGCTTTTAATTCCTATTGTATAACTTCAAATTCCCCTCCATTTTTGAGTTAGTCCCTAAACTTACTTAAGACAATACATTTATATCCAGTGCATTGTTCCCAGATTTCAGATAAGAAAAACCTAAATCTAACTTCTTCCCTGAAAAATTGCCATTTTTGTAAGAATCTCCATTAATGTTTTTTAAAATTTAGGCCCCAGAGTGATACCACAGTACTCATCAAGACAAGGCAAAGAATCTTCCCCACCTCACAGCGTATCTGACTGTGGCCGTCTTCAGTGCTAGCAGATGCTTGCAGTTTTCTCTACCTTAGTGGGCTGTACGTTCACTAAGAATGACCAGCACGTCTACCCCCGAGGGTCCTGGCCCAGAGTGCCACGAGGCATAGTCAATACAAGTAAATGCGTTCTCTGATCAATCATTTTTGCTAAATGCAAGCACAGCTGACAGCTTTCAGAGTCCAATGTCAGAACCACTATTATGGCAAAACACCTGCCATGTATGGTAAGTGATTAGGAGGGAAATAGATTTTTAGGTAGGAGGCCGATACTAACTTATAGAGCAGGAAGGCTCTCACAGCCCCTTCATTAATGGAGAAGACGGAGGCCGTAGGTTCAAGCCTCGTCTGGGTGCTGAGCGGAGGGCCCAGTCTCGGAACCAAAGCCCCCTCGCTGGGAACTCCGGGCAGTCACAAGCCGGCAGACCCACCCTGGCAGAACTGCAGGCAGCGCCTGGTTCTCTAGAGAGAAGGCCGAAGGAGTTACTCAGGGGTTCTTACTTTGTTTAATTCCATTTGAATACGAACCGCCGGCTAGAATTAAGGGGTCCTGCTACTGGCCACAGCTGAGCAAGGATGAGAGGGTTGCGGAAGCAACATCAGGGCGCGTGAGAGATTATGAAAACAAAACTGAAGAGCAAAGGGCTGGGTTAGAACCAAAGGGACTTTCAGAGGCAAAGGTCTAGTAAAAACTCTGCGCTGTGGCTGCAGGGTGAAGGCATGGTGTGGCGCAGGCGGTATCCTGCCAGGTTTTAGAGACAAGGCAAGGTGAGGGCAAGTCAAATTTGCTGGCTGTTAGTTTGAGGAAAGAGTGAGAGAGAGAGAGACGAAGCCCGAGACACAGGCAGAGAGAGAACCCCTAGGAGTGGTGGCGACAGCCAGAGCCCCTCAGGGTGGGCCCCGGCCCCGTGGCCGCCCGCGCGCGCGCACTCACCGGCCGGGCTGCCGGGCTGCCCTGGGCGGAGCCGCCGCCCGCCGCGCTCCGAGCCGCTGCCGCCTCGCGCTGCCTCCCCGCTCGGCTCTCGGAGCAGGCGGCCGCCGGGCGGAGGAGGCGCCGCCGCCCGCGCCCCTCGCGGTAACCCGAGCCGCCCGCCCCGCCCCGCCCCGCGGCCCCCGCGGCGTGCGCGGCCCGCTCCCCGGAGGCCTCTCCTCAGACGCCGGGAGCCCTCCACAGCGCGCTCGGAAATGAACACCTCGCTCGGCCACCCCACAGGTACTGACCCGAGACCCGCTCTCACCCCGCACCGCCCACGACTGGGAGTCGTGTGGCCTTGAGGGGCAAAGTAAGCGACACGTGTACAGAGTCGAAGACGAAGAAAGCACAACATACAGGCGATAGTGTTCAGGTGCGAAACTTTCCCATCGCTGGTGGCTTAATTTCATTTTTTTTGTGTGAGAACATTAACATGGTCACAGAAGGCATACTCGGAGAAGTGTCTTCCTGCCTTGTGCCACCCATTCTACCCAACCCTCTGTGTGCAAACAACTCCCTGACTTTCTGGTTTATTTTTCCTGTGTTTCTTTTTGTAAAGCTCCACAGGTATTTGTATGTGCTCTTGTTTCCCCCTCTTTCTTACACAAGAGTTGGCATCCTTTAGAAGTGCTTTTGCACTAAGCCTTTTCCCCTTACCAGTGTCTATGGAAATCACCCCATATTCCCTGGCAGAGATCGTCTTCATTTTATTTTATAGGTACATAGTGCACCATTGCATGTATGTATAATACCATGGTGTGGTCAAATAATCACCCATGTTAGCTTTATATAGTTTCCAATATTTTGTGGTTACAAATGAGGCTGTAATAACCTTGTGCATGTATTTTAATATTTTTGGAGGTGTATTCTTAGAGTAGATTCCTAGAAGTGGGCTGGCTGTTTGCTGGGTCAAAGGTAAATGCATATGTAGTAGCAATTACCACAACCCTGTTCTTAGGGCTTAGGTCATTTTGCATTTCCACCAGCAGCGCTTTAGAACGTCTACACTCCACAGCCAAGCTTGTATTGTCAAGCTTTTGAAGTTTCCCAATTTGATGGGCGAGAAATGATATCTCAGTGAGGTTTAATTTGCATTTCTATTATAGTAAGTGTAGTTGAATACCTTTCTATATGTTTAAGGGTCCTTTTAAATATCTGTTTTCTAGAATTATCTATTCATGTCTTTTGCTCATTTTTCTACAGAATTTTTGGTCTATTTTTGCCTGCAATTTAAAAGATCTTTGGCTGGGCGCGGTGGCTCTCGCCTGTAATCGTAGCTCTCTGGGAGGCTGAGGTGGAAGGATTCCTCAAGGTCAGGAGTTCAAAACCAGCCTGAGCAAGAGCGAGACCCGTCTCTACTATAAATAGAAAGAAATTAATTGGCCAACTAACATACATAGAAAAAATTAGCCGGGCGTGGTGGCGCATGCCTGTAGTCCCAGCTACTCGGGAGGCTGAGGCAGAAGGATTGCTTCAGCCCAGGAGTTTGAGGTTGCTGTGAGCTAGGCTGATGCCAAGGCACTCACTCTAGCCTGGGCAACAAAGTGAGACTCTCTCTCTCTCAAAAAAATAAATAAATAAATAAATAAATAAATAAAAGATCTTTGTATGTTAGGAATACTGGCTCTTTATCTGTGATATATGTTACAAATATATTCTCTCAATTTCTCACTTATATTTCGGCTTGAAAACATTATTTTTGTTGGCAGGAATAACTCTGGTTGTTTTTTTAAGATACACACACACCCCTTTGAAGTTATTTCTTACAATAGTTCCATGAATAGAGACTATTTCTCCAGTATTACAGACAAACAGACTAGTATTAACTGGCTTGCCCAAGGACATAAGGCCAATAAATAGTATAAACTAATTTTTTTGTTAACTACTTATGTAGTCATTTACCATTTTAATAACTATCAGTTTTTCAAATCCTATGTGGCAGGCATTGAGCCTGCAATGATAAATTGCTCTCATGGAATCTACAGTCTAGCAGAGGAGGAAAGAACAGTTTGGCCAGATAATCACAGTAATAAAAATATAATTACAAACTTAGATAAATACTCTAAAGGCAAAAAAATAAAATCAGGTGCATGAGCACATTTAAATAAAAAACCCAATCCAGATGAGGAAAGGGTGGGATTCATTAGGAGTCAACATTAGGAGTCAACTAGATAAAGGGTGGATGCAGCGTGGGGAGGAGTCTGTGTGTGCAAACACCCTGTAAGTGGCAGTAGCATAGCATATTTGAAAGACAGAAACAAGCATGAAAAAGGCCCCTGTAGATGGAGCACAGAGTAGAGGGGTGTAAGGTAAAGCTGGAGAGGGAGACAGGGTCAGATCAGGTAAGCCCAGGTAGGTCATGTTAATAATTTTGGTTTTTGTTCTAGGAGCAAAGTTAACTCTGCAAAGTTTGAGCAGGAGGTGACATGATCATATTTGTGCTTTGAAAAGATCAATCTAGCTGCTGCTTGCAAAATTGGAATTGATTAGAAAGAGGACCAAATGCTGGCTGCCATAATAATTCCTGTCAACAAGTAGAAGAGGCTGAGAAAATACAAACAGAACAGTAAGAGGAAAACTGGAAGAAGTAAAGGACAAGGCTATCACTAGATTTTATGGGCATTAGAAAGAGATGACTTTCTAGGAAAACCAAATTTTAAAAAAGCACCTCCTCTGGCAGAGGCATTCCTATAGACACAGGACTTGGCCAGCAGACAGTTTCTTTGTGAAAAGAATATATCACCTTTCTCTGGGAAGATTCAGCTCCACACCAGGGTGTTGGTCAGCCCAGTTGTGGGCTGCATTTCAGCTCCCATGACAACCTAATCCAGGCATCTTGGTGCAGCACAAACTGCACAACTGGGTTAAATGTCCCTGGCCAAGGGAAGAGAACGTAACCAGAGGGAAGATATGGTCAACAGTGTGAAAGCAAAGTAGTAAGAGACCTGATTAGTGTTTATTGGATTCAGGAACATGAAGATCATAGGAGACCTGGAGCAGAATCTGAGGGAGTGATGGTGACAGTAGTCAAATTTGGAGTGAACTGAGAATTGAATAGGAGAAAAGGAACCTGCTAACTTGTGTAACTAAAGGAGTAACTTGTGTAACTACAAGGAGTTTGGTTGTGATGAGGAAGGGGATGTTTGGTGTTGATAGAGGATTACCTTTTGTTTATCTACTTGTTTGTAGTGAGGAGAAGCTTGAGGATATTTAAATATTGATGGATAGGATCCAGTTTATGGAGAGTTGAACATACAGGAGAAAGAAGGGATGATTTATAGTAAGTATTGGGAGATAATTCTCCATGGGCCTTCTACATTGTGTACATCTTGTGACAGCTTTTGTTCCAGATTGTCTTGTTAGGGATGTTTATATAGCAAACATCCTTGGAATATAGAGTGTCTCCCATCAGAAGGGAGGGCAAGTGTGTTTGCTGTTGAGGATAGTAAGATAATGTCTACCTTCAGAGCAAAGATTGGGTAGGTTTGTTAGCAGCCCCTTTAAAAGACTGGGATTCCCAAAGCTCAGGGTTCCTCAGCTGGGACACAAATCCACTGTGTATAGAACATGCACCTAGATCTGTTTCCACATCACCAACACCCCTGCCTTGGGGTTTAGGAGAGGAGGACATGGGTAACCAACTTGAACGTGAGCTTATGCTGCCTCCTCTGCTGTGAGTAATAAAGTCCTTTGTTTCTGTCCCAGGAGTCTTGTGTTTTCTACTGGCATCTACTCCTTAGACTTGCCAAATCTCAGACTCTTCACAGTTCTCTAAATTTTCAGATCAGATAAGAGAGGCTTGAATCCAGAGCACTGTGGAGGAATTGACATTAGATTGAGAATGGAACAATGGTTATTTTAAGATTTTCTGTTTATCACTAATTTTCATCCATTTAATTATGTGCCTGGGAGTGGCTTTTTTGTATTTATCCTGCTTGAAGTTTGCTGAGCTTTTTGGATCTATGGATTTACAGATTTTATTAAATTAAGAAAATTTTTTTTTTTTTTTTTTTTTTTTTTTTTTTTTTTTTTTTTTTTTTTTTTTTTTTTTTGAGACAGAGTCTCACTTTGTTGCCCAGGCTAGAGTGAGTGCCGTGGCGTCAGCCTGGCTCACAGCAACCTCAATCTCCGGGGCTCAGCGATCCTACTGCCTCAGCCTCCCGAGTAGCTGGGACTACAGGCATGCGCCACCATGCCCGGCTAATTTTTTGTATATATATTTTTAGTTGGTCAATTAATTTATTTCTATTTTTGGTAGAGACGGGGTCTCGCTCAGGCTGGTTTCGAACTCCTGACCTTGAGCAATCCGCCCGCCTCGGCCTCCCAAAGTGCTAGGATTACAGGCGTGAGCCACCACGCCCGGCCAAATTAAGAAAATTTTTAGTTAGCAGTTCTTTGAATAGATAAATGGGAGTTCATCTGTGTGTGAAGTTGCCAGTTTTATGTATCTCAATATATTGGATGACTTCTTTGTGTTTCCAATGCATTTTTTCTTGATTAAGTCTGGCAGTTCTGATAAAGTTTATGATATTTATCAATTTTTAAAAATTTATAAATTTGTAACATGTTGTGATTTCTTTTCTCACTTTAAATACTCACTTTTGTACCTAATTTTGTATTCATAATTTTGAGTTCTTGTTCTTAAAGTGATTCTACCAAATTGTATAAGCTTCAGGAGCCACAAAATCTGGATTTGCCCCAGTAATAAGCGGCATAGAGGTAATAATGACTTGAGATGAAAATGTCACTCAAGGAAAAGGCATAATATAACACATTGTTTATCTTTGGCTTTGACAGTTCCTAAGTATCTCTTTCAACTGAGCATCTGGTCCATTTTCTTGGTTATAAAGGCTCACCTACCAGGGCAGCATGAGGCAGGGCAGGGAAGATGTGCCATCCTAGGTACTTAAACTATCAAATGCTGAGCATTTGTGTGCACTATGGTTTGAAACAGGTGTAATGGACTAATTTGTAGGTGAAAAGTTTTACACAAAGCTGGGCCCTGGAACCTGTGTTACCATAGTATCAACTCACTGTCTGATCCATCCAAATGGAAGACTTCAGTTGCCATTGCAATAAGTGAAGGTATTTTGCCAAGATACCTACTTCAGTCACTTAAACAAAAACCTGGAATTTTACCATTAAAAACTCATTTTTTAAAATCTTGAAACATTTTTGGAAGTTTAGCACTACTAACTAAAATATAAATCCCTTGGGGAAAAGTTACAGTTTGTTCAATATTAACAATTTTTGCACGTTAGTGTTTTTTTGGTTTTTTTTTTAAGATCAAAGAACTCCCTTTAGCATTTTTTTGCAACATGGGTCTGGTGGTGATGTAGTTTCCAGATTTTGTCTTTGAAAGACTTTCTCTCTCCCTCAAATCTGAATGACAATTTTGCAGAATCCAATATTCTTGGGCTGTAGTTTTTTGAGTACTTTGAAAATGTCATTTCATTCCCTCCTGGCCTGTAGGGTTTCCATCGAGAAGTCTATCTGTGGCCAGATGAATTGGAGCTCTTTTCTATGTTATTTTCGTCTTATCTCTTGCTGCTTTAAAAATCTTTGCTTTGTCCTTAGACTTTGAGAGTTTGATTATTAAATGCCTTGGGTAGTCTTATTTGGGTGAATCTATTTGGTGTTCTAAGACCTTCCTGTACCTGAATATTTATTGGTAAGTTTTCTGTTATTATGTCTTTGAATAAGTTTCTACTCTACCCCTTGCTTTTGTCAGCTCCCTCTTGAACATCAGTCGTTCTTAGATTTGGTCTTCCGAGATAATTTTCTACATCTTATAGGAGGTAGTCTTTGTTCCTTTTTCTTTGTGTATTTCCTTCCTTCCTTCCTTCCTTCCTTCCTTCCTTCCTTCCTTCCTTCCTTCCTTCCTTCCTTCCTTCCTCCCTTCCTCCCTTCCTCCCTTCCTCCCTTCCTCCCTTCCTCCCTCCCTCCCTCCCTCCCTCCCTCCCTCCCTCCCTCCCTCCCTCCCTCCCTTCCTTCCTTCCTTTTTTTTTTTTTTGAGACAGAGTCTCACTTTGTAGGCTAGAGTGAGTGCTATGGCATCAGCCAAGCTCACAGCAACCTCAAACTCCTGGGCTCAAGCAATCCTACTGCCTCAGCCTCCCGAGTAGCTGGGACTCCAGGCATGCGCCACCATGCCCGGCTAATTTTTTCTATTTTTGATAGAGACGGGGTCTCTTGCTCAGGCTGGTCTCGATAAACGATCCACCTGCCTCGGCCTCCTAGAGTGCTGGGATTACAGGCGTGAGCCATTGCGCCTGGCTTGTCACTGGATTTTTGCTTTGTCCTTTTGGGGAGGACATGGTTCCTTATTTGCTGATGCTTCCTGTAGGTACATGTCTATGTCTTTCCATTGAAGGATTATTCCAGTTTTCTCTGTGTAGCTTATTTTGTTTTTTGTTGAATATACAGTGTTTCCCCTAAAAATAAGACCTACCTGTAAAACAAGCCCTACCCCAAAAATAAGACCTAGTGATGGGGGTGGCTATGTAGCGCATCTGCACAACCCATGCATTTCATCGCTGACTGATAAAGAAGACGAGCAGCCCTTCTCATTTGCCCCATGAGAGCTCTATTGCTCGACATGAGAGATTGGGGCCAATGGTTCTAAAGGAAATAGAGTTGCAAGAAATTTGGGATGGAATTTGGGGTTTGGAGAGTTATGATGATGTTCCAGAAGAAGACAACTTAACTATATTTGAATAAATGTAGATTGTTGTACTGTACTTAACAAAAATAACATATCCCCTGAAAATAAGCCATAGGGTGTCTTCTTGAGGAAAAATAAATATAAGACCCTGTCTTATTTTCGGGGAAACACGGTATTTGTTTAGCAAATCTTCACTGCTAGGTTGCTGCCTCCTTTTTGGCTCTAAGTGGTGCCGTAAGCCCAGGATCACTTTGGCTCTAGTAAATGGTGAGAGCACTGCCTGCCCCCAATAGAGGAGGTCCCAAAGGGATTATCCCAGCCCTGTGTTATAACGCTGCAGTGGCTAGGGTTCGAGCCTGGGGAACCGGAGAATGGACCTCCCACAGGCCACTCTTATTTGGTGTCTCCTTTGGCTGAGATATGGAGAAGAGTTTCCAGGATGGAGATGGCAGTCCTGCCTCTCCCATTTGTCTTTGCCTGTCCTCCTGGATATTCTTCCCTTCAGCAGTCACCAGGTTACCCGTGGGTGAAGGCAAGGATAGGTCTCCTGCCAGGGATCCCAAGCAGGTGGGGAAGCTGGTTGACCACCTCGATTTCACTTTTTCCAGCACAGGAACTGTGAATTGAGGGGAGATTTTCCACGTAGTCCCTGCCAGGAAGGATGCGGGGTGGGGATGGGGTGTCTGGTTCTCGTACCGTCTGCTTGAAGTTTTTCCACTTTTCTATGGCCCCGGAAACTGTCTCAGCCTCATACTAGAGCTCTGTGTTATTTCTGGAGAAGATCTCAGAGCTGTACGTTTGTTCTGTGTTTTTTTTTTTTTTTTTTTTTTTGTGGAGCGGGGAGAAGCCAGCTTGCCTCTAGCCACCATTTTGGAACGGGAAGTGCAGACTTTTCAGTTTTTGTGAGATGGGTATGTAGATGCCTACCACAGTGGCTTGCATTCAGTCAGTCTCCATTCCCCTTTTCCTCTCCAGTATGAGAGCCGGTTAATCTGTAGGCCTGGGACTCAAGCTGGTCATGTGTGGTGTGGGAATTTGGGCAGGGTTCTGGTTGCATGCCGGTATGTCTTAGGGAGAGAGTCCCAAAGACAGCTTTTCTCCTTTGCTGTTATAGCAAGCGCCAAACATAGAAGTTACCAGACTGTAGGTATTCTGTTACAGTTAGGAAATTTAAAGGCAGAGTAAAGAATCAATTTCACATCAACTAAAGTATCAATGTGAAAGAAATTACATTAGAATTAGGAGTGAGTTCTTCTTTAGCCTTTAAAGGAGCCGTTTAGTTTCTGTTTAGGTGATTGTAGAGGTGTTAAAAAATGTCTAACTTGTTACACCATGTCTACTTTCTATGGATAGTAATAAGGGGCTATTGTAATAACTTTGGTGTAAGTTTACTGTCTCTAGATTTACTGAGGCAACATTTCTTACATTTCCATGCCTTTTTATTATTCATTTATATGTCTCCATATATTCTAATACTCTCTCCATAAAAAGTTATGTTTTCCAGACTTCTCTTTCTCTGCTGTATTGGCATGAGCTGTGGGACAGTGGGTCTGGACACTGAATAAGGTAATAAGACCCCTGGAGAGTGGCAGACTATCCCATTGTCATTGTGTGGTTTCCCATATTTACAAAGACAGCATTAATTTCCATCTATGTTGGATGAGAAAAAGAAACAACTGTAAAAAATTCATTTATAATAAGTACCCAAAGGACAAAATGGAAGATGCAGTAATAATGACAAACTCACTTACCTCAGAACTGGAATTCTGATTTTCTTTCCTGAACAATCAGTAAATACATAACTACTTTTTGTCTTTATTACTGTATTTTATATGTGAGCGATTTGTAGTTGTAGTTTACTTTGGAGACATGGGAATCCTTAGTAAGATTCTTGTTAGGCAATTTAAAATTATTCCTTAGCTGTAGTCGCAGACCTACCTATTAATTCTAGTTTCTTTTCTTTTTTTTAACTTGTTGGATTGGTCAGAGTGGACTAAGTGAAAGTCATTTGCTTAAAACCCTCTAACAGCTTCCGAGTGAATGTCTCCTGGTTAAAGCTGAATTTTGTTAGTATTAGAAATTACTCTGCATTTCTCACTCCTGACTTCCTCAGAAACACTGGCCCCCATCTTTTCAGGCTGCTTCTTGTGAGCCTCTAAAATCCAAAGGATCTGTGGCTCCTCTGAGGAGACAAGCTAGTTCCTGACTTTGTGTTTTTGCACATATTGCGTTAAATTTAGAATATGTCTCCCCACTGAGTCTGCTTGACAAATCCTACTTATTTTCTTTTGGCCATGATATTTGGATCTTCACATGATAATTGAGAATAATATAAAAATTTTTATATGCACACAAATCAGCTAAACCTTAACATTATTGACTATTAATATCTTATTCTTTTTAGAAAGAAATAAAACATTTTAGATAGACCTGATGTCTTCCATGTACCCCTCTCTGATCTTATCCCCCTGCCTGAGGTAACAACTATCATGAATTTGTGTTTACTGTTCCCACACATGCTTTTATATTTTTGCTATAAGCAATACATAGTATTTGTCTGCAAGTTTTAAAATCTGATAAATGGCATCATACTGTATTTATAGTTTTCCAACTTGGTTTTTTTTTTTTTTTTTTTGAGACAGAGTATCGCTCCATTGCCTGGGCTAGAGTGCTGTGGTGTCAGCCTAGCTCACAGCTGTGGGGCAGTGAGTAGTTGAGGCAGGCCTGTGAGGAAATTAGCTACTTCTCCCCAGGAGCCAAGTCCCTAAGATAGGGGTCACCACAGAGGAAAGGAAATTGAAAAGGAAAATTGATAGGCAACAGAGAGAAATAAAAGAATACACAGAGACTAAGGTATAGTTTATAGTTACATAAAGATCAGATATAACATAGCTGGGAGTACCTAGGAGACTGGCGTATCTCCCAAACACCAGCAATATGGTTAGATTCATACAAGGTTTCATAATCACAGACGTCAATTACCAGTTGTCAGGGTAACATATTTGCATAGCAGGGAATGCAGTTGCTAGGGGATACAGGTAGTGGGTTGGGGTCAAAAATCCTCTCAAGGGGCTTCTAATCTATCTAGGTGAATAAACAGGTACAAAGTCTTTCAGGGGCTAGCTTCCAAGTTCTAAGAGGTAATCGTCAATTAACAGAGGTAAACAAAAGAGGTATAGTGACTCTATATTTCTTTGATTAGTTATGGTGGACTTAAAGGTAGGTAGACGGGAGAGAGCAGGAAGCCCATCTCTAATAAACAGGTTGTTTATAACCACCAGGGCGCATCTCTGGGCAAAGTGTACTCATTGTCTCCGGCTCCCATCCTGTGGGCCATATTTGCCTTGTCTTTCAAGACACAGGGAAGCTCACAGATTTTGGGATACTGGGAAGCCTTCCTGGAAAACATCCCCACCGGAGATTAGAGAGCTCTCCCATCATAGCAGCCTCTAATAAGTGAACCATTGAGTCCACACATTCCTTCAGGGCAAAGCCCTGCAAACTCCTGTTTCTGTCTTTAATATAGGGTGATACAATAAAATAATAGTCTTATGAGCCACATTTCATTAATTCCTCAATCACATTTTCCCAACACACAGCAACCTCAAACTTCTGAGCTCAAGTGATCCTCCTGCCTCAGCCTCCCAAGTAGCTGGGACTACAGGCATGCACCACCATGCACAGCTAATGTGTGTGTGTGTGTGTGTGTGTGTGTATGTGTATATATATAATTTTTTTAGTTTCCAGCTGATTTTTCTATTTTTTTAGTGGACATGGGGTCTCGCTCTTGCTCAGGCTGCTTTCAAATTCCTGAGCTTAAAAGATCTTCCTGCCTCAGCCTCCCAGAGTGCTAGGATTACAGGCATGAGCCACCATGCCCGGCCTTCCAACTTGTTTTGCTGTGGACAGGAGTACTCTTGAGTTTATTCGTTTTAACTGCCATAAAGTACAGTCATGTGCTGCATAACAACACTTTTGGTCAATGGCATACATGACAGTGGTCCCATAAGATTGTAATACCATATTTTTACTGTACTTTTTCTATGTTTAGATACACAAATACTTACCATTGTGTTACAATTGCCTACAATATTCAGTACAGTAATGTGCTGTACAGGTTTGTAGCCTAAGAGCAATAGGTTGTACTATATAGCCTAGATATATAGTAGGCTATACTATCTAGGTTTATGTAAATAACCTCTATGATGTTTGCACAATGACAAAATTGCCTAATGATGCATTTCTCAGAACATATCCCTGCTGTTAAGTGATTCATGTTTGTACTTTATTATATAGATAAACAACAATTTATCCATTCTCTTGCCGATGCACACTAGGTTGTTTCCAATTATTTGCAAATATAAACAATTCTGCTGTGAACATTCTTACACACATCTCTTTGTGCATATATGTGAGAGTTTTTTTTACAATAATTACCTAGAAGGAGCTGGGTCATGCTGTATACATTTATTAATATTTAACATTACTGATATTGTTACACCGCTCTCTTTAGAGGCTTATATTACATATTAACGATTCTCATTTTCTGTATTCGTGATGCTCTGGCATTTGGGGCCTCGCTGACTGGGGAGAGTCTGCCTATTCAATGGCTGACCAATTCTTAGAGACAGCAAAGGACTCACCCAGGAGTGTGGCTCTCATATGCAGACTAAGCAGCCAGAGTCCATATTCCTAGCCAGCTCCCTCCTCTGGCTTTTACACTCCAGCAATTCTCCTTTGCCCTAGTCATCCTAGGACCAAGTACCAGACAACTAAAGACAACCCCTAGACTCCAGAGCCTGCTGAAATTACTCAATCTAGCCAATACTCAGCTTGCTTACCCTCCCTGCCTTTCCTCTGGAAATCACAATAAAGGGTAGTGCCCATGCTTTCCCCTTGCTCCTTCTGCCACCTGACCAACTTTGTTGCTCCTGACTGGCATGACATAGTCCTTTCTCTTGGAATCTGTGAGTCACAGACTATCTTTTTTTTTTTTTTTAATGTGTGTGTGTGTGTATATATATATACACACACATATATATGTATATACACACACCATGGAGTATTACTCAGCCATAGAAAGAAATGAATTAATGTCTTTTATCTTTTCAATGGCTGTTGTCTCCTGATCTATTGGCCTCACCATAGCCGAATAATAATAAAACTTGCATTTTAAAACGAGGTTGCACCAATATAAACCAGCAGTGTATGAGAGTTCCTGTTAACAAATTAGAGTTCTTGTTTCCAACACCAATATGATCAGATTCTGATTTTTGCCATCTTGATTAGATATGAAATCACTGTTGTTTAAAAAGATGTTTCCTTGATTATGAATGAAGTTGAGCACCTTTAATCTTTTGTTCTTCCAATTTTCTCTTTGGTGAATTTCCATTCTTCACCCATTTTGAAAAAATTGGATTATTTGCCTTCTATTATTTATTTGAATGAGTGCTTTATATATTCTAGAGTCTAGTCCTTTATTGATTATATGTTGTGGCTTTGTCTTCTCCCAGTCTGTGCCTTTTTTTTTTTTTTGACTTTATGTTCTCTTATGTTGTGCACAAGTTTTCCAGATTGATCCATTCAAACTATAGCCAATATTCCCTCAGTTTTTCTTATGGTATGTGTGTATTGTGTCATGTTTAATCCTTCTTTTCCATGACCCCATTAATATAATTTCTTCTAAAAGTTGTGAAGTTTTACTTCTGCCATTTATGTCTTTAATCCACCTGGAATTTATATTTGTGTAAAGGTATATCCAGGGGTCTAGTTTTATTTTATTTATTTTATTTCAGCATACTATATTTTTTCATCTGAATTATAAACTATCTTAGTCCATCATTTTCTCTCTTATTACAGATAAAGCTACCATGAGTACATGCTTTCATTTTTCTTGAGTAAATATTAATATCTGTGGGCTAGCTGAATCATATAGTAGGTGTATATTTAGCTTTTTAAGAAACTACCAAACTGTTTTACAAAATAGTTTGTATGATTTTACATTCTCATCAGCAGTGTAAGAAAGTTCTAGTTTCTCTATATCCTTGCCAATACTTGTATTTTTAGTCTCTTTAATTTTATCAGTTCTATTATGTGTTTAGTAGTATCTCAATGTGGTTTTAGTTTGCATTTTCCTCATTACTAACAATATAAAGGATAATTTCATGTGCTTATTTTCCTTCCTTTCATCTTCTCTGATGAAGTGTCTATTTAAATGTTTTGCCCATATTTTGTTTATTGGATTATTTGCTTATTTTTGAGTTTTGAGAGTTCTTTATACATTATGGATATATGTTTTGCAAATATCTTCTCCCAGTGCATGGCTTATCTTTTAATTCTCTTGTGAAAGTTTTAATTTTGATGACATTTTTATTTGTTCCATAAAAGAAAGAAATTGTTTTTTTGGTATCATCGTTAAGATATCTTTGACCAACCCAAAGTCACCAGGCTTTCTGTTATGCTTTCTTCTAGACATTTTACAGGTTTAGGTTATACATTTAGGTTTGTGATTCATTTTGAGTTAATTTTTGTATATGACATAAGGTATAGATGGAATTTTTTTTTTTTTGCATATGGGTATCCAATTGTTCTAGCTCCATTTGTTAAAAAAATGATTCAATTCAATTGAATCAACTGAATGAATTGAATTCAATTCAGATTTTCTAATGAATTGCCTTTGTACCTTTATTGAAGAATGAGTTGCCCACATATGTCTGCATCTATTCCTGGACTCTTCACTCTGTTTTATTGCTCTGTTCGTCTGTCTTGATGCTGGTACCACATTGTCTTGATCATTCTAGCTTTAAAATAGTAAGTTTTCAAAGAAAGTAGTGTTAGTCTTCTGATTTCCTTCTTTTTTTTTAAGTTGTTTTGGCTATCTTGTGAATTTTAGTATCAATTCGTCAACTTTTATAAATATGTCTATGGAGATTGTGACTGGGATTGAATCTTTAGATCCATTTGGGGAGAGTTGATGTCTTAGCCATATTGAGACTTCTAACTCATTAACATGGTATATGTCTCCATTTATTTAGGTCTTAATTTCAGCAATAATTTGTAGTTTTCAGTGTACAGGTCTTACACACTTTTCCAGATTTATCTCTATTTCATATTTATGATGCTATTATAAATTGTATTAAAAAAATGCCATCTCACTTATATGTGGAATCTAAAATAGTCAGACTCATAGCAGAGAGTGGAGTGGTGGTTGCCAGGGGCTCAGGGGAGGGGAAAGGAGATGTTGGTCAAAGGGAACAAAGTTTCAGTTATGCAAGATGAGTAAGTTGTAGAGAGCTAATGCACAGCAGTGTGACTATAGGTAACAATACTGTATTGTAGGCTTGAAATTTGCTTAAGAGATCTTAAGTCTTCTCAGCACAAAAAAATAAAAAAAGATTCTAGATGTGTTAATTACCTTGATTGTAATTTTTTCACATTGTACCCCATATCAAAATATCAAGTTGTACACCTTAAATGTGTACAATTTTTGTCAATTATACCTCAATAAAGCTGAACAAATTAAAAACTGACCAGTTTTCCAGCTGTAAAATATATAAAAATTATTGGTTTTTATTTGGTAATTTTGCGATCATCCACCTCAATGTATTATCTTATTTTTTTGTAACAGTTCTCCAATTAACATCCTTGGATTTTCTTGTTATAAAATCATATTGTCAGCAAATGATAATTTTTCTTCCTTTGCATTTTTGCCTTTATTATTAATTGCTTGTCCTATTACATTCTCTCACACTTAACACAAGTTAATCTTTATGTTAAATCTTTAAGGGGAACTAAAAAAAAACCTATTTGTTAATTGCTAGTATATAGAAATACAATTGCTCTTTTAAAAACGTATTAATATTTTTGATAATTATATACATTTATAGGGTACAATGTAATGTTTTGATACATGTGTACAATGTGGCATGATTAAATCAAACTAATTAACATATCCATCACCTTGCTTACCTATCATTTTTATGGTGATATATTTGAAATTTACATAGTTAAAAATATATAATACATTATTATTGATAATAGTCACCCTGCTGTGCAACAGATCTCACAACTTATTCCCTCTACCTGAAACTTTGTATCTTTTGATCAACAATTCTCTATTTCTCCCCAACCCCTGCCCCCTAGCCATTGGTAACCATTGCTCTCTACCTCTGAGTTTAACTTTGTGAGATTTCACATATAAGTGGGATCATGCAGTGTTTGTCTTTCTGTACCTGGCTTATTTCACTTAGTGTAATGTCTTCCAGGTTCATCCATGTTGTTGCAAATGACAAAAGTTCCCTTCTTTTTAAGTTTGAATAGCATTTTCTATTTGGAATTATTTTCTATTTGAAACTATTTGAATAGTTTGAATAGTGTTTTCTTGATCCATTCATCAGTTGATGGACATTTAGGTTGTTCGATACCTGGTTATTGCAAATAGTGCTGCAGTGATATCTACACTCCTTTGATATCCCTTTGATATGATTTTAGTTCCTTTTGATATATACCTGGAAGTGGGACTACTGGGTTGTATTGTAGTTCTATTTTTAGTTTTTTTGTGGAATCTTCATACTGTTTTTCACAATGGCTATACTAATTTACATTCCTATTAACAATGAGGAAATACGATTGGTCTTTGTATATTGATCTCATATCCTGTAACCTTGCAAAGCTCAATTATTAGTTCTAGTAGATTTTCATAGATTCCATGGGATTTTCTACAAACATGATCAGGTTGTTTCCAAGTAAAGACAGTTTATTTATTACTTTTGAATCTGGATGCCTTTTATTTCTTTTTCTAACCTTATTGCTCTGGCTAGAATCTTTAGTACAATGTTGAATAGTTTTGTTCTTGGATTTAGGAGGAAAGCAGTAAGGTCTTTACCACTAAGTATGATTATTATCTGCAGGTTTTTCATAGACTATTCTCTTTCCTGTGCCCATTAGATAAAAAATGTACTTCTATATAGGCAGCACCTTTTTCATTATATTGTATGTATTAGTTGGTATTTCTGAATTTCTGCCTAGACTACAAATTGGGGAAGAGAACCATGTTTCATTCATTATAGTTTCCCAAATAATGTATCTTGATAATAGTAGTAGATATTTAATAGGTGCTTATCAAAAGAATGTTTATTGCTTAATGAGGCATTTACACAGTTATGTTTGTGTGATTATTGGTAAATATCTTCCTCCTCCACTAAACTGTGAATTTCCTTAAGGCAGAGATCATGTTTCCTTTTGTTCACCATTGCATTTCTAGTGCTCTTTCCCGTGCATGGCTCATGGTATTCCTTAATAGATATTCCATGAATGCATGCATAAACAAAATGACTAAAGTGGGCCATGGTACGAAATACTCTGAAATCAAAGTTACTTCTCTTACATTTAAGTTTTTAAAAAGGTACTATTCTCTAGTGGGTGTATCCATCCTACAAAAGATTGTTCATTCATTCATTGCAGGTATATTTAGGCTCAGCATTAGAGGTGTCAAAAGTATTGAGAAAGTTTGCCATTGCTGAAACCTTCTAGATTTAAGATTTTTCCCTAGTTTTTAATCCTCTTGAAAATCAATAAATTCAATAGTATCAACAAAATTTTTATTTTGTAGACATTAAAAGCAAGAAGGGAAATGTCTCAATCATCATTTTTATCCTTGACATTTAGCACAGTGCCTGGCACATAGCAAGTACTCAACAAATATTTGCTCAGTGAACTCATGAGTACTTCTTATGAGCCAGGCATTGTGTTAGCAGCTAACAGAATTCTCTATTAACTTTCCTTAGTGTAGATACAGAGTGATTAGTAGAAAAAGCTGAAAAAGAGAAAAATGACTAATTTGAAAGTATGGTTTCCTAATTGCTATTATCAGTGATGAAACAAAACCCAGTATATATATTTGACATTATCTTTTCAAAACCTGAGCAGCTAATAAATTCTACATAAAATTTAATTAAAAATGAAGACACATAAACTTCAAATGGCTTTTTGAGATAATTTTTATTTAAGCATGGGCTTTTAGCTTGGTTCACCCTAGAGTGTAACTGAACTTTCAGTTACACTAACAGAGAGTTCAGGGCTACAGGGCCATTATACTGTTGCTGGTGTTGGTACAACTTCATCAGAAGGTATGAACATGACCCGCAGGGAAAAAATGACCCACGAAGAGAACACAATGAAAAACATCCACTGTTTTACAAATCACTGTTACCACAAACACAAAATGGCAGTTACTGTTAGTAAATCAGCCACAGAACACTTAAAAAAAAATCTTTAGACAAGGAAATGGGAACTTCTTTGTGGGAGATAGGGTCTTCATCCACAATTTTAAGTAGAAAATATTTGAAGGTCAAGCATTTTTCTTATCCACAAAACAACGCTAAACCAACATACATTTTAAGGAGTATATTAAAGGAGATACAATATCTTTACAACTATCTTCTTGAATAGGTATTTCAATTAACTTTCTGCAGAATATAAGTAGCCCAAAATTCAGCAGCAAAATATTGCAACATAACAAGTAAATACAGTTTCAATGTGTTATATCATAGAAGAGAATACATAAAGGACAAACAATGATAATTTAATCATATAAAACATGATACATAGCTGAAATACAGTCCACTTAAATAGCTTTGTGACCAAGAATGTTAAATACTGTGCTAAATGGCATTTTAAACATAAAATCTCTTAAATTTTTGTGCTTAAACTTTATTTTTTTGTTAAACTATCTCTTATTCTCAATACTGCCACTGTAACTGATATTACAACAGCATCACAATTTTCACGGACACATCAACATGAAGACATTTACTTATGAGCATATAAGTCACTTGTCATTAGTTCACAGTGTGGGAAAGTGGTGTACACTCGGTCTTGAGAAGGGCTTTCAGTTAATCACCAAGTCCTTCGCAGATATTTCCTGATATCAGATGCAGTGCGAGATTTAAAAGAATGGAGAGCAACATGTCATATGTTGGAAGAAAAAAAATAAACTTTTTGACTCTTCATGGGTATCGCCTAAGTGACCTTCTTCTTCTGTTGTAGAAGTGCCTGAGCCCATGTTGTCGTGAAAAATTCATCATGTAATTTTGTTTTCGAGTGCTGTTAAAATCAAAAAGGATACAGGCAGGGAGGGAAAGGAGAAAGAGCATGTAAGTCCCATCATTGAACATGCAGTCTTTTCTAGGTCCTAAGTTACCCTGATAGTTATTTGAAAATTTTCGGGATTAATAGGCCATGCTGACACTACCACCCGGGGACAGAGTAACTGAAGGCTGACACCTAGAAATCTTTCTTTTTCATGAGTGAGCTCTGAACCAGAAAAGATGGTAAATTGTCTTGATTTATAGCAAAAGTTGACTGAGACTGTTCTGGATCTTTAATTTTATTCTTGAACTCTTCCTGAAAACATACACCTGGATGGATTTCATTTTAATAGAAGTATGCACTATATCCATTGCCTTATTTAAATACTTCCGTAACAAGTAGGAAGGATCATTTGGTTCCTTTAGCAAACATTCTCTTTTGCTTAAAAAAACAAAAACAAAGAAAAAACAAACTTGTTAGCTGAATCACTTTGACCTCTCAGTCTCAGGGGCAAAACGAGACTTTATGCAGTCTCAGGGGCAAAACGAGGAAATAAGTTTTTCTCAGAATGTTGGATTCCATTGTTTTCCTCAAATCGTAAGCATCTGGGGTTATATTCTATAAACATGGCCTTATGAAAGAGACCCTCCACTGAAAAGAGGTTAGAAAATACTAAGAAAGCGTAACTGAATATATACTTGTATGTATGTGTGTATATATTTTATGCATATACACTACATGTGAAGCTGAAGAAAAATACTGAAAATAGATTTTAGGAGCCTATATGAAATTGGACAGTAGTGGTAGTCATAGCTGCTAAAGTTTTGGCATGGCAGATATATTTTAAAAAGGATCATGATTTATAACATCACTAAAAAGAATCACATTATTACACACTGACCCAAGTGATAACATATCTATATGTGGCATTAATACGTGGTTTATGAGAATGAGCCTATCATTACTTTTCAGATTTATCAAGTCTCCTGAATATGGTCATGGTCCCAAAGCCTTTCCTCTTTAATTCCACAGAAACACAAAATGCATGAAGAGAGGGATAATGTCATGTGATGTGATTCCACCATAAAGGTTGATATGACCTGAACTTAAGTTAGGATAAAGGGGAGAAAAGGGTAATTTTTCACTGAGCAGTGTGATCTTCTGGGTTTTCAATCACCAATAGACTAGCAAGGTATAAAATGATGCTATCTAGTATAGTATACTAGGTATTATACAAGCCCTTGTAAAATATAGAAAACTTTAAAAACAGGAGAACTTTATAGTTAAGTTTGATTAGAAAACTTATAATGTCTCAAAGGAAAATACATAAATTGAATTTAGTCAGATATGTTTAATCAAAAAGCAATAGTATCTGTGCTTAAAATCTGATGAAAAATAGACATCGATCGATATACATTTTATAAAATAAAGTGCTAATCCACTCTGGATTTCAATAATATCAGAATGTTAAAAACTATAAGATGGAAATAAAGAATATACTATGAAGACATTCTAGAGAAAAAGATAAAAACAATCAGGTTTTGTCTTCAGGTAGCCTTACTATCATCCTCCCCCCCCCCCCCCGTGACAATGTTACCTGTATAAATTAAGTCGATCCATCATAGTTGAAGTGTATGCATTATTTATTGGCTGCTCTAAGTACTAATTGCTGCCTATGTAAAGTCTAGTTACAAAAAGGGACAATGATTTAATGTATTAGACTAATCAAGTATCAGAAGAAATGATCCAGTTACTTTATTCATAAAATCTTGGGACTGGCACTTGCTGTCTTACTGCCAACATCCTAAGTTACTTTATTGTCCTTTCCCTGAGCCTTTATAATGGCCCCCTAAAAGAGCTTCCTTAACTCAATTCTCTCCCCTTATAAAAAAAAAACTTCACTAAAAAGAAACCATGAAATGCTAAGAAAGTGCA